>NC_069706.1:1219333-1524166 GCF_023699985.2 Odocoileus virginianus
TGTCAATGGACTAAATGCTCTAATCAAAAGATACAAAGTGTCAGGTTGGATAATAAAAGAACTTACAACAGGCTACCTATAAGAGATTCACTTTAGAGGGAAAGACACAGAGATTGAAAGTGAGGGAATGGAAAAAGTTATTTCATATGAGAAATGATGAGAAAATGGAGGTCACAGTACTCATATCAGACAAAATAGGTGTTAAACGCGATACGGAATTCTTGGTGGTCCAGTGGTTAACACTTCGTCCTTTACTGTCATGGCCCTGGTTTGGGAACTAAGATCCCACATGCTGCAATTACTGAGCTCATGTTCTCTAGAACCCGTGCTCTGCAGTAAGCGTAGTCTGTGCATTGCAACATGAAGCCCTTGCACTGCAACTGGAGAAAGCTCGTGTGCTGGGTATATGAATACCCAGCACAGCCAGAAACGAAAAAGTGAAAAATCAAGTACTAACAGACACAAAGGGAATAATTGATGGGAATGCAATAATAGTAGGAGACTTTAACACCACACTGACATCAATAGACATTTTCTAGACAGAAAATCAGTGAGGCAACAGAGATCCTAAAAGACACAATAGAACAGTTAGACTTAATTGATAGCTACAGGACACTACCTCCAAAAAAACCCAGAATATACATTCTTTATAAGTATCCATGTAACATTCTAGGATAGACCACATACTAGGGCATAGAACAAATCTCAACACGTTTAAGAGAATAGAAATTATTTCAAGCATCTTTTGTGATCACAACTGCATGAAATTAGAAGTCAACCACAGAAAGGGAAATGAGGCAAAAATGATTACACACAGACTAAACAGTGTGCTACTAAAAATCATCAATAGGTCAGAGATGAAATCAAAGAGAAAAAAAAATCATGAAGACAAAGGCAGTGAAAACTCAACCATGTGAAGTCCGTGATATAGCAGAAGCAGTCCTGAAAAGTTTATAGTCATACAGGCCCTTGTCAAAAAAACAAGAAAAAACCCCAAATAAACCTAACCTACCACCTAAAAGAATTAGAGAAAGAAGAACAAACAAAATGTGAAGTCAGCAAAATAAAGACCAGAGAGGACATAAACAGAAATTAAACAATAGGAAAAAAAAAAAACAATAAAACCAAGAGTTGGGTTTTTTAAAAGGACAAAAATATTGCTAAATCTCTAGCCAGGCTCACCAAGAAGAATAAAGAGAGGACCCAAATGAAGTGAGAAGAAACGGCAGCTGACACCTCAGAAATACAAAAAATCATTAGAAAATATTATGAAAAGTTCAGTTGCTCAGTTGTGTCCGACTCTTTGCAACCCCATGGACTGCAGAATGCCAGGCCTCCCAGCCCATCACCAACTCCTGTAGTTTGTACTCAAACTCATGTCCATTGAGTTGGCGATGCCATCCAACAATCTCATCCTCTGTTGTCCCCTTTCCTCCTGCCTTCAATCTTTCCCAGCATCAGGGTCTTTTCAAATGAGTCAGTTATTTGCAGCAGGTGGCCAAAGTATTGGAGTTTCAGCTTCAGCATCAGTCCTTCCAATGAATATTCAGGACTGCTTTCCTTTAGGATTGACTGGTTGGATCTCCTTGCAGTCCAAGGGACTCCGAAGAGTCTTCTCCAACACCACAATTCAAAAGCATCTATTCTTTGGTGCTCAGCTTTCCTTATAGTCCAACTCTCACATCTGTGCATGACTACTGGAAAAACCATAGCTTTGACTAGAAGGACCTTTGTTGGCAAAGTAATGTCTCTGCTTTTTAGTATGCTGTCTAGGTTGGTCATAACTTTTCTTCCAAGGTGCAAGCATCTTTTAATTTCTTGGCTGCACTCACCATCTACAGTGATTTTAGAGCCCAAAAAAATAATCTGCCACTGTTTCCACTATTTCTCCATCTATTTGCCATGAAGTGATGGGACCGGATGGCCATGACCTTCAGGCCAACTTTCTCACTTTCCTCTTTCATCAAGAGGCTCTTTAGTTCTTCACTTTCTGCCGTAAGGGTGGTGTCATCTGCATGTCTGAGGTTATTGATATTTCTCCTGGCAGTCTTGATCCCAGTTTGTGCTTCATCCAGCCCAGCGTTTCTCATGATGTACCCTGCATATAAGTTAAATAAGCATATGAAAAGTTACATACGAACAAAATGAACAACTTATTAGAAATGGAGAAGTTTTCAGATATATACAGCCCATCAAAACTGAATCAAAAAGAAACATAATTTGAGTAGACCAGTCACTGGAAGTGAAACAGAATCTGTAATTTAAAAACTCCCTTCAGATGTATAAAATAGATAACTAGTGAGAACCTACTGTATGGCACAGGGAATTCAATGCATTGTGGTGACTTAAATAAGGAAATTTTAAAAAGAAGGGATGTGTGTGTATATATATGGGCGTCCCTGGTGGCTCAGCAGTAAAGAATCTGTCTGGAATGCAGGACACCTGGGTTTGATCCCTGGGTTGGGAAAATCACCTGAAGTAGGGGGGAATGGCACCCCACTCTAGTACTCTTGCCTGGAGAATCCCATGGACAGAGGAGCCTGGCGGGCTGCAGTCCATGGGGCGGCACAGAGTCGGACACGACTGAAGAGACTAAGCAGCCACAGCAGCGTTTTTGTATATAGATGATATAACTGATACACTTGATCTACAGCAGAAAGGTCCAATAAAAGTTTAAAAAAAAGCTCCCTGCAAACAGAAGTCGAAGACTGATGGCTTCACTGCAGAATTTTGCCAAGCATACAAAGAACTTATATTAATCCTTCTCATACTCTTCCAGAGGGCTGATGGGAGGAAACACTTCCAAAGTCAGTCTGTGAGTGTACCATCACCCTGATAGAAAATCTAGGCCAATACCAAAAAACGATGACCAGCCAGTATCTTTGATGAATTCAGCTGGAAATCTCTCAGCACAATATTAGCAAACCAAATCCAACAACACATATAAAAGATCATATGCTACAATCAAGTTGGATTTGTCCCAGGGTCCCTAGGATGGTTCAACACATGTGAGTCAGTCAGTGTGATTAACCACATCAGCAGAAGAAAAGACCATGCGATCATCTCAAACAGATGCAGAAAAAGCATTTGACTCTCACCAAAATAGGTATGGAGGAAACATTTCAACGTAATAAAAACCAATCTTGACAGACCTATAGCCAACATAATGCTGAATGACGAGAAGCTGAAAGCCTTCCTATTAACTTCTGGAAGAAGACAAGGATCCCACTCTCATCACGTCTATTTAACAAAGTATTGGAACTCGTAGCCACAACAGTCAGACAGGAAAAAGAAAGAAAAGGCATCCAGACTGGAATGGAAGAGGTAAAGTTGTCATCATATGCAGATGACATGACTCTATATAGAAAACCCTAAAGACTTCATGCAAAAGCCACCCGAACTTATAAAGTGAGTTTAGTAACATAGTAGGACACAAGATTAATACACAGAAATCCGTACCATTTCTTTACACTGAAATACCAGAAAGAGTAAAAATAACTTCTCAGCCTTTGGTTCAGGTCAAGGGTAGAAAGAGTAAAATCATGCTTAAAATCGCATGAAAAAAAAAAACTTTAGAAATAAACCTGACCAGGGAGGTGAAAAATTTCTATGTTGAAAGCTATAAAACACTGATAAAGGAAATCAAAGATGATTCAAGGAAATAGATATCCCATGCTTTTGGAGTGGAAGAATTAATATAGTTAACATGGCCATACTGCACAAAGCAATCTGTAGATTTAATGTGATCCCTGTTTTTCACCTAATGAGAACAAGTAATCCTAAACTTTGTATGAAATCAAAAAAACCCAGAACTGCCAAAGCAGTCCTGAGGGAAAAGAGCAAAGCTAGAGGCATAACCCTCCCAGGCTTCAGACAACGCCACAAAGCTACAGTAATCCAAACGGTGTGTGATCTTCATGTAAAGACAGACCTTTGGATCAGTGGGAGAGAATGGAAAGCCCAGAAATAAACCTGCACACCTCTGGTCCATTGCCTTTTCAGAAAGGAGGAGGCAAGCGTGCACAGTGCGAGAAGACAGTCTCTTTAGCGAGTGGTATCGGGACAGCTGGATAGCCAGTCACATGTAGATCAGCGAGATTACGGCACGCCTTCACGCCATAGACAAGAACAGACTCACAATGGCTAAAAACGCAAATACAAGGCACAGCACTGCAAAGCTCCTAGCAGAGAATATAGGCGGAACATGTACTGACACTTGTTCAGTCACTTGTTCAGTTGTGTCCAGTGTTTCAACACCATGGTCTGCATCATTCCAGGCTTCCTTGTCCTTCACTCTCTCCCGGGGTTTGCTCAAACTCATGTCCATTGGTGGAATCTGAAAAATAATACAAATGAACTTTTTTATGAAACAAACATTTGTAGATGTAGAAAACAAACTTAGGGTACCAGAGAGTGAGGGGGTGGAGAGAGAAGAGTTGGGGGTTAGCAGACATACAGTACCATATATAAAAGAAAGAAATATGGAGTTATTGTGTAGCAGAGGGAACTCTGTTCAGTACCTATGCTTCTGAAACTAACACAATATCATAGTTCAATATTTAAAATAGGTAAAAAACCAAAACAGTCATAAAAGCAATAGATATCAGCCTTGAACCTTTTGTAAAACATAAACTTACGTTTGTTCACCAACCATTGGGTGGCTGGCCAATGCCTTTTCTTAGGGGCTTGCTCCATGGAGTCTTATGGTGGTTTTATTTGGAAGTTCTAGCCAAGACACGTCATTTATGATTTCCTGTTTTCAAGTGGAGCAAGAACATAGAGGCTGCAGGGACCTTCTTGATCACCCCCAATCTTTCGTAATTGTCTGGCCCACCTTGTTTGGCTGCAGTCTTGAAGACAATCTACCTTTATTGAGTATTGCCAAAGCATACCAAGTGTGTTTTCAGAGGGAGCTATTTTTTGTGGCTTTTATTTTTCTTTCATTAGTAGTAGTATTTCTTTATGTAATTTGAACATTGTATAAATTGCTGCCACAGCAGTATTGAGAGAGAGTCACCCACAGCTATGACATGTGTTGGGCAGGCCCCACTGATTCTGGGCCTGCTGCAGGTCAGTGCGGGGAGCACAAGCATGTAGCACCCCCACCTGCTAGCTTCCAGGGCCCCAGCTTCCACTCGACCCCCAGTGTGGTTTGCAGAGGCCTGAGTGACGTTCCTGACTCATAGAGGTGGGGTGGGTTGAGAGGTCACATAAAGGTGGGTGAGCCCATCTGCTCTGGGGCAGAGGAGGGGAGGGGGCCTCCAGGAAGCAGGCTGTTGGGTGGGAGGTGGCAGGTGCTCATGGTCACCAGGCAGGAGGGCAGGTGCGTCCTGAGCGGTGGGCGCTGCCTTTGTGGCCAGCTGCCTGCTCAGGGAGGTCCAGGCCAGCCTTGTCGTCTGTCGTGTGACGTCCGCCTGCCCGCAGCCCTGGGAGCTTCTGCAGGGGCCCCCTCACGGGGCCAAGCACAAGCCCCGGAAGGCAGGCTGGGTGCTCGGCCGGGGCCCTCCATCATTTCACAGGGTGGGAGTGACTCTACTCTGAGGCCTCAGCGCTCCTTCAACCCCTCTCCCAGGGCCACCACAGTCCGGTACAAAGGGAGGAACCTGCGGATCAAAGCACCCATGTGCCGCGCCTTGAAGAAACTCTGTGACCCCGATGGTACGTCAGACGCAGCTCCGCTGGGGTGGGCCAGGCCAGGTGTTGAGGGCCCGTTCCCTCTGGGGAGGCTTTCTGGACAGTTGCGTTTAGTGATTTCCAGCCTGAGCTGGAAACGTCCCGTGGCATCCTGTGGTGGCCGAGCCTGGGTGATCCACTCCTGGACCGCAACTCCAGGCACCGTGGTGTGTCCACTCAGGCATCTAGTCCAGCTCTGAAGCCCCCGCTGTCCTGAGATGGCACATCGTAGGTGTCAGGGCGAGTCTCCTGTGGCTTGTCCAAGGGCCTGGCACGGCGGGTGTGCGGCAGCTGTGGCAAATGTAGAGCTGCTCCTCGCCCTACCCCCTCCAACTTTCCCCAGGGCTGCTTGCCCCTCCCCCTCTCTGGGCACCTTAGCGGTCTGACCAAGAGCTTCACCTCATCTCGAGGTCCATCTGTGCCCGCACAGATGGCGCTAAAGCCCCCTCTGTCGCAGGCCTGAGTGACGAAGAGGACCAGAAGCCAGTGCGCCTGCCCCTGCGGGTCCCTGTGGAGCTCCAGCCACGGAACAACCATGCCTGGGCCCGCGTGCAGAGCCTCGCCCAGAATCCACGGCTCAGGTGAGGTGCTCGACGTTTGGAGGGGAGCGAGCTGCAAGTGACAGGGCTGGAGGGGCCCCTGGGAGAGCAGCAGCCACCCGGTGCCCTGGCTCCACCTGAGGGTCGCGTGAGGGCTGCCTCAGCGTGAGGTCCTCGGACTCCAGGGCTACATTTGCGTCGCCGGCTGGGGTTTTGCAGGCTTAGAGCGGGTGTGAACGCATCGCAAGGTCACAAACCAGCAGCTTTAGGGTCTTCCCGCCTCTTTCCCTGAGACCCGCTCCCTTTTTTCTCCTGCCATGTCTCTGATGTGTGTCTGGCTATGCACTGGGCACCCAGGGTTGGGTCATTCTCTAGTTCTCGTTATTTTGTATATTAACTGTGAGCTTTTTTAAAGGGACCAGTTCAGGGCATTGGGCACCTTGACAGTGTTGTACAGCTGTGACCTCTCTAGTTTCAGAAATTTTCTTCACCCAAGAGGAAACCCCATGCGCACCTAACACTCACTCCCCATCCCCTTGCACCTTCCCCAGGCCCCACCGGCCTCCCTACACTAGTCCTTGTAGATTCACCAGTGCTGGATGTTTCACATCAGCGGAACTGCACGTGGGTTCTTTCTGTGTGACCTCAGTGAGCATCTGGTCTCAGGGTCATCTGTGTCATAGCCTGGGTCAGGACTTCATTCCTCCCATGCATATTTTTATTTTCTTGGGCTTCATTAAGGCTGCACCCACTCTTTGACCCCTGAAGGAGCTGATAGGAGAAGGGCCGTTGTGCCAGGCCCTGTCCTGGTTGACGCCTCGTCCTGTAAAGGGCGCTTGGGTTCTCTTACTTCTTGCAGTTTCATGTGGGCCTCCAGTTTTCTCAGTTTAAACAGTTGGTGTTAGAAAAGAAGCCGGGGGCTCTGCAGGGACACTGTGGCTCGGGCCTAGAGAGCCCGGCGGCATCTTGCTGCCACAGCCTTCAGGACTCCCAGAAGGCCCCGCACGTCCCAGCCCCTGCCTCTGTCTGTCGTTCTCTGCAGGATGATCGTGGAGCTACATCGGAAGGTCTCCAGCCTCATTGAGTTCCTGAAGCAGAAGTGGGCACTTCATGAAGTACGAATCGTATCTTTTTCTTAGTGAAACAACCCCCACCCCACAGCACCTGCTGCCTGAGACTCGGGGGCATCTCCTTCTCAGTCCTGGCTTGGCAGCAGAGCCCTGGGGTGTAGTAGTTGGGCCATGGGATGGTGTGGAACACAACTAAAACCCACAGCCGTTTGTCCTCTGGGCTTGAGGTCTGAGCCCCCTTTGTGGCTTCCTCGTGGTGTGAGAACTCGTGGCACAATAGCCCTCTATGCCTGAATGGCTGCCGTGTGGCCCACAGGCTGTGGCCAAGGCACCCCTGCCAGCAGGTTGAGGGAAATGACTGAGGTTAGCTCTCCATCTTCATGTCCTGCACGGTCCCCAGCACAGAGGGCGGTGATGGGTGTGGGGCCCCTACAGAAAGAAGTGCCTGTCCTGTCTCCCTGAGGCCCAGTGGCCTGGGGGCACGAGCTACCACGGGTGGATCCTTGATGGTGCACTCAGCGGAAGACGCTGGAGGAGCGGCAGCTGCAGGACTCATTCTCGGAGCCGTTGCAGGAGAAGGTGGCGCTGCACTTGTTCCCGGGCGAGAACTGCACCCTGACACCGCTGCCAGGTGTGGCCCGCGTGGTGCATTCCAAGGCCTTCTGCACGGTGCACTGGCAGGAGGGCGGCCGGTGCAAGCAGAGCGCCAAGGACACCCACGCGCTGCCCCCAGCCCAGATCCTGGGCATCCAGAGCGGGCAGGGCACGGCCAGGGGCCAGCTGAAGTGCCCCAGGGCTGTTTCTGAGGCCAAGGCCGGGGGGCGGCCCCCTCCCTCCACTGATGCCTCACAGAGCTCCGGGGAAAGTTCCCCAGAAAGTGCCCCTGGGGAGGGGGCTGCCACGAGTTTCAGCAGCCCAGACGCCTCCGACAGGCTCCCCCCGGGGCTGCAGGATGCCGGGGGACGGCTTGAGAAGACCCCAGCAACTGCCGCTGCAGAGGGCGGAGACGGCCCCGCCCAAGAGCCCGGGGCGCCAGTGTGTGCCTGCAGCCAGCTCCCAGATCTAGAGGACGAGCTGTCCTTGCTGGACCCCTTCCCCCGCTACATGAAGTCCTGCCAGGACCTCATCATTCCCGAGCAGGGCCGCCGTGCGGACCCGCGGCCCGCAGCCTGGCCCTCCCCAGAGGCCCGTGGCATGGAGGGGGCTGACCTCAGCCAGGCCAGGGCCCCATCCCCTATCCGTGGCCCGCCTGGCCCGGAGCCTCAGCCTAGCCCCGGGCTCCAGCCAGACGTCTGCACTAAAGACTTGGCGGACGCACCTGTGGAGGAGCCTCAGGAGAAGGTGAGCCCCTCGGATCCTCCACCTCAGGGCCAGCCTGCTACCAAGCCTCCGAAGGACGTCCCGGCCAGCCGGCTGGCCCAGCAACTGCGAGAGGAGGGCTGGAACCTGCAGACCTCCGAGAGCCTCACGCTGGCTGAAGTCTACCTCATGATGGGCAAGCCCAGCAAGCTGCAGCTGGAGTACGACTGGCTGGCGGTGCTGGGCCCAGACACCCCAGGACCCCACGCCAGCCCACCGCCCGCCGCCTTCCACAAGCAGCGCCTTCTCAGCTGCCTCCTGAAGCTCATCTCCACTGAGGTCAACCCCCGACTGGTAAGTGGGGTCCAGAGAGGAGGGATTGGCCTCGGGGCAGTTGGTCGGGGCCCAGGGGCTCCCAGAGGAGCTGGTCCAGGGCTGGCCTGTGGTTCCCTGGAGTAGGGTGGGGTGCACAGGGTAGGCAATCAGGGCCCTGGTGCCCTGTGGTGCAGGCCCTCGTCCTGTCCCGGGGAGCTCCCCAGCTGCGGGGAGGCCACTGTGCCTGAACGTGTGGGTCACGGGGACAAGCATCAGATGGGGGCAGTGTGGCCCGGAGCTGGGAACAGTGCAGGTTTCAATGTGCTTGGGAAAGGCCTTCCTGGGGGGATGGTCGGGGCACAGCCAGGGTGCAGGGAGCAAAGCTGGGTGGGGGCTGGGCTCGGTGGAGTGTGCCCCGGGGACCTGGTGGGCAGCTGCCTGGGAGGTGGCTGGTTGGAGTGGTCTTCGGTTCCTCGCCAGCCTCCCGTTTCGGGGGGCAGTGGCTGTGATGGCCCTGGGAAAGGGTGCCCTGCCGGGTGGGCCTTGCCAAGGCCAGCGAGCAGAGCCCCACGTGGGCCGGAAGAGTCAGCGCTCCTGGCAGGAGAGCAGTGGTGCTGGGGGCCGGGGTGGTGAAGTCACAGGGTGTGGTGAGCGGAAGGGGTGCCCGTGTGGTGGGGGCCTGGGCACTCAATGGCAGCCGCGCCTGCGGAGGCTGTGGCCTCGGGCAGGCCCACGAAACCCCTGAGGTGGGGGTTTTGACTCAGCAGAGGGCTCTTTGGCCGTACTTGTGTTTAGCTTTAGAAATTACTCTTGTGTTTCCTTTCTCTGACTCACAGAAGAGGCTTTAAGAAGGTGAGTCCCTGTGGCTTGCCACTCGGCGTCCCCTCCTGTCACTGAGGGGGACAGCCTGTCTGCACCACCATGGCAATGAAGACAGAGGGCTCCCGGAGGACAGCGGCTCTTTGCCTGGGGGCCTGGGGCGCTGACTGTGTGTCATGGCGTGTGACCTCTGGCCTTCTGCTGTCCCTCCGCACTCATGTGTTTCTGTGCCTCCGCCCCGGGCACTTGGTCCAGAAGCATCGTCCATGTGCTGAGTTGGTCCATGTCCTGGCCCGTTTCTGTCCCAGGCTCCAGAGACGAACACTGGCTCCACAGCCTCTGTGAGGCCCGCCCAGGAGGAGCAGTCAACGACACCGCCAGGAAAGGTGGTGACCGTGAGCTCCCGCAGCCCACGCTGCCCCCGAAACCAGGCTGCCCTCCGCCACAGCAAGGCCTTCTCGCCCAGCTCCGTACCTTGCTCCTCAGGTGAGGCTCGACTGGCCACATGCGGTGCTGGGCCTGCAGGGGCCTGGGGGCTCCACTGTGTTTGCCACAGGCTGGTGGATGGCGTGCGGGTACAGAACTCACCACCGCCTCACGGGGAGGGGAAGAGCAGGGCCCAGCACAAAAGCCCTGGGGCATTGGGTGTGGGAGCTGACAGGAGATGTGGGGGACCCTGACCAGTTTGTTCACCTTGGGGGACGTGCCTTCTGAGATCACCTGCAGCCTCTGTGTCCTGCTGAACTGGTGGCTTAGAGCCTGAGGAGGGCTGGTTCTTTCTGAGTCTTACAAAGGCTGCTTTTCTTTTCCTCTGAAAGAATAGTGAGGCCTTCAGTTAAGGGATTCCCCAACAGCTGAACACAAATCTTGGAAAGCAAGACGGGCTTACCTGCTGGTCCACAGTTGTGTCTGTGAAGTAATTTAAGTTCAGGGTCTCTTATTCGGTTATGTGGCACATAAAACCCCAGGACAGACAAAACCGGTTTCCCTAAGGCGTCGATTTACTTACTATTTTTATTGGAAAAAATACATTGTTATGGCTGGAATTGTTCGTTCTGCATGAATTGTAAAGAACGAAGCTGGTGGAGTGTCAGGTCCCCTTCTCCTGCTGTCGTGTTCTCTGTTTCCCTCCTGGTGTTGGTCCTTCTCCTGGCGGTGGCCCCCTGTGGGGCAGCCACAGGCTCTGAGCCCATTGTCCTCAGGGCAGAGGCACATTCATCAGAGCTGAACCAGGGTGGTGCCAGCAGGTAGGCTGTGTGATCTTCTCCACGTTCTCTCTGGGCTTCAGTTTTGTAATTCTGTGAACTCTTAAATACCCACATTTTCCCTTGATTGAGGATGCTTCTGGCCCAAGGAACCTGCAGTTCTAGAATCCTGACAGGCATTGGGAAGATACGGTCTCTTGGACTCAGTGTGTGTCGATTCAGTCTCACAGATTTGCAGATAAAGAACAAAGAAAGGGGACCCGTCTCTTCCATGAAATAAGCTGCAGTAGCTGTGATGAAAACAGTGAGCAGAGCCCCCAAATGTTGTTCAGTTGTTCAGTCATGGCCAACTTTGGTGACCCCATGAACTGTAGCCCGCCAGGCTCCTCTGTCCATGGCATTCTCTAGGCAAGAATACTGGAGTGGTTGACCATTTCCTCCTCCAGGGGGTCTTCTGACCCAGAAATCGAAACCGCATCTCTTGAGTCTCCTGCATGGGCAGGCAGATTCTTTACTGCCATGCCATGTGGGAAGCCCAGAGTCCCCAAATGGTAATTCATAAATATTTTGTCCTTTTATCTTTGAGTCTTTTTTCTGTATAATCAGACTAAGACCAAGAGGATCAGCGGACCATGGTCCACAGCTTGCTGGTTGTAAATGAAGTTTTATTGTAAACTTTATTTAAATCAAGTTGTGAATAAAGTTTTATTTTATTTACATGGCCACTGGCTCACAGGTTGTCTGTGGCTGCTTTTGTGCTGAGTTCAGCAGAGACCGTGTACTCAAGGCTGACTTCTTGTCTGGCTGTGTCCAGAGAGCATTTGCTGACCTCTGGTCTAGACTGGATGACTCAAAAGGTGCATCTGCCCTTCCACTGAGGTCAGCAGAGGTCAAGGAAAACTCTGATGTAATTACTTGGTGAGGACCAGAATTTCAGGGAGAGAAGGAGAAAAGCAGCTTCTTATAGGATGGATATACAGAAGATTTCTTCCATGGACAGCAGATAGGGTTGTCAAGAATTTGTTTCTGATTTTCTTCCCGGTGCACACCTTTCTGCACTGGTGGTGTTGCTCGGGGAGTACTGCTGTCATCTCCCTTCTCCGTCTCTAGGTCTGAGAAACCCTCCAAGGCCCCTCTTGGTGGCCAGTCCCGCCAGCACGGGCAGCAGCGACTCAGATGGTGGCCTTTTTGCCGTCCCAACGACGTTGCCGCCCAACAGCCGGCATGGGAAGCTCTTCTTTCCCAACAAAGAGACAGAGCTGACGTTCCGGCAGCACCTGAGCTCCATCAGTGTAAGTGGGCCCCTGCCCCCTGGCTGCCAGGCCACCTGGCCACGGACAGGGCGTATTGAGCCCAGCACTGTCTCCCCACAGATGCAGTCGGACTTTTTCCTGCCAAAGCCCAGGAAGCTGCGAAACCGGCACTTGCGGAAGCCACTGGTGGTCCAGGTCAGCACCCCGCCCACCTGCACACCTCCTTGAGGGCTGGGCCATCTCGCCAGCCAGGTTGCTCAGGACACGCTCGTGTTCTCCTGTGTCTCAGGTTTCCATGTGAAGTGAGGAAGTCCTTATCCTTTCCTTCTCCTTATTAGTAATTAGGAAAGATAGAGTAGTCACAACGATCGTAACTGTACCTGAAAATAAAGGCAGTCTCGGCACAGCATGAAAACTGCTTAAAGGAAAAGAAAGAAAAGTTCTAGGGATTTGGGTTCCAAGAATGTCTGAGATTGGACTATATTTGAGGCTCTCAGAGCATCTATTTATAAACGTCAGTGGAAGCAGTTGGCAAGGTTTATGGGTCGGCCAGAGGCCAGACCTCCCCTAGGCTCGTCATCATGAAGCTGGGAGCACCCTTGGACGCGGCCTGCAGACCCACAGGGGAGAGCTGGGTGTGAAAGGCACAGGAGAAAGGGGGCGTTTTTACGTGGAGGTGACAAGATGAAGGAGGTGGCGCTGAAAGAACTGTAGGCTTGGAAATGGATGAATGTTTGTGAATTAATGCATAGTTCTCCTTTTACTAGATGCAGAAATCTGTTCCTCTTTTGGAATTAATTTATTTAGGAATGAGGCATTGCATCACAGACCTCAGAAAGGAAGATGTATTCCAAGTGCCCCATGTTTTTTGTGCAGCCTGATATAACATTGGGGCATTTAATTTTTAGTGTTTTTGGTTAAATACATAGACACTTGCTGGCTTGGAGGACGCGCTGTGGTCCAGTGTTGCAGCTAGAATGCCCTTGCTGCCTGCCCATGGCTACTTTGTGTTGTTTGTCAACAAGTTTATTGATACTTACGAAGCCTGCCCGTTTAAAGCGTACATTTCAGGGTTTTTAGCATGTTCATGGGGTTATGCAGCCCTTCTGCTGCGTCATCCAAGAATCTTCTCATGCCCCAAACAGAACCCCTTACCTGCACCGCCCCCTCCCAACCCTGGAGCCATTTCCTGTCTCTTGGGAGCTGCCTGTTCTGGGCATTTCACATAAATGGAATCACGCTTCATTTGTGGTTCCTTCACTTAACGGTTTTTGTAAGAGTTGCGCTGGCACACAGCCCCGGTCCCTCACTTCCCTGCTGTGCGCGGTTGCTCTCGCAGCACTGGGGTGGACACAAGTAGCCGTAACAGAGACCACACGGCCAGAGCCTGCAGGTCCTCCTGCCTGGCCCTCTCAAAGAGGCGCAGAGCTGGCCAGGGATCCTGGGCCTCTCACCTCGTGGACAGCCAGTGCACCAGCTCAAGGCGCCTGGCAGAGCCCAGGGAGGCCCCCTGTGCCCCCAGGGCTGCCGTGCCTCCGGCCTCTCTGGCTGGCGCTCAGCGTTTGACGTCGACAGCCGGCTGTGTCGGCATGAGCCTGCTGCTCGAAGCTGGTGGGGACCACCCTTCCTGGTTTCTCTCCACAGAGGACGCTGCTTCCGAGGCCATCTGAAAACCAGTCCCACAACGTCTGCTCCTTCTCCATCCTGTCGAATTCCTCTGTGACCGGTGGGCACCGCGGCTCCTCGGGAAGCTTTCCTTTCCTCGCAGCCCCGACTTGGAGAACACAGGCGTCTGTCCCCTGGCTCTCTGAGTTACCTTCCGGACTTTCCTGGGTCCATTCTGTCAACACACGCAGGGGGTGCAGCTGCAGTGGGCCCAGGCAGTGGTGTGGGCAGGCAGGTGTGGGCTGCTGACCAGTGGTTTACAGGCACTTTGCTCCCCAGGTGGGCTCACGTGGCCCTGGATGGGGTGCCGTGCTCAGTTCACTTTAGAGAAGGGTCTCTTGTCCACCCTGTCCATGATGTCTTCAGGAGTTTAGTGGGGTACGTGAGTCATGCTTCATGCTCCCCCAAGCTCAGAGGGGCCCCTGCTCTCTGAAGTGAATCTTTTGCAGTGAGATTCCTTCAGTGAAGCTTGTATTCCATGCTTTATCCTATTGGTCTTCATTTCCCAAGATCCAGACAGCGATCAATGGCTTTTTCTCACACCTACTTTCCAATGGCAGAATGCCTGCCAGGAATGAGCCAGGTGGAAAAGACAGAATTTTGGCCCTAGATCTGAGGCTCTGACCACCTCAGAGGAACCTGTGACTTAGCTCAAGGACCCTTAAAGGGCTATTCCTGGGGTCGACAGCCATGACCACAGCCATTCAGCAGCCCCCAGGAGGCGCAGTGGTGCCGCTGTCATAGGCAACAGTGCTTTCTGCCCACTGGGACTCTCTGTGACTGCTGACTTCCCCAAGCTGGCAAGTGTTGACGTTCAGTGGTTTCCAGCTCGGCTTAGCTCTGGTTGGGGCCGTGGCCCTGGAGGAGACTGCCTGGAAGGGAGTGTGTGCAGCCCCGCTGCGTGCCCAGCAGCTGTTGGCTTGTGCGGCTGACCTGTGTGCTTCTGCTATCATCCTCACAGGGAGAGGCTCCTTCCGGCCCGTCCAGTCCTCCCTGGCCAAAGCAGCTGTGTCCCGGCCAATCGTGCCCAAGGTCCTCCCCCCACAGGCCACAGGCCCCCTGGCCAGTAAGTCTGCGACTCTGCCTGACATGCACACGAGGCCTACATGTGGGGGTCCCCTCCGTGTGGGCGTCGGGTGTCACTAGAGCAGAGGCTTGCACGTTGCTCCTTCTCCAGGTGCTATCGACCTAGCAGCTAAAAGTGCTGGCATCATCCCTGGGAGCCCCCTGCCAGTCCTGGACACGGATGGCTTGTCTGGCATCGCCCCGCTGTCTTCAGATGAGGTGACGGCAGCTGTCACGGGGCCGGACTCCACTGGCCACCACCAGAATGAAGACCCCCTCCCCGCTGTAGGGGTGAGTGTGTGTAGAGGGCTTCTCCCAGCTGCCACCAGCTCCAGGGGTGGGATGTCAGGGTCCAGTCCCTGAGAGTCATAGCCACAGAGTGAGGTGGTGTGGAACTCCAGCTCTACTCTGGAAGCAGGAGGTCACTGAACAGGGAGGCCGGGGCCTGAGTGAGGCCACGTGGTGCAGTGGGTGAGCCGTGGACGGAGGCAGAACGGGTGATGAGCCCAGGACTCCCGGGCACTCGAGCGCTGCCTCGGCCCCCTGCCCTGCGGGCGGCCCTTTAGGACCGCAGAGCCAGACCTGCCTGGGTACCACGAGCTCGACCTCTTGTTGTGGCGAGTTGGCTGTGGACTGACAAATGGTCTTCAGTTTGGGGAGGTGCAGGGGGGCACTTCCTGAGAGCAGCGGGCTTTCTTGCCCCCCAGGGAGCGGTTTCTGCCTGTGAGGAGCTGTGGGCTGGAGCGGCTCCCCTGGGAGCCTGGTACTGGCTGGCCAGCACTCACTGGCATGTTCCTTGTGTTGCTGTAGGCCACAAGTGACCCATTCATCAGCGTCCCCTCAAGGCAGGAGCCAATGGCCGACGGTTTCCAGGTAGAGTGTATTGCTGACTGCTGAGCAAAGTAGCTGCCCCACACCCCGGGGAGCGCCAAGTCCCACCTTATGGTCCTGCTCATGGGCCTGGACTTCCTCCCCGTGATGCCCGGTGGCCATGCCTCCCTGCACCTGCCTCGATCATGCACACATGGCTCCCATCTCAGGCTGCCAACTTCCCTCTGCAAGCTGGCTGATTGAGACACAATCCTGCAGGGACTTAAGTTTTCTGGGCCACGGAGAAGAGTTTGTCAGCTGGGGGTGGAAGCAGATCCAGGCCACCTGTGCCCGACCTCTCGACTCTGCGGTCCCCCAGGGTTCCCGGGGGTGGTGACTCCCCAGGGGTGTTTCCTGGGGGAGAGTGCGAAGCGGCTGGGGTCTCTGCCTCTTGCTGTCGCCGTCCTCAGTTGCTGCTCTGCGGGGCCTGGTTGGTTTTCGCGCCTCAATACGGCTTCCTGCTCTGTCATGTCTCAACAGTGCCTGTCTCCACAGAACCCACCCGTTCTCTCCTTGTCCGAGCTGTCCAAGGCCCCTGTCCACAATGGGCTCTCCACACCACTGCCCCCCTCGGACGCCTCCAGCACGCGGCTCTCCCCGCCTAATGTCTCTGCCCTGCTGGACATCTCCCTGCCCGGCCCACCTGAGGACGTGCTCTCGCAGGGAGAGCCCGCCACACACATCAGTGACTCCATCATTGAGATCGCCATCAGCTCCGGCCAGTACGGTGAGCCCACAAGCGCCACTGCCGGCCTCCCAGGCATGGTTCCCTCGGGGAACTGACTTCCCGCCTGACTGCCGCTTCTGGGCACCTTGTTGTCCAGCTCAGCTCTGCTTCTGGTCGTTGAGCCTCTGCGTCTATGAGGCACCACCAGCCTTGGCCTGAGCCATGGTTGTCTGGAGTGACTGCCCGGGCTTTTGGATACAGAGGGACTGACATGGCGTCCCTGGCCTGGGGGTCAGGCAGGCCATCTCCTCCCTGGCTCTGAACTGGGGTGATGCCTGCTGGCTGGCAGGTTCTAGGAGGGGTTGGGCTGGTACCCATGGGCTTTGGTTCCCCAGCTCCCGGAGACGGCGCCACAGAAGGCAGTGTGGTTGGCACCTCCTGGTCAAGTCCAGCCGTGGATTCAGAGCTGAGTTAGCGGCTGGCAGGACATCATCAGGGGCTAGTGACTGGCCCCTTTGAGCGTGTTCCCCTCCCTGGGGCGTTGGGGACAGCAGGCATCTTGCAGAACTGTTGTCAGCAGTAGCAGGAGGGTTCAGGTGCCACCCTCAGCACGGGGCCTGCCTCTGTCTGTTGTGGCCAGTGTTAATGTCTGGTGATGGGTGCATGTCCCTGCTGTCGCGGGGCCTTAGTGGGGTCCTGGGCCTCCCAGCTCAGCTGCACATGCCGTGCCTCCTCAGCCATTCACCCCACATGGTGTCTGACCCCAAACTTTGGTTGACAGGTGAAGGAGTCCCCCTCTCTCCAGCAAAACTGAATGGCAGCGACAGTTCCAAGAGCCTGCCCTCCCCATCCAGCAGCCCCCAGCCAGACTGGATCGCCTCTCCCACCCACGACCCCCAGTGGTGCCCTAGTGATCCCACAGACTCATCCCTCAGCAGCTTGTTCGGTGAGTCTGAGGGCGCCGGCTGCACGGAGCTGGCATCGGGACACCCCAGCAGTGGGAGCTCGTGTGTCGGGAAGGAGATGTCAGGAGAAGACCTGCCGGCTTCCGTCTCCTGCCAAGGCGCTCCTGTGGCAGGTCTGGGACCCGCACACTTTGCACTTGTAGAGAGTGGCCAGGGTGTACACCTGGCTCGGCGCAGGGCAGGCTGTACCCTGGCAAGCCGGTCAGCACCAGGGAGGGCACGACACCTGGCAGCCCAGAACAGACAGGGCTCTGGTTTGGGTGGCACTGGGGAGCCAGTCCTCCCAATGAGTTTCCTGCTCAGAGAGTCACAGGGAGCAGTTCAGGGCCACATCAGAGAGAAATCGTGAGACTTGAAAACAGCTCACATGGTGGTGGGGTGGTGACCACACCGTGGGACACGGTGACACGTCCCTGGGCTGCGGCAGACCCTCCAGGGCTCAGCACGGGAGGCAGAGCAGATGCAGCCTGACAGACACCTCCATCCAGAGTGCAGTGTACGTGTGAGCGGTGAGATGCCTGGTGGGTCCAGGCCCAGTGGCTCAGGCCTCTTCTCCCTCCTTCGTGCAGCGAGCTTCATCTCCCCGGAGAAGAGCCGGAAGATGCTGCCCACCCCTGTTGGGACCAGCAGCGGCACCTCCCTGCTGGGCCCCAGCCTGCTAGACGGGAACTCGCGAGACTCCTTTGTGTCCCGGTCCCTGGCCGACGTTGCTGAGGTGAGCGCCTCGCTTCACCCAGAGTCTGAGCACTGGCCCCCACCCCAGATTTGCCAGGCTCCTGCAGCCCATCTGCAGGAAGAAACCAGTACAGAGTGCCAAGTGGGGCCTCTCGGGGGCCGGGCACTGCTGGAGGCCCTGAGCGGACTGGTCAGAGTCCCCATCCTCCGTGGCTGACTGTCTGGTCCAGCCAGGACCGGCTCTGCCCAAAGGACCCTGTCCTGACGCCAGAGGCCCCACTGTACACTCAGGTCTTCCCCTCCACTCTCTGCCTCACTCATCTCTTCCACCATCTTTTCTGTTTCTTGAACAGCTGGCTGTTCCCACAGGGCCTCTGCACCTGCTGTCTCTTCTTGCAGGCATGCTTCCCTCAGGTCTTTATACGGCTGGCTCCCGCACTTGCCCGCACACCCTGCCTCAGAATGCCTGTGTCACGCACACCCGTGCAAACTCCCTCATCCACTTGTACCTCCTCCAGGCAGCCTTGGAGTAGAACCAAGCTACTGCCCCCTCTCTGCCCCTCTGGCCACTGACCATCCTCCCAGAAGTCTCGTGTGGGTGGGAGACCTGCCACTCTGACCCGACCGCCGGGCAGTGTCACTTGTTCACGGCGCGAGGTTCACAGTGACAACGCTGAGGTTGTGCCTGGAGCTCGGGACTGTGTGAGATGGCTCCTGAGGGGACTCTAACTGTCACTGTGGAGGGACGCGCACTGCAGTCCGGCCGTGGTGTCCAGCCACCTGCTGACAGACCTCCCCATCCCCGCCTGCAGGTTGTGGACTCACAGCTGGTGTGCATGATGAACGAGAACAGCGTTGACTACATCTCTCGGTTCAACGACCTGGCCCAGGAGCTGTCCATTGCCGAGCCTAGCCGCCGGGAGGCTCTGTTTGACGGTGGGGGAGGCGGCCCCCCAGTCACTGACCTGTCCCAGTGACGGTGCCTCGTGGTGGAGGCAGCTGGGGGCTGCGAGGGCGGTGGCCCGCGTTGGTGGTCCTCAAGTGTCCGGGGGAGCTGTCTTCAGAAGGGAGGGAACACAGGTCAAGTTGGGACTCCCTGGAGACAGTCTGAGCAGAGGCATCTCAGCACCCAGGACGCATGATGTGCACACAGCCCCGTCCTGCCGGCCAAGGAGTGGGGCCAGGACGTGTGGAGTCCGGCAGGGCCAGCATCAGCTGTGGCAGTGGGGTCGAGCCACCCGTGGCAGGGGCGTGGGTCAGGGTCTGTACGGTGCCCATACTTCCACCTTGGTGGTTGTGTTGGATGTTTAGGGGTTTCTTTTCAAGAGGAAGGAGCGTTGGGCCTGGCTTTCATCGTTGTGGCTTGGGGAGCTGTGACCTCATGCTTTCTGCAGGGAGGCTCCAGGCCACTGCTGCCTTCTCTCTGCCAAACCCTTGCTGTGCTCCGGTGGTCGTCCCTGCAGCCGGACAGCGGGGTGTGGCCTGGCTCTGCCTGGTGGTGTCTGCACCGTGACGGCAGACACTGCAGGGGATGCTCCGCTCACAAGGCAGCAGAGGGTCCCGGGCAGCATGCTGAGTGCCGTCTCTCTAGAAGTCCTGGTTCCACCTAGTGCTTCCCTCATCTGGGCTTTTGTCCTGACTGACTCAACAGGACAGGGAAGAGAATCATGTCTTCTGTGGGCTGTGTGGACTTCCTGCTCAGCTGGTCAGAAAATGTTTTTCTTGTATTTTAAGAATTAGACGGTGGAGACATTGGAAGAACAGGTCCCTGTTCAGTTGGTTTCTTCCCCGCATCCATCTGCAGGTTTCTTCCCAGTGACCTGAGGTTTCTCTCACCGGGGGATCCCTGAGCACTCGTCTGACTGCAGATTAGACCTTCCTGATGATCTTGACTCTCTGACACCTTCCTTCCTGGCGTCTTGGACAGATGCCCTTTGCAGGGGAACTTCTTTCTTCCTCTTGTTGACGTCAGTGCAGAGTATGCCCAAGTGCACGTATACAGTCCTTTGCTTGCACTTTGCCTCATGGTCTCCTGCTTCTCTTCCTTCTTTCTGTCCCTTCTGGGAATCCAGGCAGGGATCAGACATCAGGCGCAGTCAGAATGCGCCGAATCCACCTCCCTCTGGTGTGCTCCTTGTGCCGTCTCGGGTGACCAGCAGGGAGTCCGGTGTCCAAGCTTTCCCCAGTGGAGCTAACGGGGCTCCTCTGTCTCCTCGGCCTTGGTGGGCCCAAGGCGCAGACCACCCTCCAGGCACACCGCTTGTGGGCGGGCGCCAGTGCTGTAGTGCTGGGCTCCCAGCCCATCCGCTGCCCACCCTCCACCTGGCAGCTGCAGTCAGTGTGGCTTCTTGAATCCAGCCCAGCCCACCCTGTTTGTGTCTGTCCCCTCACCTCCCCCCAGCTCGCAGTGGACCGGCAGCCTTCCCAGCCAGCTAGGCCTCTCCTCTGGCTCCTCCCCTGCCCTTGAGATTTGAGCCAGTACGCAAGGCAGAGCAGAGGGTCCTCGGCATGTGCCTCCAGAGGGGCCACTCGGCCCCACTGCCTCCCCAGCTCCCTCCTGCCTCGAGCTTTCCCAGAGCTCCAGCCTGTCAGGGTCTCCCTCTTTCAGGTCTGGATCTGGGCACAGACGTCAGAGGAAAAGCCTGTGTGGGCAGTTACTCTGGGCCCTTGAGAAGAGCATTCCAAGCCCCTGGAGGTCTGAAAGAAAGGGGCGTAGCACCGCTTTGTGAGGGGAGACAGCAGTATTTGAGTCCACAGTCTCTAAATTAGCTTGTGTGTTGTGATCAGTGTATCAGCTTCCTGAAGTTAGCACCTTATCGAGCCAAACAAGATCAGTAGATCTGCCTCTGGGCATCCGACTCTGCTAGATCTACAGTGGGCTGGGCCGAGGTTAGGCCACTACCAGCTTTCTCCTTTCCCCACTGTCTGGGACCAGCGATGCCAAGTCACGTTACTGCACCTATGCTGGGGGCAGTGCCCTGTGGCAGCACGCACCGCACTGGGGACCATAGAGACCCCAGGCTGTTCATCCATCAGGGGGCGCCCTGAGGCGGTCTGGTGGGGAGGTGGGTACCTGTCACCTGGTGATGTCTAGCATGAGGAAAGCCCTGGAGATTTGGATCAGCCTTTGTCTCAGCAGCACCTCCTGCCTGTCTCGTGCATAGACTCTGTGTGGGGGTAGCTGACTGGCCACTGTCTGCAGTGGGGAGGTGGGTTGCTGAGGCGAGGATTGACTTCTCACCTGTGAAGCTGACATGATTACAGAGAATGCTGCTTCTCTAGAAACCAGACAGGTTTGTTTGCTTGCCATAATAAGGGAAAATAGTGTCATATGTAGCATTAAGATGTTGGATGCATTTTCTCCCAGCCTGAATAATTATATATGTACACAAATTAGCAACTATTACATTCAAGGCTGGGATTTTTCAAAAGACCCAAGTGGAGAAGCCTCCCACTTCCAGCATCTCCCTCTGCCTTTGCAGTGGAAGGTGTGATCGTCTCTCCGCACTTATGGCCTCCTTTGTACGTTGGAAGTATGTTGTGATTAAGACCAGGTCAGTCTCAGAAAACCCTTTCTCTCATCACTGACGTCATCAGGGATCTTTCTGCTGGCTCATCTCCCCTAAAGAGTGAGACTGAACAGCCCCCGTCTCTAGGCAGTTGTTTTTGTCTTGATTCTTCATTGTGAATACTCAGTGATGAGCAGTCCATTCTTCAGAAGGTAAAGAGGCCAGCTGATGGTCCCCTGTGTCTCCTGGGTGTAGAGTACTTGCTCAGGGTGGAGGGATATTTGGACCCCTTTCATGGGCTGATCTACTCGCTTTCCCGCATCAGTCCTGTTCTCCATTCTGTACCGCAGCCTCATTACTGGTGGTGTCTCTTCAGTTTAATAGCATCTTTAATGCAATCACACCACTGAATCCAAACATGTGCAAAGAAAGGCCATGGAATAAAAAACACTTGAAACAAATGGGAGAAGGAAACTGGCAGTTGCTTTTTCTTTTTCACTTTGAAATCTATCCCAAATGCATTTAGGAGGAAATATGGCACTTTTGTCTTAAAAAAAGAAAAACCCAGAGCAAATCTTTCCTGGCTGTCAGACAAACTCCTAACCCTGCAGTACCTTGTATGTCATGTGAGGGGAGCAAGTCCTGGAAGCACTACAGCAGCCTGCCCTGCTGTTCTGTGGCAGGATAGCCTGCTCCCGGGCTTCTGGGAAGCAGAGATTATTGCTGTTTCTTCTAATAATCGTTAAGCCATATCATCTGAAGTTTTCGGCTTGTTTGAGATGTGAATTTGTTTTATAGATTATAAATATACATATACAGTGTATGTATAAAGCAGAATGCCTGTCCTTCCTGATTATTTTTTGTACCATATTGTAAATTATATTATTTATTCTTTACCAATTTGGGGAATAAAAGGTGTTTGGTTATTTAATATAATAAAAGCTGTTAAACTTCTTATGTTTAAATTTCCAGTTGAACTTGTAAATCTGTTTTTATTATTGTGCATAAATACAATACTAATACTTGGTCTAATAATTACTGTTTCTGCTTTTTTCTTTTTAACTGTGCACTCTGCAAACAGCCCAAGTGGCCATCATCCGGTGCGATCTCAGAGGAATCGATGGACTGTCAACAGTGTAATTTAGAAACACCACCAATGAATGTGTTTTATTTTTGTTTTTTCCAACCAGGAATCAGCTGCACGCTTTATCCCTTGCTTCCCGTTTCTTAGTGTTCTTGCCCCCACGACGTGCAGGACAGAGGAACTGCTGTTTCATTTCCTTTAGCCACGTATCCACGTGCCATTGACTGGCTCGCGAAAACCAGGCTTCTCGGGATAGTCTAGACCGTGCTCATCGCCCCTCGACGCTGGCCCTATGGGTTGGGTTGGTCGGGCTAGAGGCCGCCGGGTGCTGCGAAGAGTATTGGCAAGGTGCTCGGATAGCGTCCGGCCCCGCCCACCTCAGGGCCATCCCCTTCGGCTTGCTATCCAATGGTGGCGTCTGGCCCCGTGAGCGACATCTACTTTCACCAATCATCTGCGTATCTGGCGCGGGCCTCTGCAAGCCTTCGTCTCATGAGGCGGAGCCCGACACTGCGATAGGCTGCTGCTGCTTGACTGATGTCGGCGACGCCCAGTGGGGACGAGAGGCCGGGTCTTTGACTGCGCGGGGCCGGGCGGGAAGGACGGCGCGGCGGACTGGTGGCTCGGAGTGGCGGGCGACATGTTCCGGGCACCGGACAGCGAGGGCGGCCGCGACGGCCCCAGGTGCGGCGCGGGTGTGGGCACGGTCATGTGGAGGGCGTGCGGGCGGCGGGGCGGCCTTGGTGAGCTCACAGAGCCGGGGCCTCCGCGGCCGGGTGAGGGAGGTGGGCGCGGCTGCGGCCCCGGGAGGCCTGAGGTGCGCCTCCCCGCGCCTTCCGCCCCAGCACGCGCCGCTTCCTGGGCGGGGGCGCCGCAGACGCCGGCAGAGCGGTCTTTAGTGGGGGACGGGCGTGGCGGCGCGGCCGGGACCCCGGCGCCCTGTGGCGTGTGCGCGAGCGGACGGGCCTCAAGGCGAAGTGTCTTCTTGGGAGCCCGCAGCCCGGGAGCCAGCGGCGCCCTCTTCCCAGAATCCCGCAGTCGAGGAGCCAGGCGACACCCTCGCCTCTTAACTCCGCAGCCCCGGAACAAGGGGATGCTCTTCCCGCTAACCCCGCAGCCCGAGACCCAGGAGTCGCCCTCCCCCACTTTACTGACCAGGAAACAGGCGGGACAGCGAGTGACAGAGCAGACCGACTGGGCTTAAACGATCAGGAACGTGCCGCGCGCGCTGGCTCGCTTTCTAACTTGGGGAGCACTGGGTGCTGGGAGTCACGTAGAGTTGCCTGGGCTGGAGGTGTCCTGCCGTAGGGGAAGTCTGCCGCGAGGTCGAGCTGGTTCTTCCGATGCCTGAAAGTTTCCTTTACTGTGAGCCCTTTCTGTGGCCTGGTCGGGCAATAAGAGCAGAGGAGTGTGGCATCTGTGGAGGTAAACAGTACATAGAATGAAAGGATTGTTTCAACTGCTAAAATCACTGCAAATTTGAGGGAGTCAGATCAGAATTCAGTACTACTCCTGGCCAAATCATCAGTCATTAGCCCCTAGCCCCTGTAACAGTGACCACTTATCCCTCCTGTCTGGGTCTGTGCTGATACAGGACTGGGAGTTTATCCTGGAGTGCTCATATTGAATCAAGTTTCTGGCCCTGAAAACCGCTGTTCGGCATCCGCACCAGCTGGCCGAGGGCTGCCTCCCAGCACTTTCTCAGTTGTGTGCACTAAGGACACTCTGTCTTTGTTTACATGGCCTGGCACTGGGTGCCCTGCAAACACTGGTGCAGTTAGCGAGGACGCACCACAAGGACCACTGCCCCTGGGCTGGCTTCCAAGCTGTGGGAGACAGTGCAGAGCGGGTGCTCTCAACTGATACCTCACTTCTCTGGAGTGTTAAGTTGTTTTGAGAAGATGAGGGGAAAGTTTTTCCTTGTAGGATGCCGGAGAAGGAAAAGCCACCTTCTTAATTGGGTGATTAATTGGGAGCCTCTGCTTGGGGTGGTGCTTCCCAGGTGGCGCTAGTGGTGAAGAACCTGCCTGCCACTGCAGGAGACACAAGAGAAACAGGTTTGATCCCTGGGTCTGGATAGATTCCCCTGGAGGAGGGCATGGCCACCCACTCCAGTATTCTTGCCCAGAGAATCCTATGGTCAGAGGAGCCTGATGGGTTACAGTCCATGGGGTTGCAGAGAGTCGGACACGACTGAGCCACTAAGCATGCATGTTTGGGATCTGTTAGCAGCTGCGGGTTTTGAGGCCATGTTAAAGGAAGGGAATCAAGTGGTGGCTGTTAAGAGGACTAGGTCAGATTTCCGTCTTAAAGCCCTGCTTTTGTTTTCTTGCTAAGGGATTATCTGGTGTTAAAGGGATTTTAAAAGCGTTATGCTTCAGCCATTGTTAACCTGAGGTCTTTTAAGCTGTAGGGTGTACATTTGTAAAGAATTTAATCCAAGTCTGTATTGCAGTTTGACTCTGGTAGCTTTTATGGGACATGGGGATAGGCTGTTGGGGGTGGAGGGGTGGGCCTTGACGAGCATGGGCCCCTCCACGCAAGCGTCAGTGTTATGGTCCCTGCCTCTGCCGTGGTCCACTTGCACTGTGTTGTCACATGCCCCAGCACTCCTGTCTGCTAATTAAAATGATAGTGAAACTCTACTGAACTAGCTCCATTTGCTTGTTTCAGGGAAACTTAATTTTTTGATGAGAGGTCCCAGCAGTAACTTGAGAGCATGTACAACTCTGGAGGTCTTGGCAGAACCAAGTTGTGCAGAGAAAACCTTTATGGGAACTCAAGGGCAGGTGGGGAGGTTTGCCGGCTGGCTATGAGCGCATTGTGCCCCTCCACAGATGTCTGCCTCAGCCCTGGACGATGGTGCCCCGGCCAGCCGCTGTCAGTCCCTCACACCTTCTCTGTTTGCAGGGCCACAAAGCCTCCGGGAGGAGAGCCGGGCGATCGTCCAGAGGAAGCCGCACCTCCACGCAGGCCGGACAGGATGGCTTCTAATATTTTTGGACCAACCGAAGAACCTCAGAACATACCCAAGAGGACCAACCCCCCTGGTACGGGCCTGTGACTCTAATCCTCTGGCCTCTACTGTTCTCTTTTATGCTGCTCTTTTGATAAAAAAAATCTCTCCTCCTTTATATCAGTCCTTTCCAATGTTTCTGGTGTGGCCTGTACCCTGCCATCAGAGTCCTGGAGAGGAAGGGATCCTGACTTAAGCTCTGTGTCCTCCAGGTCGTCCTGGACTTGCCCCTTACCTGTGAACAGATGCTGGCCGTGTGCAGGCGCCGAGCAGTGCATGCAGGCACATGGTGGGGTTCTGCTTCCTGCTGGGGAGGCTCCCCACACTGGCTGGTGGACTCCTTCAGATTCTTGAACTTGCCTGCAAGTTGTGTGTTCAGAGTATTTTTAATCAGATTGTGAGCAGGACTGAAACTAAATAAAAAGGACGGCTCAGCCTGGCCTGCAGCCCTGTGGCTTCACAGTCCTGACGCACCTCTTAGTGGCTCCAGTGGGAGGAATCTCAGAAGAGCCTTTCTCTTGGCTGATGGACAGTCCAGCATAGTGACCACACAGTGGTAGTCACCTGAGGGGCTTTCCCCATCTGTGTCCACGCAGGAAAAGCAACGTTTGTACCATCCTTAAAGGTCTGAGAGATGCAACACAGAAGTCAGTATTTCAGACAAATGATGAAGTCAAACAGAACCGGAGCTGGGACTGCTCCCTACCCTGTCCCTATGTTGAGTACAAATATCGCTTCACAGACCTGGAGGAACAAAAGCAATGGATGCAAAAGCTGGATTTTCGTGTGGTTTTCAGTGGTCAGGTGGGGTGGAGGTTTGCAGTATCTTTGCATTTAGTTATGGCAGAGAAGCAGGTGGTTTTGTTGGGTTTTTTATTTTTGGCTATGCTGAGTCTTCCTAGCTGCACATGGCTTCTGGTTGCAGAGCACAGGCTCGAGGATGCGCGGGCCTCAGTAGCTGTGGCTCCCGGGTTCTGGAGCAAGCAGTTCAGTAGCTGTGGGGCATGGGCCTAGTTGCTCTGCGGCATCATCTCAAACTCTCTGGACCAGGGACTGAACCCATGTCTCCTGCATCAGCAGGTGGATTCTTATCCACTGCACCACCAGGGAAGCCCAAGAAGCAGGTGGTTCTTACAGAGTAACATTCTCATGCACCCAGTTGGTGGGTGCAGAGCCCTAGTGCTCAGCCCTGCGTATCCTTTGTGCCAACCAAGTGCTATAGCAGGTAGACTCAAACAGGGGGCGCCTGGGGATGGGCATGCTGGCTGCCGGGGCTTAGCGCCGTGGCGTCTGCAGCTGTCTCCGGGGCTCTAGGTTCTCCAGGAAGTATGCCACATGGGGTGGTTCTGCTTTGCCAGGCTCTCAAAAACCTGTGACCCCTTGGCAGCCTGGCCCCCTACCCAACTAGAGAGTTAGAAAACCAAAATGTAACAGCCGCCTGGAGGCACCCTGTGCTGAAACCTCTGCTCCTGGCGCTCCTGTTGTTTGGGGTTTGTTTTCTGTCCTGCCAGGGCCTCTGAGATGAGAGCTGAGCAGTTAACAAATGCTGGAATCCCCTCCTGCCTCCTCCCATCGCCCAGAAGCTCATTTTAACTGGTGAATGAATTAACATGGAGAAACATGTTTTAAAAAGAAAGACAGGAAGGAGCGAAGGGAGAAAAGCACCTGTGATGAAGTCTCACGGGCAGCTCGGAATGAAACCTGCAGGCGCATCCTGCCGGCACTCAGTCAGTGGACTCTGGGGAGGCCCCCCCGACCAAGCGCGTGCGGAGGAGGGGCCCCACTGCCGGCCATCCCTGGACGTGGACCCGGGCTGGTTGGTACCGTGTGTCACCTGCTCTCCTGGTTTAGACCTGAAGGTGGGGATGGACGTGGGCAGGCTGTTTGGTGTTTGCAGGGCCTGTGTGGGGTGCTGGCCGTCTCCACAGCCTGGGGAGATATGTGACCCCCTCTACAGAGGAGCTGAGGCTCCGGTCCACCAGCCAGTCTGGGCCTGCAGCTCACTGGTGGCAGAACTCGGCCTTTGGATATAGGTTTTCCTGACTGCCAGCTTACCTCCAAATGGGGGCTGACTTCTGAAATGGCATTGCCAGGTCAGTATAAAATGCTGGTGCTTCGCCTGGTCTTCAGACACGTCCTTCAGGGCGTCAGCAGCGTCTGCCTCCCACACTCCACCAGCACGGGGTCATGTCTCCTGAGATTTGGGTCTCTAAAAAGTGTATCTTGGATTTATTTTTCTCTCATTATGAGTGAGTTGAGCATCTTTTCCACCTTCAAAGCGCACTTCATCTTTCAGGTAAAGTGTTGAGTAGTAGACACACAGTGTGATTACTTTTCATAAAGTTCAAAACAGAACTCTGGTGTTTTTCGAGTGTGTTGTTGACGAAGGTGAAGAGGAAGGAACCCGGGTTTCTGGGGGCTGGCGGTGTCCTGTCAGACTAACCCATGCTCACCTGTGATCATTGCTGGAATGTTTGCTGTGTTTGTGTCTCAGGAATTTCTCTGTCATGTTTCACAGTTTTTTAAATGTCTTTAAATGAGCAGTGCTTCTAGCCAAAACCTTCAGATTGAGTTACTTTTATTTTTGTCTCGTATTTTAAAATAAGCTGAACACACATCTTAGAATTTACGTAAGCGTGACCAGCAACAGCTTGGTAACAGGCATTCGGGGGGTGGCCTTGGGCAGCAGCTTCTCTGCACTTTGGGGCCTGGATGTTTTTGCTGACGACACCCTGTCAGTAACAGCAGCGTGTCTGGGAGCTTCCTCTCCAGGCCCCCCTCCGCCTCGTCCAGCCAGGTGCTGTCCAACAGACGGTCAGTGGCTGAGCAGGACCCAGCCCAGGGACTGTGGCTGGGACTGGAAGGCTTGCGATCAGCCTGACGTGACGTGGATGTGTGTCTTTTCCTGCGGTCAGACCCACCTGTTCTCTAAGCTTCTCCCACCCTAGAAAGGGTTCTCGTGCTGGGTTCTGTCCTCAGAGTTCTGCTCGCTCCTGTCCTGTCTGTGTGCGTCATTACAGCCAAGACGTGACTGTAAATTTTAACCTCTTGGAGGCAGTCAACAAAGATCACTGCTGTAAAAATGAGCACATTTAGAATCCTAAGCTCCCACACCACCACTGCCACTGCATTTCTGGGGGGCTGGGGCCCTTGGGGGGGGTGGAATAATGGAGATCCAGATGTTTGAGAACACCCTTCCGTCTACAGTACGGAAGCCGTGTGCCGACCATACTGTCTTGCGCCGTTTTCACTGAGCATTTATGTCCCAGCATTGTTGTGAGTGTTGGACACACACGAGCGGCAGTGAGTCATGACTCCTTTCTTCGGCGCCTTGAGGTGGGAGGGGCCTTTATTACCAGTGCTCTGAGGGTAAGGAACATGGGGCACAGAGGGGCCGGGTAACTTGTGTCTGGTCTCAGCTGCGTGTGGAATGCGCCTTCTTTCTCCTGTGAGATTATAAATCTTAGCTCGGGACTCTGTGGAAGAGAGGCGCTGGTGTTTGCTGATTGCAGGGGTGATTGGCCGGTGCCATGTGCTAGAGTCTTTCTGTTAATGTCAGCATTTATGTCCCATGTCTGTGCCTCAGCCACCAGCTTATAAGAACTAACTTCCGAGATGCATATTTTCAAAGTAACTTGTCAAATTGTTTCTGTTCAGCAGCAAAGATGTTAAATATCTGTAATTCACTGGCATATCTAATTGTCACTGGAAGTTCCAGCCAGATTGAGGTCAGGAGAATGACTAATAAATGTTTTCTAAATTACAGGTTTGCCTTGAACAGGGCATGTTAATTCAGTTCTATCCATCTTACCTCAAAAGTTAGCAGCTGTTTGCCTTTAATGTATGAAAGAACTTTTCTGGGTTTAATGCAGAAGATTCTTGAGCAGAAAAATCTGAAAAGTTCAGGGTTAAGGACACTCTAGAGGGGAAAATGCTGTTTTAGACCACCTGCCCTTCTTGCCCCTAGCAGCCAGCCCAGTGCAGTTCAGGTCCAGTGATGAAGGCCCAGCCGGACATGAGAAGGGGCTGGGGTGTGATGTGGGTCTTTCAGGATCCCTTGTCAACCCAGTCACCTCACCCTCAGGCTGAACTCAGGACTGGTCGCCATGAGGGGAGGTCTCTCAGGTGATCAGCGTGGAGGGGTTGGGTGGGTATTCCGGGCTGCTCATCACTCTGCTTGTTTCTGCAGGGGGAAAAGGAAGCGGTATATTTGACGAATCGGGGCCTGTGCAGACTCGACCGCGTCTGAACCCACCGGGGGGCAAGACCAGTGACATTTTCGGGTCCCCCGTTGCTGCTGCCTCACCCACGGCACACCCAAACAAACCCAAGGTACGGACTAAGAGAGCAGACCTAAGGGTGACAGAGGCAGAGCTGGCTCCAGGCACTTGTCTAAAAAGGTTCCAAGCAGGTATGGCGTGCGTTAGGAGGAGACAAGGCGGGTGACGTTGCTTTTCCTGGCTGCAGCCATTAGTCATCAGCGCTGCCCTGAGTCATTGGAGAGTGTGTTCCAGCCTTGTGATGACAAGCCCTAGGGGACGCTGGTGGCAGGGGTGGCCCACTGCAGGCAGGCCACCAAGAGCTGCTGAGGGTACTGATAAAATGGAACTTAAAACGGGGCAGCTTGCCTCTCAGCAACACTTCACTGTTGTCATCAGTCAATAAGTAGAGTAGCTACATTGGATTAAAATTCACCAGATACTTAGAATTTATGTGTTCCTGCTACTATTTTTAAAAATCTAGTTTGTCCCCTTTGGAGAATGTCCATCTGGAAAACTGCTGATGGACAGAATCAGGCACTTACTTAGCCAGTGTTTCTTCATGAACTGTATGTACCTCAGATGACAGCTGCTGAGGGGAAGTTTCCTCATAGTATTCCAGCCCATAAATGACGAGTGAATTACAGAATTCAGAAATTACCATTTTGCAAGCTTGTAATGAAATTGTAGGTCTAGGCGGCGATCATCAGTGGCTGCTCATACATCAGAAAACAGGACACCTCCAGAAATGATGGGCTTCATGCTAGAAGTTCATCATGGGTCACCTTTGAATTCTTGTCGAAACAACCAAACCTGAATCCGACCAAACCTCCTATTAATGGATGCCACAGGGATTCAATCAGAGTAACGCAGAATATAGGAAACCGTGTGAATTCCTTTTCAAAGACTGATGGTTGCAGAATATGTAAAGAACCCCTATAGTTCAACAACAAAAAGACAGACACATTCAAAGATGGATAAAGGCAAGGGGGAGAGATGAAATGGAGATCTGGGGTTGGCAAATGTGAACTATTTTACATATGATGGTTAAACAAGGTCCTGCTGTGTAGCACAAGGAACTATACTCAATAGCCTGTGATGAACCGCAATGGAAAAGCATATGAAGAGGAATATATGTATGTATGTATAATTGAGTCACTCTGCCATACAGCAGAAATTAATACAGCATCGGAAATTAACTATACTTGAAGAAAATAAGTTTTTAAAAGTAAAAATTTCAGAACCAAAAAAGGGAGGGAGCAAAGAATATGAATAGACATTTCTCTAAAGAAGACATCCAAATGGTCAGTCAGCACATGATCGGTAGGGAGATGCAAATCAGAATCACAGCGAGATACCACATCACACGTACTGGGATGGCTGTTATCAAAAAGACAAAGTAAGGAATGGTGAGGACATGGAGACATGGGAACCCTCCGACACTGCTCTTGGGAATGCATAATGGTGCAGCCACTATAGAAAACAGTTTGGTGGTTTCTGAAGAAGTTAAAACACAGAATTTTACTGTATGAACCAGCAGTTTTACTCTTAGGTATATAACCTCAGTTGTGAAAACAAAGCAAACAGATACTTGGGGAGACCTGGTTTAATGGTATTGTCCTCAGTGACCAGAGGGTGGATGCAGCCCCGCTGTCCCATCACCAGGTGACCGGGTGAGCCAGAGGTACTGCGCTGTGCTGCGCACGTGCTGGGGATGGCTCAGCCACAGAGAGGAGCAGGGCTCTGACGCACAGGTGGGCCGTCAGGGAGAGCGCCTGCTGAGGTTAAACGACCCTGTGTGAGACGTTTAAGGGGTCATTAACTTTTGCAGTTCAAAGAGCTGCATCTTGAAACATTTATGGATCAGTGAAATACAGGATTTGCTTTCCAATCAGCCTGTGAGGGGCAGGGTCTGGAAGCCGGTAGGAGTGCGGCTGAGGCCGGAGTGGAGGCGGGCTGGTGTCACTGGCTGCGGAGCAGGGTTACCTGGGGGCTCACGGGGCTCTTCCTGAGGCTTTGTTTCCAGTTAAAACTGTCCAAATAGACACTTTTTAAAGATAGAAGTTGACCCGGGTCACCCACAGCTTTCTCCTCGTCCACCTGAGCAAGGCTGCAAGTGTCCGAGCAGTGGATTGACCTGAGTTTGCCTTGTTGCAGGACCACATGCTCCTGTGTGAGGGAGAGGATACACCAGACCTCAGAGGTGAGCTCACTGTCTGTCCCTTCCCCGGGGCTCAGCTCTGCGGGTCTGCTGGTGGACCGGGAGGGGTCCCTGTGCCCCAGCCCACCTGCTGATGAAGACGGCAGAGTTGTGACCGTGGGTGGGTTTTGTGTAGGAGAGAGGCAGGGGAAATGGGCTCAGTTACTCAGTGACAGCGTTCCCACTGGCTTTTCTGTACCTCTTGTCCGTGCTGGTCAGTCTGGGCCTCAGGCCACAGCATCCTCTTCTAGAAGCTGATCTTGTATAGTGAATGGCAGTGGTCCAAAGCCTTCAATGAACTCTGACCAGAGGCTGCACTGGCAGCGGGTGGGGGGGACTGCAGGGCTTCATGGTGGCGGGCGGCCGCCTCAGGTCACCCCACGGTGGGCTGCCGCTCGTGGGGCTGGGTGTGGGGCTCGGTCCCAGAGTGCCCGACCTGACTGGGCGCTGATTACTGCCTTCAGTTGATGATGAAGAGGTGGGAACAGGGTCAGTCAGGAAGTCCAGGGAATCCTGCCTGGGCCCTCCACTTAGGAGGAGCTTCCCGCCCTTCTCACTCGCTCTGAGGTTTTCTCTTTAGACTTGCGGTGGTAGGGAGCAGCATGGAGGCCAGCCAGCAGCGTGGAGACGACCCCTAGGTGTTCCCCCGAGCGTGGCTCAGGGCCTTCTGTGCTGACCTGGCCTAACACCATGCTGTGCGCGCTGCTCCAGGCCACAGACTTCGGTTTGCGTGTGCGGCTTGCCCACCGGGTGACGGGCAGCCTCTGACGGGCCCTGTGCTGACTCTGTCCTTCAGCCAGTGCCTCACCCAGACAAGATCCAGGTGAGCCCGGCGGCCCAAGAGAAGCAGCCCGCGTCCAGGAGCCGGCGCCCACCGTCGACAGCCATGAACCCCGGCTGGGTCCCCGGCCTCGCTCCCACAACAAAGTCCTGAACCCGCCCGGAGGCAAGTCCAGCATCTCCTTCTACTAAGAGGCCTGCCGCGTCCCATAGCCAGACAAGAAACTCCAGATATAGGATTTCAAATAGTGTAGTTCCTTTAGCCTGAAGGAGCAGGGTGGGGAGAGGGTCTCTCCGGTGGACACCTGAGGCTACTACCCAGTTCACGGCCGTCTCGAGATGAGGACCCACCTTCTGGACTCCAAGGGAGGAGATGGGGCCCTGGTGTGAGAGGAGCTCCCGGGTGGGCGGGAGGGGAGTGGGGCCAGGCCAGGTGCCCCCGAGAAGTGGGGTCTCACGTCCTCGGTGTGTTTGCTAATCGGGTATCTAGGAATCACTAACACAGTAGCAGAGATTAAAACCTTTGAGAGAAAACCAAAACCACAGGTCTGCCGCTGTGGGACAGAGGAGCCATTCCAGGGACTTGTTCGGCCCCACTGTTTCTCACCTCCATTCCAGAGATTTTCTTGAAACGTGTTGGTTGCTTTTCCTCAGCAGCTGTCAACAGAAAACCAAAATGCTGTGTTCCGTCATATGCTTTATGGAGAGATTTTGCACCCTGCTTCTGCCCTCTCAAACCTCGGCCAGGTCTTAACGTAGGAATCTCTGCTTTTTGTCCACGAGAGACTGGTTTAGACTCCACTCTACAGGCAGTCTTGCTTGTGAGTTCCTTTTTTCCTCATCAGCCTTAAGTCTGGGCCTTTACTCCTCACCAGTGATGTGGACTGCTCCCTTCACCAGCGACACTTCCTGTCGGCAAGACCACTACCTTCTACAGGACTTTAAAACTACCCAGACACATCCAGGTACTGGCGTTGTTTAAACTGTTCCTGTGTCCTCCTTTATATTCCTGCTGACAGTGGGAAGCATAGATGCCTGAGAACCCTGGGTTCTTAGGTTTGGCTTCTTTGGTAATAGCTCAAGACCTGTTCTCAAGTGCCAGCTTTACTTCAGTAACTGTTGACTCTAGTCTGTTTCTGACACCTTTCTAGAAAAAAGTCTGTCGCTCAGGTACACCAAAGAGGAGGGAGAGTTTTCTTAGAGCACCCTTTCTAAAGCTTTGCAGAACCTCTGGGCCACATTCAGTTTCCAGACAAGACTTAAGAGACCTTAGGCCAGGAGATTAAATAGTTTGGCAGTACATTCTCAGCTGTCTCATTCCATGGTATTTGCCAGCAGAGATACCAGACTGGCAAGAGTCATGATGCTATAGTCTGTCAGATGGAAGTTTCTCCCATTGTGCCTCTAAAGGGTCACAGTGTCAGCACCTATACTACAGTCACGGGAGACCAGCAGTTTGTCGGGGGGAACTATGGGTCCGAGTGCCCACTAAGTTCATACAGGTGCTAGAAACGTCTTCATCACTGCAGTGTGGCCACGCGTGTAATGGCCTGAACACTCCAGTGCCTGTGAGAGCTCCCCGCCAGGCTCCACACCCTCCACCAGCACTGGAGGTCTGCACGGTGCTTGCCAACCAAAGACCCGCTCCTGTCCACCTGCTGACTTTGGAGCTGAGAAACTCTTATTCCATGTGATTCTCTCAAGCGCCTCCTGTCTCCCTCCAGCCTTCAAGTGGTCGTTTATAAGAAAGTTGTCTGGAACTCAGAGCATTTTTTCCCCCATTAAAAACTGACATAACTGGTGATTAGCTATTAAGCTCAAACACACTGACTTACACAAGTTACAATGAGATGTTCCAAAAGTAGGCATGAACTATTTATAACCATTTTGTTGTGCGTTTTAACATACAAGAAAACGATTTGTGGATTCCATATTGGATGGTCAAGAAGACCCTGACATGCTGCTGGCCCTCAGGGCTTCGGCCTTACTGTCAGCTGCACAAGGGGAAGAGCTTTCTGAATCAGTCCCCTGGCAGGGACTTTGGGGCAGAGCTGGGAACCAAGGCTGAGTGGGGGTTGGGGGAGGAGATCACCACCGGGGCAGAGCCCAACGCAGCAGGACCGCGTCGCCTTACTCTCGTCCCGTTTCCCTCTTCCTTTCCTTCTTTGGGGCCGTGGGCCTGGGTTGAGGGAGCTGGGATGGTCTGGTCATGGGAGGAGCCGCAAAAAACTTTGCTCCTTTGAACCTGATGGGGGAGGCCATTTGTATTTGGAAAATGCTCTGTACGTTGGGGATTGCCTATGTTTGGGAGGTTCATTAACTCTCTGCATCCTTTTCTCAGCCTCCAAGCTACATTGAGAAATTACTGGTCTGTGTTTTTATTAAGCCTTCAAACTTTTTTTACATGCATTTGGTGCCAACTTTTTTGTAAAGCTGTCATTGGAAACAACAAACCTGTGCTCACATCACAATGTAACCTTAAGAGGAGCCTATTATTTTTACAAGGCAGGAGTGGGTATAGCTTTTGAATTAAACTTAGCAATCATGTACTCGAGAGTCTTTGCCTGTTGGTCATGTGCACAGTGTATGTGTGTGTCCGCGTGAGGGTGGGCAGGTGGGTGGGCGGGCAGACGGCCCTATGTGCTCACGTGTTCCCTCTGCATCCATTCTCCAGAGCCTGAACTCTGCTCCTTTCCTCACAGCTCTTCATTGGTTGAAGGGGTTTGCCTTTTTTTTTTTTTTTTAAAGCCAGAGGATGCCCAAATTAATCTTCTGAAAGTTTATGGATTCAAGGTTTTTTCATTTGAAAACCAAAAACTTAGCTTCTAAAAGAATGGATGGGAATGTGGCAGTGTTCTTTTTAGTTTCTGTAAATTGAAGGTAATGATTCTTTTTTCTCTTAACACCACTCATTTTCCTGCAGAACTTGCCTCTGAGTTGACTTTGAAACTGCCGTGAAGCCTGGCCATGAATAGATGAAGTGCTGACCTATTAGAATCTGCCTGTAGATTCGCGCCCTATAGAAAAAGCATAGATTGTTTTTCCTTTCTATGTATTAGCCGTATGTATAATCCTTACATGCATTAAGTGGATTGTGGGTAATGGAGCTACTCAGACAGCCTGCCTGGAAAGCCCCCTAGAAGAAACTTCACTGCATTCTGCCTGCTGCATCAGGGCCAACTACCCTGACAGCACTTAGGAGAGAAACCCAACATAGGTGACCTGGCACTGTCTTCACTTGTTCATCTGAAAATGTTTCTGAGAGTGCAGCATGTGCTCCCAGGATTGGGTGGGGCACTGGCACCTACTTGTAGCAGCTGCTCCAGCCGCAGACAAGCACTGAGGTCTTGGCCTCAGTGAGTGTGGCAGCCTGTTGGTCTCCAGAGGCCAGGCAGTGACTGAGTCAGAGGACCAAGGTGGCTCCCCTACGTTATGGGGACAAATGGAAACTAAGGATTCCCTCTTCAGTTCTGTGCTTTATCTAGAAACATACTGGCTCTTTTGACAGAGTGAAACTTGTTCTAACACCTTTGTGAGTCGAACCCTGCAAGGATGTCTGTCTCCTCCCGTGTTACCCTGTTCATTTCTTCTGAATTTTTGTTATATTCTTAATCCTTAGCATTCTTGGAGCTCAGGAATGAAATTTCCTGTTACATGTGTGACTGCAAAGTGCTATCTAAACTTCAGCTTAGGAAGAAATGAGGGACATTACAGGGACCTAAGTGACTAGCAGGCATTTGGGATGAATACTTAGAAATTAAAGTAGAACTTTTGAAACCTGTGTGTCCAGACATCTTAGATTTTAGGGTCTTAAAATGAGAAAAAGAAAAGGCTGAATAGCAAATTATCTTTACAAATCTGAAAGGAAGCAAGTTCTAATTCAGTTAGCTTTAGCTCTCAGAGTGTGCTAGTTATTCTTCAGTAAGCATCAAGAATTATCCAGCATATCATTTTGTTAAAACTTCATTTTCTCTAACCAATTTCAAGTAATAAATCTGCCCAAACATGTTGTGAAAACTAATAAAGTTGATGCCAACTCATTTGGCCTCTCACTGTTGTAGTGGTGGCTGCTGTACTCTATTAGACATTTCAGTAATTCCAAAGGGCCTACATTTCCAGGAGAGGGCTAGGGCAGAAATCTCAGACATTCCCCAAAACATTTACAACCTTCCTCTGTAACTTGTTCACCAGAAGAAACATTTCATCTGTCCTGGTTTATCATTTTGAGAAAATAAACAAGTCTATATTTATTGCATGCTTACTATTTGCTAGAAATGATACTAAACCCCTTTCATGGTCTTCCTAATGTTCCTCGTAGGTTGGTAATTGTTTCAGGCTTAGTTTTCCAGTTGGCCAGATGAAACCCCAGGCAGGCTGAATGTGAGATTGAAAGCTCCAACCCTTTCTCAGTGGGGTGGGTGAGCACCCATACAGCAAGGGGAACAATGTGCAACAGTATTTAGGGCCTGACCCGCAGGAACGTTCATTGGTGCAATCAGGTTAGTAGGACCTCACTTTGAAGCGCTGCATCAGGACAGGGATAAAAAGCATTTCTGTTGGCACTAAGCTGCCACTCATGGGTTTTTGATCAGGATTCACACCATCTGTGTGGTCCCCAAAGTTGAAAGTGTATGTCTTAGGTTCACAGTCTCAGATGACAGTGGAAAAAAATGCAAATCAAGTGGCTAAAAGTGGAAGAAATAACCTATAAAAACTGGTAGAATTAATCAAGCAGGACAAATGGAAACTTAACCGTTGAGGGACTTCCCGCCATCACTGCAAGGGGCACAAGTGCCATCCCTGGTCGGGGGAACTAAGAAGATCCCACGTGTCCCGCAACCCCCAAAAGTCGCTGAAATTAAAAACTCGGTGTAGGAGTTAGGTTACACAGCTCAAGTGAAACTGGGAAATCTGAAGAAGTTACACAGTATCAGGACACAGAAGTGTACCAAATGAGACTTTGTTACTGGATTTAGGGACCAGTCGGTCAACTTGCGGAGGGAACATGGGAGGGCGCGGGCCCTGGGGAGGGAGTTCGGAGAGCCTACTCTGAGGAGCACGCACTGCTGTGCAGTGAAGCTCCACAGCCAAGTCCACAGCGACCAGGCCCGCACTGCGAGCATCTCAGGGGAGGGAGGGGCGCGCGAAGATACCGCCCATTTCTTTGGAGGAAAGAGTGGGCGCACGGCCGCTCGCTAAGTCCCTAAGCCGTACAAGGTCATTTATAGATAGTCTTCGGACAGACGCCGTCACTTCATAAAAGTCCACGCCGGCATCGCGGACACGGGAGGACGCGTGACGAGAAGCTCTCCCCGCTCCGCTCGACCGAGCTTCCGGCCCGGAGACGGGCTTCCTCCTACGTCACGGCCCCTGCGACCCCTAGCGGCGCAGCGCCGCGGGGCCTCGGCGGGCTCCGCCCCCGTAGTCTGGCGGGCGGGACTTCCGGGCGGCGGGACTTCCGGCAGCTGAGTGACGGGAGCAGCATCAGCATCAGCGGCGGCGGCTGAGCCCTGAGGCGACAGCGGCTGCGGCGGCGACGAAGGGCCGCGGCCTGCGGACCACGGGCAGCCGGGGCGGGCGGGCGCGCCGGCGGACAGCGGGCCGCGCTGGCGGCTGCGGTGGCCACGATGATGGAGATACAGATGGACGAGGGCGGCGGCGTGGTCGTCTACCAGGACGACTACTGCTCGGGCTCGGTGATGTCGGAGCGGGTGTCGGGCCTGGCGGGCTCCATCTACCGCGAGTTCGAGCGCCTCATCCACTGCTACGACGAGGAGGTGGTCAAGGAACTGATGCCTCTCGTGGTGAACGTTCTCGAGAACCTCGACTCGGTGCTCAGCGAGAACCAGGAGCACGAGGTGGAGCTGGAGCTGCTGCGCGAGGACAACGAGCAGCTGCTCACCCAGTACGAGCGGGAGAAGGCGCTGCGCAAGCAGGCCGAGGAGGTGCGTGGGCCGGTCGCGCCGGGGCCCCGCCCGGGGACCCCCGCCCCGCCCCGCCCGGGGACCCGCCCTCAGCCCCCGCCCTGCGCGGGCCCCAGCTCCCGCCCTACCCAGCCCACCAGTGCCCCCAAGCCCCGAGCCCGACCCGGGGGTGATCCCGACCGGGAGGTGGGCCCGACCCAGGGATGAGCCCGACCCCGGGATGAGCCGGACGGGGGAGTGAGCCCGACCCGGGGGTGAGCCCTGGCTCCCCCTTCCTCTTGGCAGGCTGCTCCAGCCGGGAGCCCCAGCCCTGAATCACCTGGCATCCCTGGGGGACCTTACAACCTAAACCTTCCCGGGCCTCCTCTATATCCCCCTCTCATTGCAGACGCCAGTTCTTTTTGCTTTTGTGTGTGTGTTTTGCGCAAACGTGTTCAAGACCGCAGTTACTACTTCTGGTTGCTGCAATTCTAAACCCTTCCAGGAAGGGGATTTATGGTCTTAGGGATCTGCGGCCAGAAGAGGTGTTGTCGGATCTTTTCCGTGCCTCTCTGACCCAGTGTTTTGAGGGTCGGTGACTTGGGTGAATTTGGTGACTGACGTAAACACATAACCAAAGCCATGGTTAGGTTGCTTTTCTTGCATCAGACGAAAGACTCCAGGTTTCTGGAGGCGAGTGCTGTGTTCTGTGGTTTCCTCCGTTGGGAAGATAGTCAGCTTATGTGGGAAAGGCTGAGAAATTTCACTGTGGCTTCTGAGAAGATAAAAGTAGAATTTTGAAGTATTCAGTCGTCCTCTCATAGCCTGGAGCTCACTTGTTTGTGAACTGGTTAGAAGAGTCATGCATTGCAGGGAACACCGCTTACCTTCATTCCTTCACTATGAAATACTTAGCCCCATTGGCAGAGCCAGGTGGATTCGGGGGCCCCGGGTTCTCCTTCCTACTTTGCGTCTGTGACCTTGTCCATGTCGCCTGCCCCTCTTCCAGATTTTTATTTTCCATCAGTCATATGAATCGGCTGCCATGGGTGATCTCTAAGCCCTGACGTTCTGATGTTCCAGGCACTAGGTGATGCTCTTTGACTTAAGAATAGGAAGTTTCTTATTAAATGAGTTAAATTTCTTTTTAATTTGGGTTAACATGTTTTTTATTTTAGTATTGAAATGGAAGATTGCTTCAGTATCTTGGCGTTTTCTTAAGGCAGGGCAGTTTATGTCCTCTTCGTTTGGTTTAAAGCATGTTTATAAAATTCCACCACGCCTTGCGTTGTCCCTACTTACAGTGGCTTATTTTGCTCTTGGGTTTTCCATCCATCTGTCAAAAGGCGATTGCCTATTGATAGGGGTGCCAGGCTCCACCAGAACTGATTTAGGACTCTCGACTTAAGGGGGTGCAAGAGCTTGTGGAATCCTAGAGTTCAGAGTGGCCCTAGGCATTTACTGGGGAAAGAACTGGCCTGGACTGGGGGTGGGCCAAGGTCACATGGTCTAAAAGAACCAGGCCAGGACCAAGTCTGCCCTGACCCCTGACTTCCTTCCATGTCATGCTGCTGTGGGAGGGCACAGAGCTGCACCCCCAGGCTGGAGCACTGGGGCTCCCCTCACTAGCCTTGGGCCAGTGGCTGCCTCATGCTGGGCAGCACCGCCCACTTCCCTGACTGCTCTTAGCCGCCATTTGATGCCCACTGAGGTTTCGAGTAGGTTTGTTTTCTTTTGTCCTGTATCTGTGTGGTCAGTATAGTGGAAGAGAAGAAACTAAAAGGAGAAAGATGGACAACTTTCAGGTTGAGAATCCTAACGTTCTAGCCTAAGAATTAGCTCTGTGTGGCTGAGGCCCCTGCTCTGCTGTGCTCAGTTCAAGCGTAGCCATGACGAGAGTGCTTCTGGCCTTCCCGCTGCCGCCCCTGGACTGAGAGCCGGGTGCACGGGTGGCCTGGGGAGAGTGCCCTGGCGGCTGAGCCCGCCCCGCCCCCGCCATTAAGAGATGCTGAGCAGGGCCACAGAGCGCAGGAGCGCTTGGCTGGTGGGCACACAGGCTGTGATCTGACGCTTAGGATGTGCCCTTGGAGAGACTTCATGTGAGGTTACAACCAAGAAAAGGGCCAGGGACTTCCCTGGTGGTCCAGTGGTTGGGACTTGGCCCTCCAGTGCAGGGGGCGCAGGTTTGATCCTTGGTTGGGAGGCTAAGATCCCACATGCCTAGCTGTTAAGAAACAGACATAGAGCAGACAATATTGTAACAAATTCAAAAGACTAAAAAACCATCCAGGTCAAAAAATCTTTAAAAAGGCGGGGGGGGGGGGGGCAAACTCTGTAACCATTTTTGCACTTGAGCTCATTTACTAAATCCAGCCGACAAAAAAGACCAGTATACATGGTGGCCTGGCTTCTTTTTGCAGACGGGGCCTGAGAGCAGAGTTGAGGGCCTGAGACCTGGGAGCCGGCCCATCCCGGCTGCAGGCGCGTGTGTGATGCAGAGTGGCTCCTGCTCTGGGGTCACCCTGCTCAGGAAGGCTTAGTCAGAGCTGGGTAACCTGAGCCGCTGCAGCCTTCCGAGCACACGGAATCTGCAGAGTTAGAGGGAGCCTGAAGCAGGGCAGACGCCCCTGCCCCACACTTCTTGACCGTAAAAGCCGCAGTGAGAGATGGCCAGTATGTTCTGGCCCCCAGGTGGCTCATCCATGGGAGTGACGGTAGCTAGAGATGGTGGGGCCCGGGAGGGGCCCAAACCCAGAGTCTGCAGGCTCTGGAGTGCCAGCCTCGCCTCTGGGAGCCACACACCCTGCAACCCATCTCCCCCTTTCTGGCTGCCCTGGCCACACGGCACCCCCTGTAAAGCCAGTGGGTTGCCAGAGGTGGCACATTGCTTTCATCTCAAGTGCCAAGTCCCATGATGGGCTGTTGTTTGCCTGGAGAATTGCGGCAAGGCCGATCTAGCCGAGTCAGGGAAGAGCACCTTGACAGGGTGGCCTCGGCTGGCCAGTGTGGGGCGCCGTGGTCTCTGACTGTGAGGGTTTTGTCCTTGTCATCAGGGCCAGCGAGTCCCGCTGAGACTTGCAGGGCCAAATGGATGCTGCTGGCTTCTGAAACCTCTACAGAGATCTTAAAAATGCTGAATCTGTGTCCCATACAACGTGTTTAAAACCCACTGAGTTCTTTCTCAATGGGAAAGAAGGTTGCAAACGGGCATCTGATCAGGACGGCCGGGAGCAAGCCCAGGCAGCGCTGCTCACGGTGGCTGCAGGGAGGCTCTGGCTGAGGCCGTGTTGTCTCTGATCCTGGGCAGCACAGGGCTCAAGTGCTGGCTCACAGAAGGGCAAAGTGTCTGAGAGACAAGGTGTGGTTTTATTAGCCTTCCTCTGCCTGAAAATCTTTTTGGCCCTAAAGAAACTACTACTGACACACCCCCTCCTCCTCATCAGGGACTCCAGTGCGGTGAGATGGGGCTGTGAGTGTTTGCTCAGCATTTATAAGCTAGGAAGCTTATTTCTATCCAAAACTGTGTGTCGAATCACCTTGTACAAAAGTAAGGCTTTTCACTGAGAGTTATTTGTACAGCATGAAGCTGGAGGGGACAGAAGCCATCATCCAACTCTATAGTGAGGCTCACTTGGCATTTTTTCATAAGTGAATTAATATACTGAATCAGGAGGTTTTCTTTCTACGTGCCACATTACAGACAGTAGACTCACCCCTGCTTGGACAGATGAGCAGTTTCTTCTGCCGTGTTGTCATGTTAAAGCAGTTATTTTTCAGTTTTTAGCTTTTATTAGAGGAAGCCATTAAGATTTGGTGCCTGGAGCTGCCTTGCATGGTCGCCTGTAAATATTGGTCCAGTAGAGCTCTATAGTCACACCAGACTCTCCCTAAACACGGAAACAAGCAGGCCCCGCAGGGCAGAGAGCCTCTGCTTCCTGCTCAGCCAGGGGCAGTGCCCTTCTGGTCCTTCCTGCCCGAAGGTCGGGTCCCACAGAGATGCCAGCTGCCCGTGCGTGTGCGCCCGAGGCAGGAACGCGGCTCTCCTCTGCTCCTGCCCCATGCTGAGCCGTCTGGTTCCTGGAGGGCAAGGCCACTCTCTGTGGTTTTCAGCCATCCGTCCATCCGTCTGACACAGCTCTGCGTGAGGACGAAAATTTCCACACAGGACCACACACTTTTCACGTGTGGCTCAGGCGCCTGAGGATGAGTTTTTATTATTTTTATGTAACTTAAGTTTCAATAGCCTCACATGGCTGAACCAGGGAACTGGGCAGCGCAGCCGTGGATGGTGTTTCTCAGCTGTAAGGGCAGGCAGGAAAAATTCTGTGACTTGTTTCATAGCCTCCGGTAAGAAAGGAGGGGACTTAAAAGGGGGAGTGTTTTTCCTTCAGTGAATATGTTCTACAAAGAGAGGAGACCCCAAAGTGTAGCGGGTTTTGAAACAGGAGAACAGAAGAAAATATTAATGAGGGGGAAAAAAAAAAAAGCGTATTCTAGCTATTTAGGAAACAGCAGAGAGGTGATGAAATTCTCGAGAGGCTGAGGAGAGGTCTGGAGGGAATTCCCAGCACCTCGAAAGCAGCCTGTGCACACGACTCACGGTTAGACCTTGGAGCCCCGCCTTCTGTGCTGTTCTTTGTGAGGTCAGAGCACTAAACTGTAATGTTTGAAGTGTGCGGTTTGGTGACTTTTGACATATCTACACCCAAGAAACCATCCTCACAGTCAAGATGACGCTGACCTCCACCGTTTCCTGCGCCCCTGCCCCCATGGTCTCCCCGCTCCCCCCCCCCCCCAGGTGACCACGGCCTGCTCTCTGTCACTGTAGATTCATGTGCACTTTCTAGAACTTTGTTCAAACAGAATCCTGCAATATGTGTTCTTGTTTGGACAGACTTCTCTCACGGGCGTAACAACGTGAGGTTCACCCGGGTTGTGGTCCTTCTTTCATCTGTCCCCGTCCTTGCCAAGTACAGCCCGCTGTGGGGTGTCAATCAGTCCCCTCTGGAAGACAGGCAGGAGAACTGAGCGGTTAGAATGCGCTAGTAGCTGGCGGGGTGTCCCAGGAGGGTGTCCCTTTCACCAGGGCAGGGAAGGCTCACCCCCCATGGAAGGAAACATTCGCCAACACCCGGAGCCGTGGAGTCATAAGTCAGTGATCTTCGCTGAGCCCCTCACGGTCGAGAGCTTTGGGGAGCACCAGGTTTGGCAGGGCACGGCTCCAGTGGCGGCTTGTGAGACAGGGTTGGGGCGCTTGGATTCTGATCTTCGGCAGCGGTGGGCCCCCAGCCCTGCCTCTGCTTCAGCGCCCTGGGGGCCCTCCTTCCGCTCAGCTGCAGCTGGGGCTCCTGCCCCTTGACCCCGTGCAGCCCCTTACAGCCCCCTCCCCCAGCAAATTGGACCCAGATCCGGGCGGGTCCCCCAGCGTGAGACCTCGGGCTTGCAGTGTGCACTTCCAGACACAAGACCATGTCCTTCGGTCTGTCCCATTGGGCTGAGTGAGAGGGAGGTAAAAGCCAAGTAGGTTAGGAAGTTGAAGTTTGTGTAAACTGCTCGGAATGCTTCAGAGAGCACAACCTACTGGAGAGGAACTTCTCCCAGGGAAGTTTCTCCCAGGCCCAGACACAGTTTTCATCTTATCTTCCTTTTCATTTCCTTTCTCTGGTACCAACCATGTCATATGTAGTAAAGAAATGGAATATGGGTTTCAACATGCAAAGTATGTATTATTATTTAACATAAAATACTTAAATAAATATATAATGTGTTAAAGTGTGTAGATTTCACACACACACACATCTTTCCTGTCTGTCTTACCAGCTCTTGAAAATCCGTGTGAATTAAACCAATGCCGTTTGTTGGGATTCCTCTCAGGCAGATGCTGACCCAGTGGTCCCTTTAGCCTCAATGAAGAATCTTTGCTTTTTCTGAAATGAATCCAACCTAGTGCTTGGGTTCCTTTCCACTGGCCTGATAGCAGGGTGCATGCATGTTAAGTCACCTCAGTCATGTCCAACTCTGGGCAACCCTATGGGCTGTAGCCCACCAAACTCCTCTGTCCATAACTCCTCTGTCCATGGGATTATCCTGGCAAGAATACTGGAGTGGGTTGCCATGCACTCTGCCAGGGGAGCTTCCAACCCAGGGATCAAATCTGCGTCTCTTATGTCTCCCGCATTAGCAGGCAGGTTCTTTACCACCGGCGCCACCTGGGAAGCCCAGCCTGACTGCAGACGTGTGTCTGAAGCTTGAATGCAGACATGCTCTCCCTCCATCTCTCCCACCTGCCCACACTGCATTTTAGACGCAAATGGTAGCAGTGGAGGGATATGGGAAGAAATCTGGGGAAAAACCTCCGAGGTGTGAGGTCTCACAAGTTCATCACGTCAGTGAGCATCGGGTAAACGCTAGATTGTGACAGAAGTCACTGACAGCGGTGGGCACTAGCCGTCGTCTGGAGAGGGGTCTCCCCCACCACAGAGCCTGCACTGCTCTGCCTGCCTCAGATCAGACACCCCAGAAGAGGCTTTGTCTTTTGGAAGTGCACTCTGCACCTCACCCTCAGGAAGGAATTACATGCAAAAGAACAAAATCTTTGATTCCCGTTGAGTATATTTCAATTCAGCCAGAATTGAATTATCTCCTATGTGTGACCCTGGCCTAAAGGACATATATAAGAGGGAAGGATTGGAGTTAATGTCTTAATTTACTTTGCCTTTAAGTAAAGTAACCCTCCGTTGTGAATGTTACCAGAATTATAATGACTGTGCTACAAGGAGTGATTGCCTAGTAACCTCTCTCGTGTTCTGAAATTGGGGGTGCTGGCTTCTGTTGTCTTAATTTTGTGTTTGACACGAGCAGTCAGTTTACTCCTTAAGTTGGATTTTATGTATGGACTGGGAAAAATGCTCTCAACCCATGGGACACTGAGAAAAGCTTCCTTGATTCCTGAATTTTGCAAGAGCCCACACCCTCAGATTACTTCAGTATGTACCTTGAAAGTCACCAAAAAGCAAATTCCAAAAACTAAAGCTGAATTTAATTTTAAAACAGAGCCATTTTTTTTTTAGTGGGAGGGAAGGGAAAGCATATCTTAGAAACAAAAGCTGCAAAGGGAATCGAGTGGTAAATTGGTATTTAGACATGGGAATCAGGGGTTTCCCAGCTCAGCATTCCAGGTTAAATCACCCTGATGCCTTTTCCTCAACTGTCAGTTGTTCATCGTTGCTCTTTGGGGCCAAAAGATTTCTTGTGAGATGTCTTTGAACCTCTGTGTGTTACTAGGTGCTCAGTGACACTTGGAATAGCCTTGGTTGGACAGATGACATTTCCAAACAAACTCAGATCTGTGTTGCATGTAATTGACACATGTCATTGGTGTGTGTCTTTCTCACTTGGCTCTGGCCAAGCCTTCTGGGGGTGTCCTGAGGACATGCCACGTGTGAACCACGTCTCAGATGAGAGATTCATTCTCTTTCACCGTCCAACACCAGGCCGACCCACTCAACCCAAATGCTGCCAATTAAGACTTTTATTCCTCTCATTCCCATTCATATTGGATAAATTGAAATGGCCATATTCAATAAATGGAAAAATGTTTAGCTTTCTTACGGAAGACTTGTTTATAGAACTAACTTACCCTGTGCCCCACCCCTGAAAACTCTTGACTCTCTTAAATCTTAAGCAAATGACCTAGGACTTCCCGGATGGTCCAGCGGCTAAGACTCCGCGCTCTCAATGCAGGCGGCCTGGGTTCGATCCCTGCTTAGGGAACTGGACTCCGAATGCCGCAAGTAAAGATCCTGTGTGCTGCAACTGAGACCCAGTTCTGCCAAATAAGTAAACATTTTTAAAAAATAAACGATCTGTAAATACAAATATGTTCTGCTTCCTTGAAAACATCTATTGAATCTTTGTGACTTTAACCCAGTTAGCAGAGTTCCCTCCTGATCCCTTGCCCCGCCTCCCCCAGCTGCTATCTCCTTTCCTCACTCACTTCACCCCCAGCCTCGAAGCCCCTGCTTCATTCCACCAATCGCTTCTCATTTGTCTTACTTCATCCCAAGTCTAGCCCAGAGGGTTGCTCACACAAAGCAAAGATTGAATAGCTGCACCAAGAGACTTCCCTGGTAGTCCAATGGCTTAGACTCCCCGCTCCCGATGCAGGGGCCCAGGCTCGATCCCCCGTCAGGGAACCAGATGCCACAACTAAAGGTCCTGCATGCAGAGATGAAGATCGAAGAGCCCGCGTGCCACACCCAGCGCAGCCAGATAAATAAAAATCAATGTTTTAAAAATCAGTAAAATAAATAAAATGATCTCTAAATAAAAGTATGTTCTGCTTCCTTGAGGACACCTATTGCACTTTTTGTGACTTTGACCCGGTTAGTAGAGTTCCTTCCTGACCCCTCGCCCCACCTCCCCCAGGTGCCTCCGCTCATTCTGGAGAACTGTGATTTTCAACCACTTTTCCACACTCACTTCACCACCAGCCTCGAAGCCCCTACTTTATCCCACCAGCTGCACCTCATTTGTCCAGGGGATTCTTACTTCATCCCAAGTCTCACCCCGAGCGGTTCCTCATACAAAGTAAAGACTCAGTACCTGTTTAGTCTTGGCCAGGCACTAGTCCTTCACATTATTTATCCCTCATAATATTTGACAGAGGTGATGTTGAATCTTCCGTTTCAGTTAAAGAGCTAGCTTGCCTCTTCATTAACTAAAATTACTGTAATGATGTAAGAGTTTTTTCAGAAGAAGAAAGACATCTTTCAAGCTCAGAGCAGTGTGTTGTGTGTGTGATGCTTTCATGGGCACAGAGCCCCCGAGGTGCCCCTAGTCAGCTCTGTCTGGTTCCAGACTGACCTCCAAGGCAGTGGGCAAGGGATGGCTCCTCCACAATGCCAAGTGCGGTGGTTGCCGACCTGCCAAGGGCCTTCAGTGTCCCGGTGCTGGCCCAGCCCAGCAGAGAGGCCGAGGGCTGGCCCTCTAGTCGGTGGAGGTCCCCTGGGGGTTTCTCGGGGCTTCTCATTCATCTGGGAAGATGCTGCCACCCGATGGTTATTGAGAAGTGGATGAGCTGATTCATGGCATGACCAGGCCTCTGGGGGCTGTCAATCTGCATTGAATTTTTTTTTCTCAAGTATTTTGTTTTAAATCAAGAACTATTCAATCAAACACTTGCTGAGCTTCCCTGGTAGCTGGTAAACAATGCAGGAGACTCAGGTTCTATTCCTGGGTCAGGGAGAGCCCCTGGAGAAGGGATAGGCCACCCACTCCAGTATTCTTGGGCTTCCCTGGTGGCTTAGCTGGTAAAGAATCCGCCTGCAGTGTGGGAGACCTGGGTTCGATCCATGGGTTGGGAAGATCCCCTGGAGAAGGGAACGGCTACCCACTCCAGTATTCTGGCCTGGGTCGCAGAGTCAGACACAACTGAGCAACTTTCACTCACTCATCAACTTTTCAAGCAATAATACTAGAGCAGGTGGCCATTTCCTCCTCCGGAGGATCTTCCTGACCCAGGAATCGAACCTGTGTCTCTTGTGTGGCCTGGTTGGCAGGTCAGTCCTTTACTACCAGTGCCACCCGTGGACTGAGGAGCCTGGCAGGCTACAGTTCATGGGGTTGCAAGAGTCAGACACGACTCGGCGACTAAACCACCACCAGCACCACCTGGGAAGCCCCTCTGTGTTGGGTTTTAGTGATCACCTATCAGGATGGATCTAGAAACATCTCACTGACCCTCTTAACAATCTGGTTTCTCTTAAATCGTCTTTTGCTTCAAAATCTTTTTAGCTGACTGTCAACTATGAAATGCAGGTAACGAGATAAGATACAGGTGGAACTGTAGGGAAATGATTGGCACACAGAGTGCTCTTTGTGTAAAACCTTGGTGTTCCAATTTGGACGCAGGGCCGGCGCTGTTTACAGGGAGGGAGAATTTCCCTCTGCCCGCCTTCCCCCCTTCCTGCCGCCCCATCGCACCGCTCTTCACTGACTCAGGGTGAGATTTCCCTTCCAAGTCCAGCCCTGAGCATTTTGTCATGAAAAACAAGGACCCCTTCCTGGGGACCAACGAACTGATGCTTTCTGGCAGGCAAAATGCTGATTCAAAAAATGCGTGCTAAGTCGCTTCAATTGTGTCCGAATGAAAAAATAAACACAGTAAATGCAAGGACTTCCCTGATGGTCCAGTGGCTAAAACTCTGTGCTCCCAGTACAGGGTCCCAGGTTCCATCCCTCGTTGGGGAATTAGATCCCATATGCAGCAACTAAGATCGAAGATGCCTCGAATACCCAAATGAGATGCAGCACAGCCAAATTAATAAGTATATAAATAAATAAATAAGTGATTGAGGGATGACTCTCCATTTAATCAAGAAGGATTATTCCCACAAGTGGGAATAACCAAGAAAGTAGTGATAAGGAAGACTGAAGAAGTGGACTGTATATTAGCCATTAAAAGATGCTATAACACTGCAAGTTTAAGGAAACCTTTGGTTACTGGGTCAGATGTAGACTGAAATAGTCTTAGAATCTAGCAAATGACAAAGTACCCCTCAAAGCCTTAAAGAAAGGGTAAATTATTAAGTAAATGATGCAGAGGTAAGTGAACTTGTATATTGCAAACAAACTACATCCTGGGAAAAATACTTGCAGCATAGAAGACAAATTCTTGAATGGATCTAATAAGTCCTTACAAATTGTTAAGTAAGGGTCTGTAGCAGAAAGTTGGACAGAGGACACGATGAGCTGTGGACAGAGGAGCCTGGTGGGCTACAATCCATGGGGTGGCAATAGTCGACCACGACTAAGCGATTAAACCACCAGCAAAGCAACCTGAAAGTCCAGCAAGAGGCAATGCTAGTTGTGTAGACTCTGCCCTGCACACACTCACCCTCAGGGGAACATACACACAGCTGTCAGAAGTGGGAATGGCAGTTACCGCTCTTAGTGTGGAACGACATGCCAGTATAAACGAGGGAGCGAGTCAGGTCCAGATACCATGTACAAAATGACGGCACGTCCAACACAGACACACACACAGGAGTCTGGAAGAATGTCACCCTGTTTTATCTGACGCTGTCTGGATGCTAGAATTTGGTTTTGCTGTTTAATCATTGATAGCACAGCACAACTATGTGCTTTTTTTTTTTTAAAGTTCACTTAACACTCTCATATGATTTTTCTATAAAAGTATATGTTTATATCACTTTTTAGTAATAAGAATTAAAATTACCCAATTTAAAAAGTTTATTTACCAGTCAGTTAATAGCATTGTCTGTTCTTCATATGCTGGTCATGACCACAGTCATTCAAAACCGCTTATTGTAGATTTTCGTGTGCGTTTTCATGGCAGCGGGTGCATTCTTCATCATTTACTTAAGTTGCATGTGATGTCATCAGTGCAGATTTTCCTTCTCACTCCCTTCCCCGGTCCTGTCCTCTTTGTCACTGCTCTGGGTGAGGCATCCTTCAGGCAGGAGCCCCAAGCAGGAGCCCCAGGCAGGAGCCCCAGTGCTTTTCAGCACAAGACCTCTGCAAAGCTGCTGTGGGGAGAAGCGTCTCTGGGGCCCCGAGTGGGGCTGAGGGGCTGAGTGCGAGTGTTACGGGGAATACGGCTGTGGCCACCGTGAATTCATCAACTCCCCCAGACACCTGAAACCTGGAACCCACAAGCTGCTTCACATTCCCATCCCCTGAAGCCTCTTGACGTCCTCAGAACCCAGCTGACATGTGTGCTTCCTACAAATGAAATTTGTTACTATTTCCATTTCCCATGTAGTAAAATCGAGGTTTTAACAGCTCCCATCAGGGCTGTGGCCGGGCTATGTGTCCTGGGGGGCCCCACCTGGTCCATCCCCCGGGACCAGAGCCTGCCTTCACCCCGGGCTATCAGAGTTAAGCTCAGTCTCCTCCTGAGAACATTTAGGATTTTCTTTTCCTTTGTGAAGTGCGTTCTTCTCACTTGATCTGGGAATAATCTTGCTCAGAAAATTACCACGTAAGGTGCAGATTCCAAATCCAGACCAACAGCCCCTCTCCCCGTTTTTAAAAGAATCAGAGCAGCGCTGAGGGTTGCTAATTATTCCACAAATGATGGCATCCTGAGCTGAGCAGTGACCGAGATACATGTTAGGAGGGCAGTACGCCTGGCCTCTTTTAGATGCTCGGGATTGAAAGGAATCAGTTCAGTCTTTTGCACAAAGACCAGCTACATCATTTGTGGGGCTCAGTGTCAAACTGGAAGTACAGGCCTCTTGTTTAAAAACTATTAAGAGGGACTTCCCTGACGGTCCAAGGGCTAAGACTCCGTGCTCCAATGCAGGGGGCCCCTGTTCGATCCCTGGCTAGGGAACTAGATCTCACATGCGGCAATTAAAGATCTTGCATGCCACAAATAAGACTCAGTACAGCCAAATAAAAAAATTTTTTTTAATTGTTTTAAAAAAATAAAAGCTATTAAGAATTTCAAGGTTAAAGTGAGCGTATGAGCGTGTGGGCTCTTCTGGCTTCAGGGCCCCGAGCGACTTCCCAGGCAGCTGGTCAGAAGGCCCCACTCTTGGGGAGCTGTCTGGCTCTCCCCTCCCCCAGGGCCGCTGAGGGCGGTGAGGGCGGTGGATGGAAGGAAAGGGGCTTTGGGGTGGGGGGCCCACATTTTGAGTCCAAGCCCTTCCCCTTCTGAGGGGCCGATGTCATCTGACCTGCCCACGTTTACGACACCTGCTATTTCTCTTCCTTGCACGTATAGAAATTTATCGAGTTTGAAGATGCCTTGGAACAAGAGAAGAAAGAGCTGCAAATCCAGGTGGAACACTACGAGTTCCAGACCCGCCAGCTGGAACTGAAGGCCAAAAACTATGCAGATCAGAGTAAGTCGGAGCCAGAGGGAGGAAATGGTGCTTGAACGCACTTGTTGTCCTCAGCCCTGCCCCAGCTGGGAGGGAGGTTGAGTGATGAGAGCCGCATTTCATCTTCATTGTGAGTCCCTCAGTTATTTGTTTTCTCTCTTTACACGGCTGTGTGTGTCTGTCAATGGCCTCAACTCCTCTGTGGAAATAAAGTACGTAAGTAAGGTCCCTCTGATGACAGCACGTTTGCTTAATGCTGCAGTCTGGCCCTAAATGCAGCGCTCTGTGATCTCTGTGTGGCCTTTCAGGACAGGCTCCCCAGCGGTGGTTTGGGGCTCCCGTGAGTGCTCCTGGGGAGTGGGTATTCCTCCGTGACCCGAAACAGGGTGCGCTTGTAGGGACAGTTCCTGGGGAAGGTTTGGCCCAGGAGGGTGCTTACGGGAACACCCTCTCCATTGCAAGGAGAGGCGAGAAAAGCACTTTGTTTTTAATAAAAAATATTATTTTAGCTTTAGAAGTCATTGTTTAAAGCATGCTGTCAGGGACTTCCCTGGTGGTCCCGTGGCTAAGACTCTGAGCTCCCAGTGCAGGAGGTCCGGCTTTGATCCCTGACCAGGGAGCTAGATCCCACATGCCGCACCTAACACCCAGCACAGCCAAATAAGCAAATATTAAGGGGAAAAACTATACTGTCAAAGTTATAAGGACCCCTGTAATTTCAGGTTTCTGTGATAGAGGTTGGATGGCTGAGGCCTAGTTTGCTGCCTTACCTCACTACCTTGGATAACAGGTGCCTTCATTCCTCTGAAAAGTTAACATCAAAAAACAAAAAAAAAGATTTGGTGATTGGGTCTATCATATCCCAGACCAAGACATGAAGGCCATTTGCTGAAGCCAGTATCCCACAGGTGCTGTAGGTGAGCGTGAAGGTGACCGGTGGCCATGGCAATGCACACACACACAGACATACACACACACACATGCAGACAGACACACACACAGACAGACACAGACATACACATGCATGCAGACACACACAGACATACACACACGTGAAGACACACACACATAGACACAGACACACACAGAGACACACACACACACAGGCACATAGATGCACAGACACACATATAGACACACACAGACACAGATACAGACAGACACATAGTCACAGACACACAGACAGACATGCAGACACACACACACAGACACACACAGACACAGATACAGACAGACACATAGACACAGACACACAGGCATGTAGAGTCAAACACACAGACACAGACAGACACACACACGTCTTTGCAGGGCGGGAACAAGCAGGGTCCCGTTTCAGTTTGGCATAGATCCACCCTTTCTGTAACTCCACAGAATCCTTCACACTCCCTTTGCTTAGAATACTTTCACATATGAAACCTTTTCACCTTTTCTCAGAGAAGGAAATGGCAACCCACTCCAGTACTCTTGCCTGGAGAGTTCCCTGGACGGAGGAGCCAGGCGGGCTACAGTCTATGGGGTTGCAAAGAGTCAGACATGACTGAGCGCACAGGACATCTTTTCTTAGAAGGAAGACACATCTAAGTTCCACACCACACTCTGAATTTTCCATTTGGTCAGCGCCAGGGGTCAGGACCAGGGAAAGGGTGCCCCATCCCGTGCTCTGCACAGAGTTCCGCTAGGCTGCGGCTGGAATGAAGGCCCAGGGGCGCAGGGTGTCTGTGGCCTGGTGGCCCTGGGGTGGCCCTCTAGGCGGTCCGGGCACCCCCAGAGCGTGCAGGGGGCCATCCCAGTGCCGCAGCCCAGAGGTGGCGTGGTCGTGACCCCGTCTCTCCAGCCCCGGGTCCAAGTGAGGGATATGGTATGTTCCACCCTGTGTTTTGGACTTTCTTCTCTTGAACGTGTGTCAGAGGCTGCTTACTTCCGAATTCAGCCTCTGTCCACGAACCACCCGCTCACTTCCTGTCCACACTTGACACAGCTCAGCATGCCCGTGGGTTCCACCCGTACCTGGGAGCTGCCTGCTGACTGAGGCCCGTGCGAGTCTCCCCCGCTGGCCCTCTCGGAGCAGGATCGAGGGTGCTCAGGGCCCACCTGCTCGTGTCCCCAGGGTGGGCACAGGACATGGGTTTGTCTGCAGCCCTCTGCCCCCGGCAGGCCAGCCCGGAGCAGGCTGTGACCTGGAGAGGCGGGTGGCTTGTGTCTTCCAGTTTCCCGGCTGGAGGAGCGGGAGTCGGAGATGAAGAAGGAGTACAACGCGCTGCACCAGCGGCACACGGAGGTGGGTGCCCGGCCTGGCCGCCTTCTGTCTTCCGGGGCGCCCCTGCTGAACCTGCGGGCCGTGGACCCTACGCGGCTGACGCCTGGTCCCTGCACTCTGCCTGCTCCTCTGTCGGAGCCCTGAGAGCAGCAGCTGGGGCGGGCGGGCAGCGCTCACGCGGACGTGTCGTCCCCACAGATGATCCAGACCTACGTGGAGCACATCGAGAGGTCCAAGATGCAGCAGGTCGGGGGGAACAGCCAGACGGAGGGCAGCCTGCCAGGGCGGAGGTAGGAGCCAGCTGCACCCCAGAGCCCTGACCCCAGGCTCAGGAAGGGAGTGTCTGATCGGAGCGGGGCCTGAGCGGGGCTGTGTGCTGAGGAGGCACCCAGCGGGGTACGGGGCTACAGGCAGTCACGAGGGCCTGGGGGAACCGCGTGGTTGATCCTGACACTTTCCGATTCTGCGTTGGTGAATTCGCCTACTCGGGAAAATCTACTTGTAGCCTCAAAACCAGTGCTCAGAGCACTCGGCAGTCACTGCAGGTGTGCGCAGAGCATGAGAGTGTGAGTCATCCGCCGCACAGGACGCCAGCCGGGGTGGCACCAGGTGCCGCTCCGCCCCCAGCGGAGACGCCCGGCCTGGGGCCGGTCAGCAGGAACAGGAGGTGCCCAGCCCTGGCCTCGTCCTCTGCGATGTGTTAAAGTTCACCACATGCTTCTGCACCTCGTCTTCTCTTTTGTGAAATAAAGGAAACAGGATCCACCAGGATGGGTGGGGGATGAAGACTCCCTGTGAGATGCGTGTGTGCGCGTTTGCGCTGACTTCATCGGCCACAACCAGCTCGCATTGCGAGAGATGGCTGTAGGAGTGGGGAGGCCCCTCACCTTGGGGACCAGCAGACACAGCTATGCACCGCGCACCAATTTCATTCGGGGAGCGGAGATGCCTGAAGAGGCCAAGCTCCTGGTCCATCTTCAGTCAGGACAGAAGCACACCCCCGTCCCCAGGGAGCGCGCGGTCAGAGGTCTCCCAGGCCTGACTTGTGCGGCCACGGCTCTCAGGCTGCAGGAAGGAGGAGGGGCCTCAGGCTGGGCCCCAGCGCGCCCCGCCCCCAATGGAGCTGCCTCTGCAGCTGTGGCCCTTTGTTCCCTTCGTGAACACCTAAAGCCCCTGGTCTGTCCTGTAAAGGCTCCGTTTCTCAGCGCCCGCCTCCTTGGTGTGTGATGTCTGCAATCAAGAAACTTCAGGCCCATCCATGCTGGGCCTGTCAGCCCCTCACCCGGTGTGGTGGGCACAGCTGTTGAGTCCTTGGATTCGAAACAAAAGTGCAATGTGTCCGCAAGGCCTGGCAGAGCCTGGCAAGGATGGGCGCCAGGACCCCCAGCCTGTGTTCAGATGGTCTCGCTGCTTCCGGTGGGGAGAGGGGCTCCAGCTGCTGAGGATGTTTCCTTTCTAGAAATGCGAGCGCCCCAGGACAGGGTGTCAGGGGTCATTATGTGACCCCAGCTCTGTGAGTTCAGCGAGGGAATACGTACCAGAGTTTGTTCAGATACACAGCCTCTGCAGATGTTGCTTCTGGATCAGGTTTGTCTGAAGGTGGGCAATGTCCATCTCCAGGCTGCCGCTGCCCAACACCACAGATGCCTCACACCTGCCACGAGTCATGGAGGGACTTCCCAAGCAACCGCGCCAAGTGCTAGCCTCGAGTCGGGGGCTCCCTCTGTAGTTCTGGGGCCCCTGTCCCGTCCTCCTGGGTGTGGCCTCACCATCGCCCTCTCCAGGCTCTCGGGCTCTGCTAAGAGCCCTCCCAAGCAGACCCCCAGGGAGGAGACCCCTGCCTGCAGAAAGCGGTGTGGGGGCTGTTGCCCATCCCCCCTGTGTCCTGGAGGTGAAGAGGCGCCTTCCTGTGTGTGTTGGGGGGGATGGCCAGAGCAGGGCTTCTGTGGGAAGTTGAGGGCAGGGCCGTGCCTGGGCCGCGCCCGTCGCCCTGCCAGCTGGCTGGCCGCCTTTGGCGTCGCCTTCACTGCAGGGCACGGCCTTGCTTGCTCGTGCCTGCGGCAGCGTGTGGAACTAGGCTCTGCTGCCCTGCAGCCCCGCCGGGACCTGGGCTGTGATTGAGAAGTTCCGGGGCCCCGTGTGTGTCTGACAGCCCCTGGCGGACTAGAGGTGAACAGATGTGGCCCCGTGTCCAAACGGCGGCCTGGTGAGAGGAGAGGGAGCACCATCCCCCTGGGGCCCGTACGGCAGTTTGAGGGGAGGCCTGCTTTTCTGTGGGGTACACCCCGTCCTGCCGCAACTCTGGATCCCTTGGGGCCCCCCCAGGAGGGCCTCCTCCTTAGCGCTGGCCCCTGAGCATCAGCCATTTTCCGCCACCCCTGGCCTGGTGTCATGAACCTGTGTGTCTAGAATAAAACTGATGAGTGTGTTTGAGCCGCGAACGTGGTGGGTGTGACCGCGTGTGCTGGGGCGTCTGGGGAGGACGCTCGACCCCAACCCTGTCTGAGTGGGCGCCGCCTGCCGTCCAAGCCAAGAGGGTGTGTGTCTGTGTGTCCTATGTCCATCCGGAGCAGGCGTCTGCACGTCCCATGTCTGTCTGTCCCTGTGGGGCCCATTCCTCTCCGTGTGCCCACACGTGCCCCCAGCCCCGACGTCACCCTCTAATGTTGTCTTCTTGTCTCGCCCCAACCCCTGCCCTGTGCCGCCCCCACTGTGTGCCGCCCCCACTGCGTGCCGTCCCCGCCGTCTGCCGTCCCCGCCGTCTGCCATCCCACCTGTGTGTCACCGCCCCGCAGTCCTCGCCAGTCTTGGAGGAGAAGGTAAAGCCCGCGGCCGTCCCCAGGCCTCGGGTTGGGGGAGCCTGGACAGCCGCCGGGGTCGCGCGTCGATCGGAGGCTCCGAACGCACGTGTACAGGGCCTGCAGCTGAGGAGGGTGGGTGGGTCCCAGAGAAGGGAGCGATGCAGGCCCCACCGGCGCAGCCGGCCCTCACGTCCACACCCCAGGAGGCGGCGGGTGCCGGTGGAGACCCTGCGCCCGGCGTCAGGCAGCCCAGTGCGGTCGCTTGGCCCAGAGCCAGGGGCATGCCGCCTGTGAGCCGCATGGCCCTCTCAGGCTGGAGCCTTGGGGATGGACGAGAATCGGCATCCCCCAGGGGAGCTATGGGGCTGAAACAGGAGGACGTGGTGGCCAAGCGTCGGACAGGGCTCTGACTGGCCAGCCAACAGCAATCCCCAGCGAACACTCCAGAAGCTCGGAGGGGAGAGCATGCGGGACTCATCCCTCGTGAGGATTTCCACCAGGGAGCTGAGCCTGGCCATGTCCGTGCGTGCACAGAGCCATGGAGGCGGGTGACAGAGAAGAGTACGACCTGGGAGGCAGGTGGCCCCCTGCTGCCCCTACCATCACATTGCCCCGTGGCACCTGCTCACAGCCTGGCCCGAAGGACCCTGGTGTGCAGCCCCCCGTCAAAGCTGGGCCCGAGGAGAGGAGGCCCCCACACAGGAGCCCCATGGAGGAGCAGCAGCGAGCAGGGGCTGGGAGCCCCAGGGAGGAGCCTGCAGGCCATGCTGCCTCCCTGGACACCCGGGGCCCTGGACACCCGGGGCCAGGGCCTGCGGCCAGCAAACAGCCCTGGAGAGCGTTGTGATGGATCCGCGGACCCAGCCTGCCTAGCTTGCTGTCTGAGCTCCTTCTAAGCAATGGCCGAGCCTTGTAGAAGGTGCCGTCTGTCTCGGGGGATGAGGGCCGACGGAGGAGGCACCGGGGATCGTCCGCGGGAGATGTCCGGCCCCCCAGGCCTCCTCTGGCTCTGTCCCCCACAGAAGAGCCCGGAAGGCACAGCCGGGCCCCTGCAGGGCAGCATCCTCCTGAGCAGGACAGACAGGCAGGAAACGGGGACACCAGCCGTGCCAGCCCCGGAGCCGTGGGGGACCCCAGCAGAGACCTCCTGCCTGGACTCGTGCCCCTGGCCGCTCCACCTGCCTGTCCACCATTTGCACCACCAGGTGCCGTGAAGAAGCCCCCACCTCCCTCCAGACAGCCCAGCCTCTGAACCAGCCCCTGGGGACCCCAGAGGCAGCCTCGCCACCCCCACCTCAGCGCCTGTGTGACGGGTCCAGACACCTGGCCTGACTGAGCTCTGAGCAGTGTGGACTCCACACCACCCTGGACCTGGCTCTGTGCCCTCACCACTAACGGCCCGGAGCGTCTTCCAGGGACTGAGCGGCCATGGCAGGTGGCTCTGAGCTTCCACCCAGCTTACTGGACATTCCCAGTTTGCTTCCGGAGCTTTAAAAGGAAGAACCACTTGGAGTGAGAAAAAAGCAGAGCGTGAGCTCTCTACTCCAGACCCAGGGCTCCTGAGAGCAGTGACGGGACACGCAGCAGGGGAGAAAGGTTGACCCCTCCTGACCCTTGGAGGCAGAAGCTGGGCCGAGGAGAAGCCAGGCGTGCCGCTGGTGAAGCCACAGGGCCGCCGTAGGCCCTGCCGCTCAGGCTTCTGTTTACAGTGGACACAAAGGAAGGGGTGGCGACACTGCGACAGGGGGATGGAACGAGGGACCACTGTGGAGTGGAGGTGCCCTGGGCGAGTGAGCAGGCTAGTCTGCCTGGCCGCAGTCAGTGGGGTCGAGGGTCTCGGGTCTCAGACACCCGGCCCAGACGGTCACAGCCCACGCAGCCCTGGGCGGGGGCGGCGCGGGGAGCAACCCTGGTTGCACCCTGGACACCCGCACGTCCAGGAGGGGCTTGCAGCCCTGCCTCGGGAGCCCCTCCTCTAACCCCTCCCTGTCCTCTCTCTGCCTTTCAGCAGGAAGGAGCGCCCCACATCCCTGAGCGTCTTCCCCCTGGCCGACGGCTCGGTACGTGCGCAGATGGGGGGCAAGCCCGCGCCTGCGGGGGACCACTGGCGCCTGAGTGACCTCGGCCAGCTGCAGCTCAGCTCTAGCTACCAGGTTCCGTAGCCGAGCCGCGGGGTGCGGGCCCCGCGTCGCCCCACTGTGTCCAGGGGGTTGTGGTCCGCACGGGTCCCGGCCGCCATGGGAAGCTGCCTGCGCCGGGGCGAGCCCAGGGCAGGGCTGAGCACAGTGACCATCCCTCACCACACCCCAGGCCAGGCTTCTCCCCGCGTGTGGTCCTGGCGTCCGAGGTTTGCGCTCCAACCAGGAGATGGCCAGAGGCCGGGGGCAGCTTCTCTTCTCTGGGCTGTTCTCTCTGGCCTACCTGTGTCGATGACCTCCGGACCCAAGCTTGAGAAGGTGGACATCCGGGCTGCCCAGCTTACTGAGCGCCCCCCACCCCCAGCACTGGGGTCCCGCAAGGCCAAGGGCAGGCACTTGTGCAGGGGTCCCCTGGCACTGTCTGCCCATCTTGGTCTATGGGCTGCATCAGCCTGGAGAAAGCAGGCCGCGGCCCCCCTGCCCGTGAGGAGGCCACCTTGGGGGAGACGAGGCCACCCTGGGTCTGGTGATGCCCTGCACAGGCCGTCAGAGGGTGCCCGTGGGCGGCAGAGCCCTTGGCCTCCAGGTCGGGGGGCGGACCCGGGCCCAAGGCCTTCCTGTAGCTTCCCCCCGGCCTTGCAGCACCCGGCCGGGCTGCAGGAGGCTGCCAGCTACCAGATGCGTTGGAAAATGACCCCACTCTCTCTGCGTTTGTTCTGCAGAGTGAGCCTTACACCCTTCAGTTACTGAGGGTCCCGCCGGCAAGTGGGGTCTGGGCAGAAGGGCTCCCCGGGGCTCCTGCTGGGCACGTGAGCCTCAGAGCTGTGGGGTGGGAGGGCCTCCCGGACGGCCCCTCGTGTCCTCACCACGTCTCTCCTCCTGCGTTGTCTGAAATCGTCCTCTCTTAATAAACCATAGTCTTTTATGTTTTAGTTCATAGGTGTGTTTTGTTTGATTTCTTTTAACAATTACTTTTAAGTTCTTTTTATTTTATGCTGTAGGTTTTCAGGTTTTCCTAATTTTTTAATTTGCTTTGTTGTTTTGTTTTGTTTTTTGTTTTTATGTACTGTACTTTCAGTGTTTTAACCAAACAGTTGTGGCTCCTCATGGGAGGCACGGCCGCTGGGATGTGGGTTCTTTGCATTTGGAGGCCACTGCTGCACGTTGGTGTTAGAGGTTGGCAGGTTTCTTTAGGTAAGTGGTGGCCAGGGGGAGTGTCCTGTGGGTAAGTGGTGGCCTGTTGTAGGGCGACAGACAGCTCGGGGAGCCAGAGAGGCCTGGTGATGCCACCTCGCCCCGCAGCGATAGCCAGGGTCAGGAGGCCCAGGGAGCAAAAGCATTCAAGTCACGGACAGGCAGGGCGCATGGCCATTGAGTCAGGTGGTCCGGAAATGTGCGCTTCCATGTGGCGTGGGCTCACATGGTGCCCCGTCCTTGTGAAATCCCGGAGCAGCAGCCTCATGCACTGCACTCCTCGGGCACCAGCAGGAACCCTCCCCATGGGTCACCCGGGCGCCTCTGTCGCGTAGGCAGACAGTGCACAAGGGGCCACCACAGAGGCCTGCAACATGCACGGTGCTGTGAGGAGGAAGGGGTTTGTCCTTTACAAATTGGCCCTAGCCTGCAGAGCCCAAACCCAAATCAAAAGTGTTTGCAGGCGACCTCTCACCGCGGCCCATTGGCAACGCGGCCAAGTGTGATCGGCTGGGGGGCCGTCCTGTGCCCTGTGGGGTGTGGTGGGCACCCTACCTCCACCCACCCCTAGCTCTGGCTCTGGCCACCACAAGTGTCTCCAGACACCACCAGGTGTCCCCTGGGGACATAGCTGCCAGGATGGAAGCCCCTCCTAGCGGTGACGCAGATGTGCGGCTCCTGGTGGGGGCGTCTCAGCCCAGGAGGGGTGGCACCCGGGGTGACCAGGCTGCTCGGGGCAAGGAAGATCTCAGAAGTTCCCAACCAGCTCTGACCCCCAGTCACCTGGAGGCAGCCCCAGGAGCCCAGTCAGCCCTGCCTAGTTACAGGTGGGAGTCCCAGCTTCATGGAGAAGGCCGCACGCCCACCATCAGGCCCTCTGGGAGCACCAGGGGGAACGTGTGCCTGGAGGGGCCTCTGCGGCTGTCCCCCGCCCTGAGACTGTGCCCCTTCTCTGCACAGGCGAGAGACTGTGGGGTCCTGGGCTCAGTTCACAGATCAGGGGCCACTGCTATTGAGGTTCCCCAGGAAAGACGGATGGAGGGGAGCACAGTATTCAGACAGCGTGTTCCGTCTCCAGGGAGATCCTTAAGGTTGACAGTCGATGGCAGTTTTTACTAATCTGATCTTTTTGTACTCCTGAAATATCTGGGGGACATCCCATTCTGTGGAAGTTGGATTTCAACTTGTTTGCATTTGCGCAGGTGTCGAAGGCAAACTTTGGTTCAGCTGGGCCGTGGAGGTTAAGTGAAGCCCATCCCCTGGTGTCTCTTTGTTGGGAAGGGGCCACCGCTGGCAGGATCGGGGTGTCACAGCCCCTGACTGTGGCCAGGGCAAGAGGGGTCTGCCCTCAAGGGCCTCGCAGAGGAGCGGTAACTTTGTCAGAAGGCACGCTGGCCTCCGCAGCCCCCTCCCCAGCTGGGGGGCCTCTGCCCTGCCCCGGGCTGTGGCTTAGCTCTGTCTACCCTCTGGCTGCAAGGGGTCACCGGCCCTGTCCACATAACTTCGTGTCAGGCCTGGGGAAGCCTTTTAAATAAGCTGTAGCTGCCCCTGGAGAGCCAGAGGCTGCAGCCGGACGAGCCGAGTGACGGGAGGAATCAGCCCGGAGGGAGAGAAGTGTCCCCCGGTCCTGTTCACTCCGGCCCCAAGTGCTGTGTTACTGCAGCTGAGTGGCAAAGACCCCAAGTGAGGGGCCTCGAGGCAGGGGGCGATGCCCGCCCACCCGGCCTCCCGGGCCAGGCCCGCGCCTCAAGCTCCCTCTCCCTGTGTTCGGCCCCAGTGTCCGCAGGACGAGATGTCCGAGTCGGGCCAGTCCTCGGCGGCGGCCACGCCCAGCACCACGGGGACCAAGTCCAACACGCCCACGTCCTCTGTGCCCTCGGCCGCGGTCACACCCCTCAGCGAGGGCCCGCAGCCGCTGGGCGACCACGGCGGCTCCAGGAACAGCAAGCGGTCACGGGAGAAGCGCAACAGCCGCAACATGGAGGTGCAGGTCACACAGGAGATGCGCAACGTCAGCATAGGTACCGCGCCCGGCCCCCGGCCCCCAGAAGAACCCTCCCCTGACCCTTCCGCCCACGCTGGCCTGGCCTGGGGTCTCCGGAGAAGGGGGCTCCAGGGCAGCCACAGGGGGTGCCAGGAGCCCCCAGCCACCCCCAACCCAGGCTCCACTGTGTCCACCAGGCATGGGCAGCAGTGACGAGTGGTCCGATGTCCAGGACATCATCGACTCCACCCCAGAGCTGGACATGGGCCGGGAGCCCCGCCTGGACCGCACAGGCAGCAGGTGCTCGCTGGGCCCAGAGCCCGTGCCGGGGGTTGGTGCCCCCGAGGGAGGTGCCCGCAGCCCCTCGGAGGGGGAGGAACGCCTGGGGCGCCGACCCAGCACCTGCCACTCCCGCCCCTGTGCCGGCGGTGCCAGCATCACGGCCCCGCAGGGGCGTCCCCACGCCCGGCCCGGCGGTGCTGCCCGCTCACTGGCCTCCGTCACCGCGTGTCCTCGCAGCCCGACCCAGGGAATCGTGAACAAGGCTTTCGGCATCAACACCGACTCCCTGTATCACGAGCTGTCGACGGCAGGCTCCGAGGTCATCGGAGACGTGGATGAAGGGGCCGACCTGCTAGGTAACACAGCCGTCCGCGGGCCTGCCGTGGGTGCTCTTGTTTGTGATGAGGGCAGAGTCTCTGTGAGCCAGGAAGTTCTTTGTACCAGCTGTAAATGTGGAGTGTGCCACCCTGCGGGGTTTGCGGTGCTCACGGAGTTGAGCCACTAATTGCAGACGACACCGTCACACCAAGAACAGTCCTGTCTCCGGGAGTCCTCAGCGGCCCCTGCGCCGAGCCCCTCCCACCTTCAGGAGATGTTCTGGGAGGGTGGCCGTTGTCAGCTTTTCCAGTTCTCAAGGAATGTGCCCAGGCAGTCAGCACCCTCCACGGGTCTGAGACGGTGCAGAGAGAGCCCGTGTAGCCCAGAGGCCAGGCTGGGGCCCTCAGGGCAGTCGTGGCAAGTCCCGCAGTCTCCCAGTTTCCGCCCCACCCCCAGACCCGGCCTGGGTCCAGAGCGGAGCCTGGAGAGGCGGCCTCATCCCTGAAGCGTCCATCCCACTCCGAGCCAGCGAGGCAGGCGTCGGGGCCGTGGTCCCCGGGGGTGGGGAAGGTCCTCTCATTTCTCCTCGGGCTGGGGCAGCAGCTGGAGATGGCACGGCTGCTCCCTCTGGACGTGTGGCCAGTGGGCTGGTAGCAATCCTCTAGCGGCATCTGGGAGCCCTGCCTTCTGACGTGTGATGGTGTTTGACCAGCTGCTGCCCAAGCAGGCAGGGCTGTCCAGCATCCCGGAGTTTTTGTTGTCAGTCCTGCTGCTGCTGTCTCTCCCCCAACAGACACGCCCACGGGCGCTCGGGGCATCTCCACAGCAGGTCCCCGCGTGGACAGCGCCGCCCGGCTGGCCTGCCAGTTGCCCACACCACTGGGCCTGACCTGCAGATGAAGGGGGCCTGGCTGGCGTTTTCAGCCAGCACAGCCCCGCCTTCTCTGTCTAGTGGTTCCCAGGAGTCGACTCTTACTCGGGGTGGGCACCGGGGGTTCAGCAGCAGCACGGCTCGTGCCCAGCGGTGGATGCACAGTTGTGTGTATCGGGGTGTGGTGAAACACAGCACGTGAAACTCACCACCGTCTCAGTTGTCAGGTGCATGTTGCAGGACTGGGGAGTACGTTCACACTCTGCAGGAAGGCTGAAAGCGTCTCCTCTAAGATTAGGGATAAGACAAGGATGCTCGCTCTGGGCAATAAGTATATTTAATGGAATCTTTCTTGTAAGCATTATATAAAAATACATATTTTTAAATGTACAAAACTATTAGTATTCAAAAAAATCTACTAATTAGGAACAATCACCTTGAATATTTTGACATCCTTCTACTCTTTTTTTACATATTTCAGCTACTATCATATAAATTTAATTTTTAGGCATTTTTCTCATTTTTGGAAAAAGGGTATATGCTGGTAGTAATCTTAAATAATTATCCCACCCTGCCGAGAAGAGAGTAAACACCAAAGCAGCCCCCCGCCCCCGCCGTGTCGTGATGAGAGATCGCCTCACCAGCACGTGCACCCAGGGTGCGGGGAGGCCACTTACGTCCGGCCGGTTCCCCGTGGCTGATCGTGACGTTCCCCTGAATGGCTAAGACTTCTCCGCACATCTTACCTTACCTTCACGCGACTGCAAATGACCTGATGGGTCCCACCTTTGTTCTAAATTGCACTGTTCAACTTCCGCTGTCATAGCCACTTGCAGGCTTGGGTCTTTGCCCGAGTGTCCAGTGATGTCTTCAGGAGAGGTTTCTAGACGTGGGCCCCCTGGGACAGCTGCGGACTCGTGGGGACGGGCGGCAGGCCGGCATGCCTGGGAGGATGCACCTGGATCCAGCTGCAGTCACTGGAGGGAGCACCCTCCTGCCAGGGAGGCTGCGAGGGGCTGGAGCAGCCTTATGCGTGGCAGAGCTTTCAGAGTAGGGCCCGGCGTGCTCGGGAACTGTGCAGGCACAGGACACTGTGCGCTTCCCTGTCGGGGGCAGAGGCCCGCTTCTGGCCACACTGATGGTGGAGGTCTCAGGGACGACGCTGGGCCCCGCGCCTCATGCCTTTTCCCCGTTTATGTCATGTGGCAAGATTCCTGCACTCATCACGGTCCTTACGAGAAGAGGGACGCCAGCACACTCTGCACGGCCGCCGTCGACCCCTCACACTGCTGGTGGCCCATGTCCCAGATGAGGAAACCAGGGTCACAAGGGTGAGGTAGGCAGAGCCAGGACTTGACCTCACACCCAGCCCAGGCAGCGGCCCTGCCCCGACCAACAGCTTTACAGAGGTGGGATTTCCACGCCACACGATCTACCCATCTTCAGCATGAGTTCGGATCTGTGCACTCCTCACCATGTAACTTCTGAACAGTTTTCCTGCCCCCCCCCAAAACAAGCAGCGGTCCCCGCCACATCCCCCGACCCTGCGTCACTATTCTACTTCCTGTCTGCAGACGTGCCTTCCTGGGCATTTCATGTCAGTGCATCTGGCTGCCTTCATTTAGCAGAATGCCTTTGAGCCTCATCCACGTAGGAGCGTGTCAGGATCTCATTCCTTTTTTGCCGCTGAATAGCGTTCCAGTGTGTGGACAGACCACACTTCATGTCTCCGTTCAGCCAATGAGGGGCATTTGGGTCGTCTCCCTTTTGTCTGTCGGGACTGAGGCTTCTGCCTCACTTGTGGTGCCTCCCCTGGTTCTTAGAGATCGCTGGAGCTCACAGGCTTTCTCGCTACCTGGCGGCGCTAGGTGGCCTGTCCGTGTCGATCCCTCGCGCTGGCCAGGTTTCCTGCCCCATAGGCCCAGGCTGCAGAGCTGCCCCTCCCTGCCGCGCCCACAGCTGCAGAGCTGCCCCCCACACCACGCCCACAGCTGCCGCGCCCACGGTGGGTCCACTCTCGCCGTGTGGCCGTCCCTGCCCTCCCACCTCGGCGCCCCGGGGGCTGGCAGATGCTGTGGCGCTTGGCCGCCTCCTGTGGTTCAGGCGGCACCACCCTGGATATCACTCCCTGTAAACCTCACACCAGTGAGTGCTACCTGGAACCACAGGACCGAAGCAGTAGGTGAAGGTGGGTCACCGGCTCCCAGTGTGATGCACACAGGGCTCCTGGGGCTGGTTGCCTGGAGCGGGAGTGTCTGACCTGATCTTCCCGCGGGAGGTCCTAACCAGCACCTCCGATGAGTCTGCTCTGAGGGGCTGCAGGGAGAGCTGTCTTCTCAGCTGGGGTGGGACCCTAAGTCCCGGCAGTTTGTCGGGTGGAAGGCCTCTTGGGCGCCACTCAGCTCTGCTGGAACGAGACCCCGCTCCTGGGGGTGACAGGCCTTTGGGGGCCTTTTTGGAGCCTTCAGTATGAGGGCCACAGGCAGGGCAGGCAGCCCTGAGGAGCTGAGGAGGGTGGAGAGCTCTCGGGACATGTGGACGGAGCCCCGGAGCGCGGGCCGGCCCTGTGTCCAGGGATGAGCTGGACGGGTGAGCTGGGGCTCTGCTCTTATGCCCAGAGTCCGGCTTAGCTGGAGGATGTGTCAGCGACAGGAAGCCCGGTCCCCGTCACCGATGCCAGAAGGTGCCCGATTGTGGTTGACTCAGCATATGTACCGGACTCGTTGAATAGCCACTTGGAAAAAATGAAGTCTAATCTAACCTCACACCGTGCACACAACTAATTTCTAGGTGGATAAAGATCGAAACGTAAAAATACAAGGATAATAGAACTGGAAGAGGGTATCAGAGAGTATTTTCATAATCTGCGCCTCTCTTCATGGCCAAAGCCTATATACATATGATCTCCATCATTAACATTAAAAAATGTGACATACAGCAGGAAATGAGTAGAGGATAAAGTAGGACATTCACAGGACCCACAAACCTGAAAAGCTGCTCAACTTCAGGAGTAACATGGAAATGGACCATGAGAGTATAGAGATAACTCTCTCCTCAAATGATTGATGAAAATGAAGCGGGTACTGTCTGTGCTGCTGGTGGGAGGTGACGGCTGATGTGGAGGCCAGCTGGGCCTGCAGGAGCGAGACCACTGTTCCTCCGATAGGGCCAAGTGTGCCCACAGGAGCCTGTGCGCGTGCCGTGGTGCTTGCACAGCCCTGGCTCGAAACGCCTATCGGAGGAGCTGCAGCAAACAGTGGGGCATCTCCACGTGGATGCTTTCAAGGTGATGGTTGGAGCAAGTTGCCCAAGACGATGGGGAGTGTGGTTGATATTTTGTTTTTTAAAAAGTGATGTCTTTGTAGAAAGAGGTCTGAGAAGGAGAACACCAGGTTCTGGAGGCAGCGATGACAGTGCCTCCAGCAGAGTTTATCACTTGTCACTTCTGTCAAATGACTGTACCATTTCTTTCTGTGTGAAGTGAGCCAAACAGAAGAGTATCATTTCATCAGGTCTTCAGCTGGGTAGTGGGGAGCAGTTTGGCACAAAGAAGGGCCACCCCATCCCATCCTGATTCAGTGATTTCCTCCTGACGAAGGAGAGGGCCCTGGTCTTTTGCCCGTCCTTGACCCGAGGTCTTGCCCTTCGCCTAGACTGGGCTGGCCAGGCCCCCCACCCCCAAGGCCAGGTCCGTGTCAGCAGCTCACCCACTCTGGGGGCGCTTGTGGGGCTGGACGCCCAGCACCCTCCATGCCCCCCACACCCCCCACACAGGCTGGCCTCACACGGGAGCAGGGGGAGGTGGCCCTCCTGATGGCAGGGGGGAGCAGAGAGGGCCATGCCTGCCCCAGGCCCGAGGACTGATAGCCATGCTGTCCTGGCCTCCCCTTTCCCATGGGGGCCCTGCCTTGGGTGGTAGTTGGCCCCCACAGGCCTGGGGACGTCTGCTTGTACTCTTTCGGGCTCTTCAACACAGAAATGGCTGGTCATTGCTGCTTTTTCTTTAACAAGAGTCTCTTGATTCTGCTGGTTTCAGTCACCAATTGACCTTTGTCGCTTCCTCCCCCGGTCTCTCCATGCCTCGCTGGACATGGCTGCAGGGGAGTTCTCAGGTGTGTATCTCTGCTGTCTGCTTGCGGCCCCCTCTTCCCCATGGTGGCGTCCTGGTGGAGGGGTGGCACCCTGGGACACCCCAGCTGCAGCCTGTCCCCACCTGACCCCGGCCCCAGCCACCAAGGCACATGTGCTTCTGCTACCAGCCCACTGCTGCTCCGAAGCTTGTTTTGGTTTGCTCCACTGGCCCGCAGACTGGGACCTCGACAAGTGAGGGGGAGCTGCCGTGCCCTGGACCCGGCCTTTCCTCCAAGGCCGTCTCTTCAGCTTCTGCAGGGCCGATGGTTAACTGGACACCGCATGCAGGCCCCATTCTGGGGTGCCTCCCCTCTGTTGGGTGCACCCTGGAAGTCAGGGGTCCTCTGCCTAGGGCACGTGAGCCACGGCCATGCCTGACTGCTCTCAGCAGAGGCTCTGGGGCCCTGACCACCCACAGATGGTCATCCTCCACACACCCACTCAAAGGCACCAGGGCCTGGGCACAGCTCCCCCTCATTTGCAGAGACCCCGTCCTTAACCCCCACCCCCTCCAAGGAGTTTACTGTCAGATGTCTGCTGTGTTGCCCTGAGCCTCCCCTCACCCCTCGGCACTCTTGGCCTGGCGGGCCTCTGTGTTGCCCAAGGGTGAGCTTTCTGCCCCACCATCCTGCTCCCGCATGCACCCCTAACCCGACGAGCAGTAGCCCTGACGTCCCCCCGCCTGCTCATCACACGGGCTTAACGCGCTTCTCTTCTCTCCCTCTCCTCCCGCCCTGGTCGCCCGTCTCCCGTGGGACTGGGACGGCGCTCATAGTGCGCGATGATTTTTTTGGTAAGGCCGAGGCCCCGGTTCAGTACGTGTTTCCCCACTTCTGGCTTCCTCTGCCTCCCCGACACCCCCTCACGCTTCCCAAGCCATTTGCTTTGTTGAGCCTGATGGGGGGCGCGTGGGGACAGCAGGGCCGTGGCTTCCGGGCGGGGGTGTGGGGCCCCCAGCAGGTGTGGCAAGTGGGCACCTGATGCCCTAGGAGCAGGCCCTCAGTGGATTGGGGGGGCCTCAGCATCTCTGAGCCCCGTTAGTTCAGAAGGCCTGTGCCCGGGGCCAGCTGTGTCCCACCTGAAGGGCAGGCAGGCCCTGCTGGGGACAGGGAGTTGGGAATGAACACAGCAGGGGACCCAGGCTGGGCACCCTGTGTGGGGTCACCTCGTGCCGCGGCCACGTTAGGCTGTGGGGGAAGCTGCGCCGGAGGCTCTTCTAAAGGATGAGCTGTGCTCTGGGGCTTTGTGGCCTCCTGGGCCCCCACCAGACACCCGCCCCGGGAGTGCTGCCCTCCTCACTCCTGCCTCTGCCCCCTGCGGGTCCCACCCTCGGGCCGGGTTCCCCAGGTCTGCTCCCAGCCCACTGAGGCCATGGGCCATCCCGCCCCCTGGGCCCGGGGCCCTGTCCCATCACAACTTCAGCCTCTGTGCTGCTGGGGGAGGGTGGTGATGCTGGGCAGGGTGGGCAGAGATGGAGGAGGGTGTGCAGAGGCCCTCGGGGTGCCGTCCAGCCCCTGCTGGTGTGCAGACTCCATGTCAGTAGACAGCCGCAATTCCCATCACTGAGCTCCAGAAGTCAGCCCAGGGCTGCGGTGTCCACCAGGACCTGGGGACCTGCCCAGTGCCCTGCATAGGCCAGGCTGAGGCTCTGCGGGCTCACACGCAGCAGGTCCTCCCCCGACCGTGTTGCTTGGTGCAGAGCCTGTGCTGTGACCTGCAGAGGCCTCTACCGGGGTGGCCCAGCCTGCTGTCTTCCTGCAGTCCAGGCCTCTGGTCCTTGGCCCCTCGCGTCGGCCCCGGGGGTAGGGTCCTTCTAGCATGGGCTGCGCCCCCTCCCCCAGGGGGACGTTTGTTACTCTGAGGCAGGGATGGGCATCAGGGTCTGGCTTCACCAGGCACATGAGATTACTCCGTGCCCTTTGTTTCAGGAATGGGCAAGGAAGTGGGGAATCTGCTGCTGGAGAACTCACAGCTTCTAGAAACCAAGTAAGAATGCCCTCCCTCCACGGGCCAGGGGCTCCTGTAACAGCTGCAGCCACCCAGCCTGCAGGGTGGCCTGCAGGGAAAACCTGGACCCACTGGACTGAGCCCACCCTCCTGGGGAGAGGGTGGGGGGCGGGGTCACAGCCTCTCACCACCACCTGTCACCGCTCATTCACTTTTGGGACCAGGGTATGTGTGCGCCGATCACCAGGGTGGGCAGCCCCCTCTGAGAGCCCATCCCTTAATGCACACAGCAGCTCGCCTTTCTCTGCCTTTTCAAAGAAACGCTCTGAACGTGGTGAAAAACGACCTCATCGCCAAGGTGGACCAGCTGTCGGGGGAGCAGGAGGCGCTGAAGGGGGACTTGGAGGCCGCCAGGCAGGCCAAGCTCAGACTGGAGAATCGCATCAAAGACCTGGAGGAGGAGCTGAGGAGGTGGGCGTGGCCCGCGGGGCGGGGCTCCCGTTGAGGGCGGGGTCCGGCCCCGCCCAGGGCGCGCCTTCTTCTCGCCTGCGGGAGTCCGGCGAGACGGACAGCGCTCCGTCGTGGGTGTCCCTCCTCCAGCGGCTGAGCAGGCCCTCCCCCCTCCCTCACGCGCAGCCGTTCACTCAGGAGGAGGGGAGAGGGGAGGGGCTTCTAGCCGCTGTGGGTCCCGGCGCTGCCCCCTGCCCTCGCCCTCAGTCAGCCCAGGAATGGCTGGGGTCCCCCTCAGCCCTCCGCACCCCGCTGTGGCCTTTTCCTCCGTCGTCACCCCGCTTTCCCGACCGGGCGCCTCTGGCTGCAGACAGGAAAGGGAGGTGTGAGGGGCGGGCCCGAGGCAGGGGGCGCCTGTGGGGTCTGTGGGGCCCAGGGCTGGGTCTCCCCCAGCCAGCACTGCCTTCCCACCAGCGCTAGGCCAGCTGACTGGAGGTCCTGTTCCTTGGCCGGGCTTCGGGGAGCACATGGGCAGGGGCGTGGGGGGCCCAGGGCGCCGGCAGGAATGCTCAGGGCCTAGAGCTTGAGGGGAGAGCCCTGCGAGCAGCTGAGAGGTAGGACACAACCCTGAGCGGTGCCCGGGGGGCCTCACTCCCGCCCCGCTTCCATCCTCATGCCACAGAGTGAAGTCGGAGGCCATCACTGCCCACCGTGAGCCCAAAGAAGAGGTGGAGGATGTAAGCAGCTGTCTCTGTACAGAATTGGTATATTCCACTATTAATGTGTGGGGTGGGGTGGGGTCGGGGGTGCGGCAGGGCGCGTTGAGGCGGTCAGTGGGATGCCCTAGTTCTGGTCTCTGGGCCCTCTTCATGCTTCCTATGTGAAGCCTGCACCCAGCAGCAGGACCCCACCCCCGGACTCTATGAGGTCAGAACCAGCCCCCCTCTCTGTGGGATGCCCCCTCACCCAGGTCCTAGTGGCTGTGGACTGCCCGCAGTCACAGGCGGGCTCTCCCTGCTAGCCCGGCCCAGCGACCTGGCTGCCCTCCTTACACAGAGGGCGGTCCTGGGCCTCTAACCCAGGGTGACATTTGGATGCTAACCTCACACTCATCAGCTGTTACTCTGGGGTCATTTGACACACCTATCGGGAGACCAGTGCCACAGCCAGCATCGGGGAAACTAGCTGCTCACCTGGCCCACCCTATGCAGCTCCCACCTCCAGATACTCTAGGAGGGGACAGAGCCACAGGTGTCCTGGGCAGCTGCTGCTCCCCAAGGCCCACCCACCTGGTGAGGGAGGCGCCCGATTGGTGCCTTTGCCTTGTATGGAGCCTGAGGCTGCAAGCACACCTGTGAACTCCGAGTGCTGGTAGTGGGGGCACTCAGGGAGGGCGACCCCAGGTAGGGCTGCTTGAGGACACGGTTCTGCCAGGGACGGCAGCTCCACCGGTACCTCAAGCAATGAGTTCTGATGTAGTGACCCAGTTCCCGCTCACCAGCCCTCCCCCAGATCCTCTTAAACTGCTGTGCCCATAGTCCGGTTCCACCTGTTAGCCTTGGGGGCGTTTGGGGTTGCCAGGAGCTTCCAGGAAAACACACCGTGTAGTGGCCCTGGAGTGTGCCACGTGGCCTTCCAGGAAGAAGGGGACCCTTCCTGGATGGGTGGTGCTGTCCCGTGCCCAGCCCTCCCCACTGCATTGCCTGAGCCTAGGGGGAAGCTGCCCTGGGGTGCGCCCACTCCTGGAGGCGGTCCCTCACTGCTGAGCAGCGGCACTCTCCCCACAGGACAAGATCCCCATGGCGCAGCGCCGCCGCTTCACGCGGGTGGAGATGGCCCGCGTGCTCATGGAGCGCAACCAGTACAAGGAGCGGCTGATGGAGCTGCAGGAGGCCGTGCGGTGGACTGAGATGATCAGGTGGGCCTCCAGGCTCCTGCGGCCAGGGGCGGGGATCACTCTCAGAGGTCCTGGGGAGGGAACTGAGGCTGACCTCCCCTTCCCTCTCTCTTCCCAAAGGACTGAGGTTGCCAGGTCCTCCCTGGTGGGTCTGCAGGGACTGGCAGAGCCGGGCCTCTGGTGCAGCCCTGGTCTGGCCAGGGGATGCACCCTCTGGGCTAGAAAGAGGCTGGGGCACATCGGGGCCAGTGCAGCAGGGTCCCTCTAGGAAGTGATGGGTGACACCCAGGAGCCCCTCTCGTCTGATGCTCCCATGCCTGTGTCCAGGGGGAAGGTCTGAAGCAAGGGAGGCAGGAGGGCCCAGTGATGGCGTGGGGGCTAGCTGGACTGGGCAGGGCAGAGTCAGGCTGGGCCGGGCTGAGCAGGGCCTCTCCCCCACCCCTTCCCTGCAGAGCATCCCGCGAGCACCCATCTGTCCAGGAGAAGAAGAAGTCCACCATCTGGCAGTTGTGAGTTGGGGGCTATGGGTGGGTGTGGGCAGTGGCCGCTGGGGAGGCCGCCCCGCGGGCCTGCCCTCACTCCTGTGCCTCGCCGACAGCTTCAGCCGCCTCTTCAGCTCCTCGTCCAGCCCACCGCCAGCCAAGCGGTCGTACCCCTCTGTGAACATCCATTACAAGTCGCCCACCACAGCCGGCTTCAGCCAGCGCCGCAACCACGGCATGTGCCAGAGCTCGGCAGGCAGCCGGCCTCTGGAGTTCTTCCCAGATGAGTGAGTCTCCCGGGCCCTCCCCTCCGGCCCCCACCGTGCTGCTCTTGGGTCCCACCAAGGTGTGCACACCCATGGGAGCACTGGGCATCCCTGGCCGAGGCCGTGCTACCCCCACTCCCTCTGCGTGGCCCCAGGGGCTGGACCTTGCTCCTCTGGTGACCCCCACCAGGCAGCCAGCAGCGACCCTAGGCCCCACCGGGCACTCCTGCACCCTTTGCTCCACAGAGATTCTCGGAGTTGACAGGAACTTTTCCTGCAGCTTTCAGCTTCTTCCTGGGGAATGAGTTTGTGTTTGGAATTCTGTGCTGTCCTTAGTTTTGAAGCTAAGAATCTGGGTCCAGGGCCGAATGGGGAATTCTGTGCAAGGTCAGAAGCCTGTGGGGGTTTCCCCAGAAGGGAAGGGGAAGGAGGGGTGACGGCGACAGGGGCATCTGGGCCGGGGCAGCTGCTGGAGTGGCCTCCGAGCCGTCAGATGCCCGCCCGGCGAAGGCGGTGCAGGTCCAGGAGGGGGAGCCCCGGGGCTAGGGCGCCCTCCCGCAAACCCAGTGACCCACCCGCCCTTCCCCGCCAGCGACTGCACGTCGTCCGCGCGGCGGGAGCAGAAGCGCGAGCAGTACCGCCAGGTGCGCGAGCACGTGCGCAACGACGACGGGCGGCTGCAGGCCTGCGGCTGGAGTCTGCCGGCCAAGTACAAGCAGGTGCTGGAGCGGGGCGGGGTCCCAAGTACAAGCTGGGGCGGGGGGTGGGGCGGGGTCCCAAGTATAGGCAGGTGCTGGGGCGGGACGTGGGCGGGGTCCCAAGTACGGGCGTGGGCGGGGCCCCAAGTACAAGGCGGTGCTGGGGCGGGGCGGGCTCCCAGGTACAAACAGGTGCTGGGCGTGGCGTGGGCGTGGGTGTGGGCGTGGCGGGGTCCCAAGTACAAGCTGGGGCGGGGCGGGGCGGGGCGGTCCCAAGTGCGCGCCCGCAGGACCCGGCAGCGGACGGCAGCCGCACGCGGGTTAGCCGGCCAGGCCTGGCGCCCACAGCGCGCGCTGCCCTGTTCCTGCAGCTGAGTCCCAACGGGGGCCAGGAGGACACCCGCATGAAGAATGTGCCGGTCCCTGTGTACTGCCGCCCGCTGGTGGAGAAGGACCCGACCATGAAGGTGAGGCCCCGGAGCGCGCCAGGCGGCAGAGGTCCCCAGAAGCTACGTCCAGGAGGGCAGGGAGGCGGGGGGAGGCCGGCTCCCGGACCTCACGGCCGCCTTCCCCCAGCTGTGGTGTGCCGCGGGCGTCAACCTGAGCGGCTGGAAGCTTAGTGAGGACGGCCCTGGGAATGGAGTCAAGCCCGCGCCGGGCCGCGACCCTCTGACCTGCGACCGGGAAGTAGAAGGAGAGACCAAAAGCAACCACGCGTCCCCCGAGAAGAAGAAGGTCAGGGTAGCGGGCATCTTGTCCACCAGAGGGCTCTGCCGCTCCCAGTCTGGAGGACAGCTGGGGACAGTGGCCGGAGACCCGGCTCACCTGAGGTCCGCTGCGGGTGGGCGGGGCAGCGAGGAGGGGCGGAGGCTTAGGGCAGCGGGGCTGGAGCAGCGTCTCTGCCTGCTGGGGAGCTGGGCTAGGGGCTGGATGCTGGGGCTTCACTTCACCTCCAGGCTTGAAATGGGAGTCAGTGCCTTAATGCTGGGAGCTCAGCTTTCCTCTGGGGAGGCGAGGCCCTGAGTGCCTGGACCTAGACACAGAGTACAGTTCTGCCTTCTTGCCGTCCTGGCCACAGGAGAGGGTGTTCAGGTGCCCTGAGGCCACGGGCAAGGCCAGATCCTGAGAGACTGTGGGGTCCCTTCACTGGCCCCCGTTGCTGCCGGAGCAGTGGGCACCCCAGCCTGTCCCTGTGCTTGGAAACAGGCCAAGGAGCTGCCCGAGGCGGATGCCACCTCCAGCCGCGTGTGGATCCTCACCAGCACGCTGACCACCAGCAAAGTGGTGGTCATCGACGCCAACCAGCCAGGCACCGTCGTGGACCAGTTCACCGTGTGCAATGCCCACGTGCTCTGCATCTCTAGCATCCCTGGTGGGTGCTGAGTCCCCAGAGCGTGCGTCCAGGGGGGAGCTCACTGGCGGTCACGTCCTGCCCCGTCCTTTTGCTGACACAGGCGGAGACCCCAGTGTGGTGCTCACCTGGGACAAGGAGGTGGGGTGGCATCATAGCGGCCCCTCCCCTCCCGGACACCCGCACTAGGACTGGAGCTGGGGGGTGTCAGGGGGCTCCTCAGAGCGGGGTGACGGCTGTGACTCCCTCCAGCCGCCAGCGACGGCGACTACCCTCCAGGGGAGATCTTCCTGGACAGTGACGTGAACCCCGAGGACTCAGGCGCGGACGGGGTGCTGGCGGGCATCACGCTGGTGGGCTGTGCCACGCGCTGCAACGTACCACGCAGCAACTGCTCCTCCCGGGGGGACACCCCAGTGCTGGACAAGGGCCAGGGTGAGTCCTGGGCCCGGGGGACACCCCGGTGCTGGACGAGGGCCAGGGTGAGTCCTGGGCCCTGGGGACACCTCAGTGCTGGACAAGGGCCAGGGTGAGTCCCAGGCCAGGCCCGTGGCCATCTCCTCTCACCCCTCCCTTCTACAGGGGAGGTTCCGGCTGTCGCCAATGGGAAGGTCAACCCAGCTCCATCCACGGAGGAGGCCACGGAGGCCACGGAGGTGCCAGACGCAGGGCCCAGCGAGGCAGAGGCAGCCGCCGTTCGGCCCGGGCCCCTCACAGAGCATGTCTTTACGGACCCAGCCCCCACCCCGCCCCCCAGCGCCCAGCCTGACAGGTGGGCTCTCTCAGGGTGGGGCAGCCAAATGGGGGGGACTGGCGGGTGTGGGGGCCGGGCCTCTGTGGACCTCCCTGGTGCCACCATCCTCCCCACAGTGAGAACGGGCCGGAGGCCGACGTGAGTGGTGCGCAGCCTGAGCCAGAGCCCAGCGGGGACCCTGCGGGCAGCACCAGCGCTGCACCCACCATGTGGCTGGGAGCCCAGAACGGCTGGTAGGCAGGGCCCCAGGGGTAGGGTGGGGAGGCCCCCTGGGCACCCCTGCCCACCGGCCTCCTCCCGCAGGCTCTATGTGCACTCGGCCGTGGCCAACTGGAAGAAGTGTCTGCACTCCATCAAGCTGAAGGACTCGGTGCTGAGCCTGGTGTGCGTGACCCCGCCGGGGGGGAGGGCAGGGAGGGCCCAGGGTGGTGGCCTGCGCCCAGCTCACCGCCCACCTACCCTCCCGTCACAGGCACGTGAAGGGGCGCGTGCTGGTGGCTCTGGCCGACGGGACACTGGCCATCTTCCACCGGGGTGAAGGTGAGACCTAGTTTGGGGATGCGGCGGGGGCTGACATCCCCTCGGGGTGCGACTCCCCCACGTGAGCAGAGGCAGCCCAGCCAGGCCTGAGCAGGGCTTGCGTGCTCTCTGCAGACGGCCAGTGGGACCTGAGCAACTACCACCTGATGGACCTGGGCCACCCACACCACTCCATCCGCTGCATGGCCGTCGTGCACGACCGTGTCTGGTGCGGCTACAAGAACAAGGTCCACGTCATCCAGCCCAAGACCATGCAGATTGAGGCGAGTGCGGCAGGGCTCCCCACATGGGGGCTTCATGGGGTCGCAGGAAACGCCCTCAGGGGGGCGACTGGTTCGTCCAAGGTCATGGGCCAGCAAAGAGTGGCCGGGCTGTGAATGCCTGTCTGCCTGGAGTCCGTCTGCCGTTTTCCCCTGACACAGCAGTCGCAGTCTGCACGGGCCCCATGAACCTCCCTTGGCATGCCTGTGGGGAGGTCACAGGGCCCCCAGGAGGAGAGGGCAACGAAGCCCTGAAAGGCGGCCGTGAGCTGCCTTAAGGACACTTGGCTGTGGCAGCTTCAGGGACCCCACCCCATTGACGGGCTGCCCTGACCCCACAGAAGTCGTTCGATGCCCACCCACGGCGGGAGAGTCAGGTGCGGCAGCTGGCGTGGATCGGCGACGGGGTCTGGGTGTCCATCCGCCTGGACTCCACGCTGCGGCTCTACCACGCCCACACCCACCAGCACCTACAGGACGTGGACATCGAGCCCTACGTCAGCAAGATGCTGGGTGAGGGCGCTGGCCAGCGTGTGGGGGCAGGGGTCCCCCGAGGCTGCCCGCTGACCACCCCCCGCCCCCACAGGCACAGGAAAGCTGGGCTTCTCCTTCGTACGCATCACAGCCCTGCTCATCGCGGGCAACCGCCTCTGGGTGGGCACTGGCAACGGAGTCGTCATCTCCATCCCCCTGACCGAGAGTGAGTGCCCCAGGCACCTGCGGAGACGGTGGGCGCACGTCAGGGTCCCAGGTGGGGCGCAGGCTGCTCCTCTGTGACCTCTGTGACCACCGGTCTCTCTCCCTTCCTTACTTCACCCTCACCCTCTCCAGCTGTGGTCCTGCACCGAGGCCAGCTCCTGGGGCTGAGAGGTGAGTCCCAAAGTGCCCGCCTTCTGCTCTCAGGAGGCCCCCATCCTGGACGCCCTGGGGCTGAGATGGCCTTGCCTTTGGCTTGGCTGTGGCCCCAGGCGGGCCCCACCCCATCCCTCGCCTGCTGGAAAGCTGACCCGCCCAGTGGGCAGGCTCAGCGCCCCCAGCCCCTCTCTCTTCAGCCAACAAGACGTCCCCCACGTCGGGAGAGGGTGCCCGCCCCGGTGGCGTCATCCATGTGTATGGCGACGACAGCAGCGACCGGGCAGCCAGCAGTTTCATCCCCTACTGCTCCATGGCGCAGGCACAGCTCTGCTTCCACGGCCACCGGGATGCTGTCAAGTTCTTCGTCTCGGTGCCAGGTGAGCTCCCGGCACCCCCCACCCCGAGGGCTGTAGCACGGCCCCGGCAGGAGACCACGTGGGGCCCCCACCACCCCGCTGAGGCCCTGTGCCATTGGCAGGGAACGTGCTGGCCACCCTGAACGGCAGCGTGCTCGACAGCCCATCCGAGGGCCCCGGGCCCGCCGCTCCCGCTGCAGATGCCGAGGCCCAGAAGCTGAAGAACGTGCTGGTGCTGAGCGGCGGGGAGGGCTACATCGACTTCCGCATTGGTGAGTGCGCGCCATGGGGCAGGGCCGGGGCATCCCGGGCGGGCAGCCTCTTCACGCAGCCGTGCTCTCCCCAGGCGACGGCGAGGACGACGAGCCGGAGGAGGGCGCGGGGGACGTCAGCCAGGTGAAGCCGGTGCTGTCCAAGGCCGAGCGCAGCCACATCATCGTGTGGCAGGTGTCCTACACCCCCGAGTGAGCTGCGGCCCTCCACCCTGCCCGCCTGATGCCGCCCGCACCTGTACATACGCCCCGCCCACCTGCCCACCGCCGCCCCAGGGCGGCCAGGCGCCCGTCCACCCCACTTCTGACCTCTCAACCTGCAGCTTTCACCTGAGGCCCGGGGCCTCCCCCCCGCGAGCTGGCAGAGCAGCTGGTCTGGCTGGGGGTGGGGCGGGGAGCGGGCAGCGTTCTGACCAGGGGGGCGCAGAGCCTTTTGGAACACCGGCTTCCCAGCAGCTCCTGGCCGGCACCCGGCCCTAAGTCCTCCAGGCCCAGGGCACTGCAGGGCCAGAGCGAGGCAGAACCCCAGGGAGGATCAGGCCAGGGCACACCCCTACAGGCAGCCCTAGCTCCACCCTGGGCCCCCCACTCCCATCACTCTCTCCCAGGGTCCCCCCAGGGAGCAAACAGGGACTCAACCCTGCTGAGTCTTCCTACCCTTGGTCCACTTGCCTTTGACTGCTGTCCACGAGAGCGGGGCTCCAACCCTCAGGGAGCTGGCCCAGCCGCTCACCTTCCCTGGGCTCCCCCCACCCCAAACCCTGCCACCCCGGGAACCGGCATGAAAGCACGTAACCAAGCTCCCTGGGGCAGCTGCTCGAGAAGACAGACAGATAGACGCCCTCATCCAGCTCGAGCCCTGTGATCGTCCCGTGTGCTAGGCCCTCACTGACCCGTGTCTTCCCCTCACCACTGGCTCAACCTGGGCGAAGACCCACCTTGTAGGAGCAGGCCCCTTGAGTCCCACCCCTCTCGGAAGCCCCTAGGGTGGAATTTCTCAGGCTGCCAGGGCAGGCCCAGGCCTCAGGAAGAGGGGGGGGTGGGGGCCTGGCCTCTCCTGGGGTCAGTCCTTGGATGTAGGCTCAGCCTCAGGGTGATGGGAAGGAGTGCTCCAGGGCCTGCCTCCGGTGCAGTCTCTGAGGAGCCCGCTCCTAAGACACGCTACTAAGTGCCTGGGGCCAGTGGCGCGGCCTGCTCCCGTGAGGGCCCTGATGACAGGCTGACTGCTCAGCAGAGGCCAAGGGCCAAGGAGAGGAGCTGCTAGGTGTCTGTGCCTGCTGCTCCGAGGGGCATTGCCTTGGACTGCTACAACCCCTGCCCAGGCCTCACTCCTGTTCCTCCAGGCACTGGGCAGGGTCGCCCAGGCCCTGCTGCCCACCCCCTCCCACAGAGAAGCACAGACCCCGGGCAGCTGCCCCCAAGCCCAGCCGGTACCACTGCAGGCTTCCCCCACGCCCTGCCACTCTCCACTGTGACGTCCGTCAAGTCCCTCTCTGTCCTCAGGGGGACTGAAGCGACCTGGGGGTGAGCCGGGTGGGTGCAGCCAGGGGAAGGGGCTGGGACGATTCTCCTCAGGCTTTGGCCCTGCAAGTGACCCTACGTATCTGCTCTGTATGTAATAAATGTCTTAACACCATACTTCTGTGTCCCTGGGCCCAAACCAACTGGAGCACAAAAGTTTTCTTCCGTTTATTATAAAAACAAACGCCCCAGCAAGCCAAGTACCCGAGCTGCGCCCTGCTGCATTTCCAGGCAAGCTGTAAACAGGAGCGGGCTGGGCCGAGGCGCCTGAAAACCCCATCCAGGGCAGGAAGGCAACCAGAGCTCGGCAGGCGGACACCCACCTGCCCTCCGGAAGGCTGCCGCTGGGCTACCACAGGACAGGCGCTCTGAGCTCCGGGGTGGGGCCTGGAGGGGGCGGGGTCAGCCGCAGCCCGCTTCGGAGGGGCACACCTGCCCGAGAGGCCCGGCTACTCGTACAGCCAGTGCCCCGCGCTATCCTCCCAGCACAGGAGCTCGTCTGTGCGGAACCAGAGTGCGATCTCGCGGCGGGCGCTCTCCACCGAGTCGCTCCCGTGAATCACGTTCCTGTGCGGGAGAGGCGGCGTGAGCACAGCCCGGGGCAGGCAGAGCTCGGTCAAGGCCCCGCGCAGCCCACTATGGGGAGTCGGAACCCGACTTACTTGCCGACCTCGATGCAGAAATCGCCGCGGATGGTGCCGGGCGCGGCGTCGGCCGGATTCGTGGCTCCGATGAGCGCCCGGGAAGTGCGCACAACATCCAGACCCTGCCACACCTGCCGACAGAGTCGGAGGTCAGCGCTGGGTCAACGTCCCACCCGCCTGCCCGCCCGCCCGCCGACACTCACCATGGCCACCACCGGCCCGGAGCCCATGTACTTGACAAGGCGCCCGAAGAAGGGGCGCTCGCGCAGCTCGGCATAGTGTTCCCGCAGCAGCTCCTCCGAAGCCTGGGGAAGGGAGGGCGACAAGCCGCGTGCTCGGGGATCCTGGCCCCCCGGGCCCCGCCCCACGCCCGTAGACCCCGCCCCATTCCCCATGGCTGGAGACCCCGGCGCTCACCCGCACCAGCTTCAGCGCCACCAGCTTGAAGCCCTTCCTCTCGAAGCGCCGCACGATCTCGCCCACGAGCCGCCGCTGCACGCCGTCGGGCTTCACGGCCAGGAAGGTGCGCTCGTGCACGCCGGTGTAGGCTGCGGGGACCGGCGGGGTCGGGGCGCGTCAGGCCCGGCCGCACCCCCTCCCCGCCCCGCGTGGCCCGGCCCGCGACGCTCACCCGCCGGGAAGAGGTTGGCGAAGATGGTCAGCATCAGGCAGATCATGATGGCGACGGCGGGGCGCAGGCGGCGCGGGCCCGGGGCGGGGGCGGCGCGCGGACCGGGGCGGAGCCTGTGCTTAAAGCGGTCCTGTCGCTGGGAGCCGCAGCCTCGGTGGGCGCGGCGAGGCGGCGCCTGTCGTCCACGCCCACACAGGGACCTGTACGGTCGCGCCCGGGCCTCCCCAGTCCCTTGGGGTCTCCGCACCAAGGGTCGTAAGCAGCAGTGACAGCCTGTTACTCCCCGAAGCCCTGCCACCAGCCCGCTTTGGTCCCCCAACCCCAAACTCAAACCACATCCCAGGTTACTTCATGTGCCTTTATTCGCTTTCAGTTTCTGCCCGGGTCGTGGGAGGGGAAGCCAAAGTGGAAGTGACAGGCCAGCACTGGGCTCCACACCTGCTGCCCTGCTGCTTCCAGCGTGCCCCCAGGAACCACTTCTGGCAGTCAGATCTGCGAGTTGGGGAAGCCGGGACAGAGGAGATAAGGTGCAAAGGGTGCGCCCTTTGTACGAAAACTTAGAACGTCGACAAGTCGGCGGGGAGATCAGATCCAAGATACCAAGGGGGCTGATTCAGGTGTGACCCAAAGGGGTGCCCACTGTCTTGCGCCCTTGGGGCAGCCTGCCCGCTCCCGCACTTTAGACTGCTGTGCCCTTGGTCTTTTTCTTCGCCTCCAGGTTCTCAGGATAGTCCCAGGGATCAGTGCGTATCCTCTCCAGGCTGAGCATGGGCTCCTCCGTGCTGGGGTCTCCGCTTTTCTGTCGCTCTGCTAGAATCATGGCCCGGAGGAGCGGCGGGTAGGGGACGGGGCGCGGCGTCTCCTCCGACGCCGGCGTGAAAGAGGTGAAGGCCTCCTCCTCGTGCTTGGGCACCAGCCGCCAGTCGTGGTACATGACCTGCTCGATCTCCCGGGCCTCACTCTCTGTCTTTCCTGGGGAGAGGAGACCGGGGACGTTTGCTCAGACGTTGCCGGAAAACCTGTTGCGGGCAGCCTCCCCACCGAGTCTCCGACGCCTTACCTTTGAAGGTCAGGATACCCCAGGCCTTCCCGTGGTCCAGGTTCTGTAAAGCAAGTAGGGGAGGAGGTCAGCTCGGAAAGCGCTCGCCCAGGGGTCGGGCGACAGGAGACCCCCTCCCACTCAGCGGCTCGCAGAGGAGGCGCCGGAGCCCCGCGGGGCTGGGAGCGGCGCGGAGCTCGCGGTGCGCGCACCTGCGCCGTGTAGTCCGGCCGGATCCGCGTGAGGCGCCAGTAGCACGGCTCGTCGTGCTGCCACAGCCAGGACTTGCGCGTGACCAGGCGGCCCAGGCCGAAGAACGGGAGGCGGGCGAGCAGTTGCAGGAGCCGACTCTCGCGGCGCACGTCGACCCAGGCTCGCATGGGCAGTTTGCGGCCCGAGTGCGGCCGCATCAGCGTCTCGTAGTCCAGGGCGTAGCGCACCGAGTCGCGCGGTCGCTCCCGCTGCTCGCGCAGGGCCCGCACACGGCGGGCCAGCTCGGCGATCAGCCGCGGCCGCACCTTCTTGCGCGCCATGGCCGGGGCGGCCTCCACGGTCCGGCCGGAAGATGCCTCCGCCGCCGCGCTGCAGACCCGCCTGGCGCCGGAAGCGGCGGGTGTCCCTTGCAAAGGAGTCCGGGCGCGGCCGGAAGCGGAGAAGGGGCCGGGCGGGCCATGGCGAGGGCAGTGCCCGGGAGGGGCGGGGGCGCCCGCCGGGGCCGGGAACAGCGGCGGCCCCCGACGTGGGAGATCTCGGACTCGGACGCCGAGGGCCCGGCTAGCGCGGAGACCCCCGCGACGACTCGGGAGCCGGCGGGAGAGCGCAGGCCGGCGGCCGAGGCGCTGCGGTGGCTTCGGCCCGGGCAGGCGGTGCGTCGCCTGGCGGTGCTCGTGGACCCAGGTGCGGGGAGCCGCCCGGGTGGGAGCCGGGCCTTGGGGGACCCGGTTGGACGGACTCCGCCCTGCGCCTTGGGAGCCGGCCGGGGGTCAGTGCTGGCAGCGCGCTGTCCAGGCGGTGGGTGTCCGGTGTCCGCGCGGGGGAGGGAGCAGTGACCGCCGGCCTCCTTGCGCCCCGTCCCAGCCGTCCTGGAAGACGCGGGTGCCGACACCCTGATGGAGGCCCTGCACGCCCTGGGCTGTGAGCCCCGCGTGGAGCCGCAGCGCCCGGCGCGGAGCCTCCGCTGGAGCCGGGCGAGCCCAGACCCTTGCCCGCGCGATGTGAGTGTCCCGGGGGTGGGGGCCGAGTGCAGCCCTGGGTTGGGTGTTTAACGTAGCAGAGATGCTCTGAGAGGCACGTTTTCCAAAGGAGCGAACTGAGAATGGGGGGTGGGGTGGGGGGGCGCGGGGCGGGCGGTAAAAGGCTGGGACCCAGAGCCTGAAGGAAGGGCCGCGCTGAGGGACCGGCCCTCCCAGCCCGTCCAGGCTGTGGCCGCAGGCGTAGCCGCCTGGCCCTCTGGGTCGGTGTTAGTAGAAGTCGGGATGCTGGGCTGGTGGAGAGCAACCCGGGGAGAACCTATGTGAGCCCCGGGACTCCTGGGGGCCCGGACTGTGGCCCGGGGTGGGCAGCAGCACCCCCCATGTCCCCCAGGTGCCCCCTGAGGTGTGGGCTGAGGATGAGCCCCACGTGCTGCTGTTGCTGGAGCCTGAAGAGTTTGTACGCGGAGTGGTCCAGCTGACCCAGGTGCGGCGGAGGAGTGGGAGGAGAGCCTTGTCGGCAGATGGCAGGGCTGGGTGCTCTGCCTTGGGCGTCAGGGCTGAACTGGGGGAAACTGCTGGGCTCTTGGGCTGGCAGAAGGTGGGAGCCACAGCTGCTTCTAGACCGTAGAAGCCACAATGAGGCAGGTTCTCTTGAGCCCTGAGTTAGAAGTTAGGTGGTCAACTGCGGGTGGAGACCTGGGGACCAGGGCCGCAGGCTGGCTGTGCAGTCGGCCTTGTGACACCCCACAACCCAGCCCTCCTGGCCCGAGGAGAAATAGGGATTGCTTTCAGCTGACGTTTGCACCAGAGTATCGTTTAGGCCGGACCCTCTGCCAGGCTCTGGGTCTCAGGGTTCACAGTTCATCAAGCACCTGCTCTGTGCCAGGCAGAGGTGGGCCAGGGATGGGGAGGGGGCTTCATTCCAAGTCTTCTAGGCACCTGGGATGTGCCTGAGGACTTTCGTAGACCTCCCTGTGGCAAGCACAGGGCTGGTTTTCTGAAGAGAGCAGGCCGGGCGGAGGAGTCCACCCCACCCCTTCCCAGCACCGAGAGGTCCTTCTTGGAAGGACTTTGTTTGCTTCCTGCAAGCTGGCACTGGCTGGTGGGCCCCGCCTGCCACAGCCCCGAGGAACAGGTGAGCCTCCTTGGCATGCAGGTATGTGGCCTGACCTGTTCTGTGCCCTGGGTCACACCTGAGAGCCCTGCCTGCCTCCACCTGGCTGTCATCGGGCTGGACGCTTATCTGTGGTACTGGTCACCCTGACACCCTTGGCCTGCCTCACCAGGACGGGAGGGTTCATGGGGAAGGCAGGGTGGTTTTAGGGGCTGGCGTCACAGCTGACCCCCTCCCCTGGGCGGCTCGGGGGAATGGAAGAGGGTCAGGGAGGGTGAGGGGCCACAGGGACGGTCCATCTGCTCAGGTCTCAGCAGCCCAGAGCCCAGGAGACGCAGCAGCCAGGGCGTCCAGCGGTCACTCGCACCAAGGGGGCGGTCGGCTGGCCTGAGGTGGAGGAGGTGAGACGGTGAGGTGGGCCTGGGGCCTGGTCCTTGGCTGCTGTCCAGGGCACATCGGGGCCGGTGTGGCCCGTGGGGGCATGTGTTGTTGGGGAGCCCCGTGCCCCACACCGCGGTCACTCCCACCTAGGCCCTGGTGCACCTGCAGCTCTGGGCGAACGTGGACGTGCTGCTGGTGGCCTCCTGGCAGGAGCTGAGCCAGCACGTGTGCGCCTTCACCAAGGCCCTCGCCCAGCGCCCCTTCAAGTGCGTGACCCTCTCCCTTCTGGGAGCTGCGGGTGGTGGGGGCCGTGTCCGAGGGGTCCCAGGCTCTGCTGAGCAGGGGGTGGGGTGCTCGGCAGAGGTGAGGGGCCTCTAGCGCCTCCCTGCACCCTCCCCCCCCCCCCCCCAGGCAGGCCCGGGAGTCTGGGGCCTTCCCCTTCTGCACCTCTGGGCGCTGGGCGGCAGGAGAGCGAGTGGCCAGAGACGGTGCAGGGCTGCGGGAGGCCTGGTGGCGGCAGGTCAGGCAGTTCAACCGCGTCAGCCCAGCCGTGGCTGACAGTGTTGTCAGTGCCTTCCCATCCCCCCGCCTGCTGCAACAGGTGGGTGCCCGCCCTCACCCAAACCCCGGGAATGGGGCCGGCTCCCCAAGGCCTGCCACTCACCCCTGTGCCCGCCCTAGGCGTACATGGCCTGTGGCATGGAGCAGGAGCGCCTGGCCCTGCTGGCCGACCTCCCAGTGAAGACGGGCAAGGGTGTGCCGCCCCGCAGGGTGGGGCCCGACCTCTCCCGCCGCATCTGCCTCTTCCTGACCACCACCAACCCCGACCTCCTGCTGGACCTGGGTTCCTGACCACACCCGTGGGGCCACACAGGGCCCTCCCACCTGCGGCAGGAGTGATCACGGCCGCCCAGGGGACCCGCGGGAAACCACGGGGGGTGGTGTGCCCCGCACCTGGGGCTCTTGGGGCTCTCAGTCAAGTCTGACCCTGAGCTAGGGGATGAGGGGGCAGCAGAGAGAAATCTTGCATAACTGGGAGAAGAGGAAATTCTTTGCTCGCTGGTGGAAGGTCTCGAGACGGTGGGGGGTGGGGCTTACGTGCCTTGGACCTGTGCATGCTGGCCGAGGGGCTGGTGGGCAGCTGGCACCAGCAGGACGGGCTGTGGGGGCCTCGGGTCCCACAGGGGAAACTCCCATCACTGGGAGGCTGGGGTAGGGGAACCTTCATTTTTGAGACAAGGTTCAGAGGGATGAGAGAGAACCAGGCCACCTCTCCCAGGGTACCATGAGGGCCCAAGAGGAGACAAGCGCGAACACCTATGAGCCCCAGGCCTCACTTTGACCCCCTTCATTCTATAGGCAGGTGGACATCAGACTTAGAGTTTATTATGGTCGCTTTCAGCCTCAGACAGGAGGAACAGAGCTGACGACATGCAAAGCAAGTTAAGAAAAACCTGAGGCTGGTGGTGGCAGGGAGAGCCGACCTCAAGGAGCGTCCTCCTCGCAGGCAGTGAACCACAGCCCCCGAGCCCCTCCCCTGCCAGCCCCCCAGGCCTGAGCCCAGATGCACTGGGGCGGCAGCTGCTCTTACGCCCAGCACCGGAGCACACAGGCTGGGTCTCGGGGTCATAGGGCTGATAGCCCTGAGCCCCTGCAGTGAGGCCTGTCCTATCCTCAGGCAGCAGAGGGGCAGAGGGACAGACCTCAGCTCAGTCCTCCCCTCGGCGGCCCTGGGGCAGTCCACAGGCGGGGCGAGGACCGCGCCGTCCCAGCCCCAGGGGTCTCGATCAGGGAGCAGGCTAGGTCCTTCGGCAGCGCTTCCGCTGGCAGTGCCGGGGCTCAGGGCCGCTGGCCGCGGGCGAGGGTGCAGGAGGCTGGCGACTCATGCTGAGGACCCAGCCCAGCTTGTGGTGCAGCACCTGCTTGAGGCCGGGCGGCAGGGGCAGGCCCTCAAGCGTGTCCCCGGAGCCGGGCCGCAGCTGGCGCAGGCGGTAGCAGCACAGGTACTGCAGGGACGTGACGCTGGCGCAGGAGCGGATCACCTTCATGCTGCTCTTGGCCGCCGTGGAGCACACCATCGGGTAGAACCTCTTGTTCTGCAGCTGCGTGGCCGCCACACCTGGGGGAGGGGGGGAGCAGCCTCAGGGCACTCAGCACCCCCAGGGGCTCTGACCCCTCTCCCTGCAGCCGCGGTAGGTCTCGCCCTCACCTATGCACTTCCTGTTCTTGAAAAAGGTCAGTGTCCCGTGCCAGGTGTCCAGGTGCACACCGATGATGGAGCCCTGGCCGAACCTCGAGGAGAAGCTCGTCTTGTCACCCTTGTGGTGGAGGAGGCCTGGGGGCAGCAGGGTTGGGGTGAGACCTGCAGCCTGGGGGGCCCCAGCCCGCCCACCTGGGCCCCACCCACCTGTGTAGGAGAGGCCCCAGCTGTCCTCGTCCCGGCCGAGCAGGCTGCAGAACGTGTGGTGGTACTTGTCCAGGTCCACATCCGACGTCCCAATGCCCACCATCTGGGAACAGGGGGCTGGGCAGAGGGGGCAGGGGACCGAGGTGCCTGGTAGCACCCCCGCCTCCCAGCCCCGCTGGCCACTCACCATGTCTGTGCCGTAGACAGGCGACGTCATCTTGATCTCCCAGAAGTGCTGGCCCTCCCCCAGCTCCTTGGTGCCCCGGATGGCTGCCGTGCCGCAGCTGTACTCCATGTGGAAGCTGACCTTCCGGTTGTCACAGCTCAGCAGGGTGGCCGAGGACTTGTTCAGGTCATCCCAGACCCAGTCGAAATCTGTGAGAGCGAGATGCCCAGCTGAGCCCCAGCCTGCCCGGAGGCCGCCTGCCCGCCCGCCTGCCGCAGTCCCGCACTCACACTCGTCCTCCTCGCCGCAGCGGCAGTCCCGGCCCCGGTGGGCAGTGTGCAGGCTGCCGCAGAAGGCCTCGCTCTGGCTGTCACAGTCGCAGAAGGACTCTCCAGTCACCGGCACGGCGCTGGGGATTGACGACGGCAGGGACGTGCACTCAGGGTCGGAGTCTGAGTCGCTGTGCTGGGGGACATGGGAGATGTTCCCGCCCAGCCTGCTGGTACTGGCCCAACCGCCCTCCTTCCACCTGCCCCACCACAGGTCCATGGGTCAACAGCCAGACGTCCTGAGGAAGGGACCTGGGGCTTGGCCTCCAGAGGACTGCCCCAGAGCACAGCCAGCTGCTGCAACCACAGACAGCTCTTCCGGCCTCCTCGAAGGCCAACCACAAAGAGGCTTCCTGGGAATGAAGTCAAGAGCCCTGGAGGTCCAGCAGCTTATCAGCCCCCCGGCAAGGCTGCACGCTCAGCCATCTTCAAGGCCCAGAGCTCCTAGGTCACAGATACACAGGGGAGCCCATGGCAAAGCCCACCACTGACCTAAGGAAGGCAGCCTGGTCTCCCCGGAGCAGCAGCAGGGCTCCTGGGGCCCGATCGCCATGGCATAGCCTGCACACCCGGCCCAGGCTGCGGCTCCCCCGTCTGTGCCTGGGGCAGCTCAGCCCCCGTCACATGGCCCTGCTGAGGGAGCCCTGTGGTCACAGGCCCTCTGCACGGGGGCTCAGTCCTCATGGGACAGGCTCCAAGCCTTAGGGGCCCGATCTCAGCCCAGCACCAGACGCCAAGGCTGAACTGGCCAGGGTCTGGAGACCAGCTGACCAGACCCTCCTGAAAGCCAGTGAGGGTGCCTCCAGGCACCCACCTGGGCTCTGGACTCCGGCCAGCCAGCAAAGGCCCAGAGCACAGACTGCTTCCGTGTGCCTGCGCTGAGCTCTCCCAGCTTGGCCTGGGCTCCTGGTTGTGCTCAGGCCTCCGCCCTCACTCTCTTGGCCTCTGGGTGCCCCTCTGGCCCGAAATGCCCTTTGCACAGCAGTCCAGCGGACCTGTTCAGATCTGAGATCCTGCTGCCCTGAGAGCAAAGCCCACAGACTTACCCTCCTCAGACAGCATCAGCGCCCACATCCAGCCCCCTGTCCTGCCCACGCTTGTCCCCTTGGGGTGGGGCAGGGTCTGTTCGCCCCTGGATCTCTCTCGGGTACCAGTTCAAAAAGGCTCTGCCAGGCCCGTGCTCTGCCTCCTCTTCCTTCCTGTCGGCTCCCTGCTCACCTGCCTCCTTCCCCCAGGATGGAGTCCCTGCTCCATCACACTCAGCCCTGAGCACCACAAAGGAGGGAAGCAACACAGAAGCCGGGCAGGGAGCGAGGAGGTCGAGCCTGTCGGAGATGGGTAACCACGGAGAGGCTGAGGGCCCACAGCACCTAGCTCTTGAGGAACAGGCAGGCCCCCTGCTGCGGGAGGAGACACCCCTCCCCGAGCCAGGGCACAGACCTGAGCACCGCTGGCCCTGGAGTTCCCATGCTTGGCATCCAGCACGTAACCCCCTGCATGGAGGGCAGAACCTGCCTCTCCGCAAGCTACAAAGAGAGCTCGGGGCAGCAGGGGCAGTGATGTGTGCATGCAGCCTTCAGGGCTGCTGGACGACCCAACTGCAAGTGTGTGTCAGACACCGCGCCTCCAGCCCCTGGACGCCTCCCGCATCCCACAGCAATGAGCCAGCGAGGCAGGCGCAGGCAGAAAAGACTGCCCAGGCCACGTGGTCAGTGGGAGCTGGAGGCGGGACAGGAATGCAGGCCGGGGCCTCTCGCTGGCCTGGGCAGGGAGCTAAGGGAGGCCCGGGAAGGGGGCCCAGGATACCACCAGCTCCAATCCCCCCCCCAAAGCCTGGTGGTTCCAGGGGCTCAGCTGCCCTCATGCTGGAGGTGGGGGGGGGAGAGACATCTGTCCCCCCCCAGACACCTGGCTGAGCCAGGGCACCAAGGCCAGGTGAGGGTAACAGACCAGAGTCAAGTCAGAGATCCCCAAGAACAGTAGAGGGGACTCAGGGCAGAGCCAAAGCCCGGCTCTGCCCTGAGAGGTTCAGGATCCTGACTGTGAGGCTCCCCATGGCAGATACAGAGTGCACCCAGCCCCACCACAGGGTCAGCGCGACAAGGCTCTGACTGCAAAGCCCCACGCCCCTCAGGAACCCGCCCTGCAGACAGACAGCTGAGCCGCCCTCCTTAAAGCCTCCGTGATCCTGGGCCTTGCAGAGCTCAGGGTCCTGAGCACAGGAAGGCACAGGAATACTGGTCTTTAAGAATCAAAGTTCTTTTTTTCAGGTGCATATACACAAACATAGAGCACAGGCTTCAACAGACAGAGGAAATGTCCAAAAAGTTGCACTTGGAGATAACAATAACCACCCTTATAATCGGCCGAGTAGACGGAATGGAGATGTTTTTGTTAAGTCAACTGACCGAAGTACCCACTGACACCCACTACAGAGAAACGTATCTGCCTTGAGGTCCCACCACACAAGGCCACATGTGTCCTTAACCGGCATGAAGTGCTTGGGAGAGTGGAAACAGCACACACAGCAACTGGTTCAGCCAAAGTGACCCCGTCCTCTGCCCCCAGGGCCATCTTTCCCTTTCCATCTTAGTTCAGGCAATGCCTGCCCCCGGGGGGGTCTCCTCACTTTTGTCCGGCCATGCCCACCTCACCCACTGGAACCTACCTGCCCATCAGAGTCGTAGCCCCAGTTGGCAGTCCCTGCCAGAGCGACAGCCCGGGCATCCGCATCCCGGCGGGCTGCGCTCAAGACAAAATGCCACGCTCTGCTGCTCCGCGGGCGCCTGGCCATGGTGGACAGGAGCTGGAAGAAACCAAAGGGTCAGAGCAGAGAAAGATGCAGCACACCAGTTGGTCCCACAGCCTGTGCCAGCCGACCCAGGTCTGGAACTCTCTTCACAAGCTGGTACCTCGCTCCAGGATCCAAGCACCTTGATGAAACTCAGGTAGAGAGTATGGAACACCACCCAGATATCCATGACTCTCGAAGGCCCCTCTCTGAGTTGGCCTCAGGAACCCAAGTGTCCTGCCTACCCGTCCCTCGGGCATCTCAAGCTTTAACTGCCCTTCCTCCGGTGTCCAGTTTGACAAATGGCATCTCCATCCTCCCAGTTCCTCATGCCAGACACACAGCAGTCATCCCAACACCTCCTCCCACCACGGCCCTCCACGCCCCACACCACCGCCAACGGTGTCCTGAACCATCTGCCGCCACCGCGCCTCCCCCACCCCCGCACGACTCCTCCGCTCCGGCTCCGCCCACTTTATTCACTACAACCCAGCTTTTTCGAAACACAAATCTTAAAAAATTTTGAATTAGCGAGTTATAAACTTCTCAGGGCTTGCCATTGTTTTCCGGATAAAATGTAAAATCCTACCAAGCCCATCAAGTTCCGGCCCTGTTCCGGCTGCTGGTTCTTTCCAGCCCTTTGCCCAGAACGCTTTCCCCTCCCGTCTTTGGCTCTCAACTTCCAAGCCCGACTTACAGTTACAAGTCGATCTCTGGGATCTTGTACTGAAATTCCCCAGGAGGGCCGGGACTGTCCCCCGCCACGATCCCGAGGGGCGGCAGGGGACGCGCGCAGGCACAGCTTTTGAGGGATGGGAGCCCGTCTGCAGACCCGGGTTCGCTACTGGAGCCGGCCACGGCGGGCCCGGCCTAAGCCCCGCCCGCCACCGCCACGGCAACAGTAGGTGCCAGGCCGTGCACGGGGGATGCATGGCCCCGAGACGACCCCGCTGCAGCAGGGGTCGCTTCCCCGTCTGGCATCGCACTGTCTAAGGGTCGGCGGGGTCGCGGGGTTCCTCCCACCCGCCGCCCCGCCCGGCCTGCGGTGCAGAGCCTCGCCCGCCTCTTCTGGCCCCGCCGCCGCCGCTGCCGGAACAAAGGCGCACCGCCCGCAGCTCCGCGAGGCCAACGGGTGCAGTGGGCTCCCGACCCAGGCTGGGCAGCAGGGCACGGAAGACCCGGGGAGGAGCGGCCGAGGCCCGCTGCTCACCTGCAGCCGCTCTGCGCTGCCGCGCTCAGCCGGGCCAGCCGTGACCTACTTTCCGCTTCGGAGCAAGACGTAAACAATCCCCGCCCCGCGGTCCGCCCCCCGCGCCGTATTGGCTCCGCAGTGCACTCGACTTCGGCGTTCGGAAGAGGGGCGGGCCCCGCGGCACAAACCTCTTGCTGAGAGGCTGATGGGCCTGTCAATCCTAGATCGACGTCCTCATTGGCCACATCTGAAGCGGTCGGAGACAAGTTCCGCGAGCCTATTGGACGGGGGGCGGGCAAACGAAGCGGTCCCGTGCTGGGGCGTTGACACGGAAGTGGGTCCCTGTCCTGTACGCCGTCTGCGCCGGAACCTGCGTGCACCCTTTGGGCAATCTGATTGGCTAAGGGTAGCGCGAGTGGGCCTATCAAGGGGAGCTGGGGCGGGTTCGCGTTGCCCATTGGTCCGAAGGCGCTTCACTCAGATTGGACGGAGGCGGGCTGCGAGGAGGACGTGGGCCGAGCTGGGGGCAGGATGGAAGCTGTTGCGGGTGAGTGTGCGTGACCGCGGGGCGTCGCGGGTCTGCGGGCGCCGAGGCAAGAGGGATGGGGCAGGCCCGCAGCTGCTAGTCGTGGCTCCGGGTTTCAGCACACCGTCTTATTTGCGGTATAAAGTTTTCAGAGGTGCGCGCACGTGTCATTACGGCGCTTAGAAGGAGGTCTTACTTGAATAAGGCGCTCTAAGAGAAACCGGAACGTCACATTCTGTTTTTTGTAGAAGTTCTATTTTGACTTTCTAAGCCTTTTTTTTTTTCTTTAATGAAATCTGCTTTGGACCCAAAGTATACATTGGGCACAGCCGGATTCGCACAGATTAGCTACTTTATTTTCTAAAAGACTTCGGGTCTGATATCTTGAGCACAGAGCGTTTACAACGCTGGATTCATCCATCAGATTATAAACGTAAGACTAGAGAGAAAAATCAGAAGAAGCTTGTTATGATGAGGGCACACTTGATACAAGGTGAGGGGGATGGTTTCTAGATTGATAATGAATGCTTTTTTTAACGAAGAGGCAAATGCACACAGAAATTCGAGAAGCCTCCCAGGCTATGCAGTAAACCTGCCTGTGCTCAGAGGCAGCTCCTGTTGTCAGTTGCTTGTATCCTATTGGAGAGATTCTTTATATACAAAGATTCCTGTACTTGTCCAGTGTATCAGATAATATTGATTTGGTTGGACTTAAGGCTTGCTTGATTAGTCTTCTCATCCAAACGTGGGATCCCTCACTTCCCTCCGTAGGGGAGACACTGCTTTCCTTTGCCCCTTCCAGGGCAGCCTCTCCCATGTAGTAGTATGCATTTGATTTGTCATTGTTTGTAAGCCTTTGAGTTTACTTATGAGGAAAAGTTGTGTTTGGCTCCTGAGAACTGTGGTCTGGGAAGTTGGCGGCTCCTTCCAGTTACCTGATGGGAGCCGCAATATCCTGTTTGAGGCTTAGGCAGATGAAGCTCCCCAGTCCCACCAGTGAGGAGAGCAAGGCATCACTTTTATGAGGTTGGCAGTGCAGCACTGGCATGGAGGGCATGTAGGTGTCAGGACCCACATCTGCCTTGTTCTTTCCTAAGTTTCTGCCCTAGTGCCCATCTGCCCACCAAAGAAAGGTGAAACTGATTCCCAACTACTGTTCCTAAAAGATACTTTTATTTATTTATAGGTTGTGCTGGGTTTTCATTGCTGCGTGGGCTTTTCTCTAGTTGTGGCGAGCGGTGACTTCTCTTGTTGCGAAGCACAGGTTCTGGGGCTTGTGGGCTTTGGGAGTTGTGTTTCCTGGGCCCCAGAGCACAGGCTTAATAGTTGTGACCCACAAGCTTAGCTGCTCGGTGGCATGTGGGATCTTCCCACAGCAGGGATTGAACCCGTGTCTCCTGCGTTGGCAGGAGGATTCTTCACCACTGAGCCACCAGGGAAGCCCCTCTACTACTTTCTGATATTAAAGCAGTTTAAGTAATAGCCTCTTAAGTCATCACAGAAGTGGCCTGAGGCATGGTGGCCGTGTTGTCGGCAGTGATCCGTGGCTGGGGGATGGTGGCCTTTCCTCGTCACCATACAGGATCTCTAGAAGGAGACCCAGGGCAGGCACTGCACTGCCTTACGACAGTGGAGAAGCCAGGCCAGGTGCACCCTAAGTTCCTTCCAGGGACCCTTTGGTGGCAGCGGCCTTTGCACCTGCCCATGAGAGATGGGTCAGGAGGGAGACAGTGTTCACTCACCTCGCGCTGAGCCCTTCCTGCAAAGCCGGGGGGCAGGGAGGCTGCTGGAGCGAGCAGCTTGCTGCAGGCCAGGCGGGACTCTCTTTGGTGAGGGCCTCAGGGTACTTTGCAGGGGCTGAGGGTTGCTTGTACACAGATGGCGCCCGTGTCGGGTGGCAGGGGTGGGAGTGGTGAGTGTGTTCATGGTGGCATTTCAGGCTCACTGGGAGAAACAGGAGCTGGGGCAGAGCCTGCCTGGGGTCTGGCACTGGTGCTATGGCGCCCTGGGGGTACCCAGGATTTCTTAAGGCGCAACCGTGAGCCATCCGAGTGACCTAACTTCTGCCCCCTCACATAGTATGGGTGCCTCCTGAGCAGGAGGCTGGGGCTGCCAGGAGTTCCGCTCCTGCCCCCAGAGGAGGGCGCTGCCCGCCTGCAGTCAGACCTAGAGGTGCTGGCACAGGGGCTGGCAGCACATTGGTCTCCACCCTCATCCCTTGGAGCCAGCTGGGAGGCTTTGGCTGGAATTGGCCTTGTGCATGCAAGGTGTGCATGCACTCACGTGTGCGCACTGCAGAGCGGAGGGTTTGCAGCATTTCTAGCCACAGCACCCCTGCTCCAGACCAAGCGGGGGCGGACGTCTCTGAGGACACAATGGGTTGGGTCTGGGGTCTGCTGGAACCCCTCTCGCGTGGCCGCGTTTGCTTGTGTCAGGACCTGGGTGTAGGACGTGCGTGGTGGCCGCGGTGAGTGGGCAGCGGAGGGCGGCTGGCACGGAGGTGACACCCAGCCCTCCTCCCCTCTGTCTTTCCAACCAGAGCCTGGAAACCTAGCCGGCGTCCGGCACATCATCCTCGTCCTCTCGGGAAAGGGGGGCGTCGGGAAGAGCACCATCTCCACGGAGCTGGCGCTGGCCCTGCGCCACACGGGCAAGAAGGTGAGCGCCTCCTGTCTCCTTGCGAGCCCTACTCTCCTGGGTGGTCATGCAGGACAGCGCCCGGCTGGAGCCTCTCATGAGTCGCGTGGACGCCCCCGGCAGGTGGGGATCCTGGACGTGGACCTGTGCGGCCCCAGCATCCCCCGCATGCTCCGAGCGCAGGGCAGGGCGGTGCACCAGGGCGACAGCGGCTGGGTGCCCGTCTTCGTGGACCGGGAGCAGAGCATCTCCCTCATGTCCGTGGGCTTCCTGCTGGAGCAGCCGGATGAGGCTTTGGTGTGGAGAGGCCCCAGGAAGAACGGTAATGCCATGCCGAGCTGCCGGTGCCCCACCTGCCCCACCACCTTGGGTGCCGGAGGAAAGACTGGCTCCCGCCTCTTCACTTCCAAGACGCTCCCCCCAACCCGGACCTGTCGAGCCTGCGAGTATGCAGACAGCAGGCCTGGGGAGCGAATGTGAGCTGCAGCCATGAGGCCTTCAGCTGCCTGGTCCTCCCCAGAGGTCTGATGCCTCTGCCCCAGCAGACAGGGTTTGGCTCCTTCCGAAGGCCAGCATGGGGCTGCCAGGTGTGGGAGCAAGTCCGGGGCAGGGGCTGCTCCCAGGCCATGCCCGCCTGGCATTCCCTGCAGGCCGCCTCTCTGGGGCACAGACATCCGCCCCTGGAGGGTCCCCACTCCAGCCATCAAAGCTAAGGCCCGAGCTGAAGTCCTGGGGGGCTGGGGAAGGGTCTCTCCCCTGGCGCACAGTGGTACACACGGCTCTCCAAATGCCAGTGGGCCCGGGACCCAAAGGTCGCCCCGCCCTGGGGCCAGGAGGGGGCGTGGGCCTGGTGAGACCCTGCCTGCCTGCCCGCTACCCCCAACCCCGAGCCTCCCTGGGTCTCCGCAGCGCTGATAAAGCAGTTTGTGTCCGACGTGGCCTGGGGGCAGCTGGACTACCTGGTTGTGGACACGCCCCCAGGGACCTCTGACGAGCACATGGCCGTGGTGGATGCCCTGCGCCCCTACAGTCCCCTGGGGGCCCTCGTGGTCACCACGCCCCAGGTACTGTTCCCACAGGGCGCCCTCACCCCAGGGCAGACGCCCTGCCCTCCTCGCCCATCTTGGCTGTTTCCGGGGTACCCACCTGCAGCCCCCGCCCCTTTCCCGGCCTCCAGGCTGTGTCCGTGGGGGACGTGAGGCGGGAGCTGACCTTCTGCAGGAAGGTGGGGCTGCGGGTGATCGGGCTCGTGGAGAACATGAGCGGCTTTGTCTGCCCCCACTGCTCGGTGAGTCCTGGGCAGTCGCGGGCGTGGGTGGCCGGCCCGCCCCCGCCCCTCGCAGGCAGAGAGGAAGCAGGTGGACCCTGTGTCTTTGTGTCCCAGGAGTGCACCAATGTCTTCTCCAAGGGAGGCGGTGAGGAGCTGGCGAGACACGCCGGAGTCCCCTTCCTGGGTGAGTGGGCCGGGGCTGCCCCAGGGCCCTGCTCCCTGGGGAGAGGCGAGAGGGGTCTTCCTCCCACCCCGCCGTCCCCCCGCCCCGCGAGGGCTGCGAGCGGCAGGCGCCCTGTGTTTCCTTCTGCAGGAGCACCCAGGAGGCAGTGGGGCCTGCTGGGCGTCCTGGGATGGTTCAGCCCGGGAGCCAGTCCTGCCGGGCCTCGGCAGTGCTGCCCATGGGCTCCTGGGCTGAGGGGGTGGACAGGGCCTCCCAGCCTGGCCCTCACTGCCCACTCTCCCTGCCCCCGCCCCCAGGCTCGGTGCCTCTCGACCCCGAGCTAACGCAGAGCCTGGAGGACGGCCGGGACTTCATCCAGGACTTCCCCGACAGCCCCGCGTTCCCTGCGCTCTCCTCCATCGCCCAGAAGATTCTCAGCGAGACTCCCGTGGGGCTCTCCTGACCAAGGCAGGCTGAGCGCTTCTGTGCGCTGTGGGGTTGGAGGTCTGGGGTGGGGACCTGGCCAGGCCCTGCGTGCCTCTCTCCCCACGGGGCCCGTCTGGGACGTTTCTGGAGCTTTGGCAGCATCTTGGCTGAGCCAGTGACAGTGAGTGGCTCTGCCCGGTCACCCGGGGACGGCGTGGGGTCCCCTGTGCCGTGGCCTGCCCTCCCTCCTGGCGCAGCTCAGTACCCCCGTAGCCCGAACAGACGGCTGCTCCCACCAGCCGAGTCTCCACGTTGTTCACAGAGCTGGTGCATCTGGAAGCTTTCCTGGCCCGCTGGCCCGGAAGCCCAGTGAAGGAGGCAACACCCAGTAAGGTGTCAAACTTGTAACTCAGAGGAGCCCGCAATAAATGCATTCCACCGCTGTGTTCACACATCTGACCTTTCTAGAGCGTCACGCCCTGGCCCCGCCTCTTGGCCGGGTGTCACTGTGTCCTGTGCAGTGTCCCCCCCCAAGTCCCAGGAATTGGCCAGCAGTCCTGCTGTCGACAGGCCCCTGGAGCCTCAGGTGAGGCTCGTGTGGAGTGCCGGGTGGCTTGGGGTGTGTGAATGGCCAGGCTTGGCCTAGCAACAGCCGAGGGCCTGCCCCGGGCCGGGGGCAGGGCTGACAGGAGAGGAGAGTGTGGAGCGGAGCCCCGGGCCTCTCCCCTACGTGGGTCCCGGGGAGGCTGGGGTGCATCCTGGGCAGCCTGCCTGCCGCTCTCCCTGGGAAGAGCCTGGGTACTCGGCCGGGGGTGCATGCAGGCCTGGGCCCCACTTCTGGGGGGGCGACGGTGATGAGTGCACCCCGGGGGCCTTCCTTTGGGGGTGGGGGGTATGGCCGGGAGCACAGGGACCCAGAGAGGGAGGGTCGCACCCCCCCCGGCCCCCGCTTCCCAGGACCAAGCTGCCTCTGAGGACCCTGGCAAGGGGCTGACGCGTGAGGCTCCCAGAGGACATGAGTGAGGGACCGCCGCTCCCGGGGGGGCTCCTGGGGACTCACAGACGAAAAGGGGGCCTGGACGCAGGGCGGGCCGTGGGGCTGCGTTAGGCAGAGGGGCCCTGGCTAGCACCCCCCCACCCGCACTGAGCTGCACCCCTGCCCGCACACGCGGCCCTGTTTATTCGGTTACTTTAATTGATGACAGCTGGGGAGGCCGTGTCCCCGACCCTCACAGTCAGGCCCTGAGGGAGCAGGCTGTGTCCCCCCGGGGCTGCGAGGGCCCGTCGGGATGCCGGGGCAGCCTCGGGTCAGCAGTGGGCAAAGTGGGCCTCGCCGATGTCGCGCAGGTCGAGGCCCGCCAGGCCAGGCGGGCTGGCGCAGGTGATGTTGTTGTAGGCGAGCACGGGTGGCTGGCGGTCGTCGTCACCCTCGGCCAGGGCCTGCACGAAGCGGGGCACGGAGGCCGGCTGCTGCAGGGCGAAGGCCCGCAGGGCACCCAGCGCGCAGCCGCAGTCCCAGGGGTTGCCCTCGAGCCACAGGCGCTCCAGGCCCGGGGGCTGCGGCGCGAAGGTCCTCAGCGAGTTGTTCCGGAGGCTGAGGAAGCGCAGGCGGCTGAGCGGTGCGAGCACAGCCGCGGGCAGCGTCTCCAGGCGGTTGTGCGAGATGTCCAGCCAGAAGGTGCGCTTCAGGGGCCCCAGGGCGTCCGCCGGCAGGGCCGACAGCCGGTTGCGGGCGAGGAGGAGGTACTCCAGGCGCCCGAGGTCCTGGAAGAGCCGGCCTGGCAGGTGCGTGAGCTGGTTGGCCGTGAGGTCCAGCTCAAGCAGCTCGGCCAGGCCCGCCAGGCTGCGCTCGTCCACGTCTGCGATGCTGTTGCCCTTGAGGAAGAGCCGGCGCAGCCCCGAGAGGCCCGCGAAGGCGAGTGGGCCCAGGCGGGCCAGGCAGCCGCCCTCCAGGTGCAGGCTGTGGAGCTTGGCCAGGCCCTGGAAGGCCTGCTCCGGGAGGTCGCGCAGACAGTTGCCGGAGAGGTTGAGCACGGCCAGGTTGAGCAGGCCCAGGAAGCCGCCGGGCCGGAGTTCCTGCAGCTGGTTGTTGTTGAGGGCCAGCACCTCCAGCTGGCCCAGGCCTGTGAAGGCTTCTTCGGGCAGCTGCCGCAGGCGGTTGTGGCCGAGCTGCAGCTCCTCCAGGAAGTGCAGGTCCTTGAAGGTGCGGGGCCGCAGGCTGGCGAGCGCATTGTGCGAGAGGCGCAGGACACGCAGGCCCAGCAGCCCCGGGAAGCTGTCCTCCAGGAGGCCGCCCACGCGGTTGTGCGAGAGGTCCAGCCAGCGCAGCGCCTTCATGCCCAGGAAGGCGCCCGGGGCCACGGCGGCCACGAGGTTGTGGTCCAGGTAGAGCTTCTGGAGCTTGGGCAGCTTGATGAAGACGTTGGCCTTGACGCTGCGCAGGGCATTCCGGCTCAGGTCCAGCTCTCGCAGCTCGCCCAGGCCGCAGAAGAGCGCGGGCTGCAGGTAGGCCAGCTTGTTGCCTGCCAGCACCAGCTCCCGCAGGCCGGCCAGGCCCTGGAACGCAGTGTCGGGCAGCACGGCCAGGCTGTTCCAGCCCAGGTTGAGGTCCCAGAGGTGCACCAGGCCCCGGAAGAGACCCTCGTCCAGGCGGCTGAGCAGGTTGTTGCTGAGACCGAGCGAAGCCAGGCCGGGTGTGTGCAGGAAGGTGTGGGCTGCCAGCGCACGCAGCCGGTTGTGCTCCAGGTGCAGGTGGCACAGGCCACGCAGGCCCAGCAGCGCCTGCGGCTCCAGGCTGGCCAGCCCACTGCCCTGCAAGTTGAGGAAGCCCAGGCCCGAGAGGTTGCGGAAGGCGGCCGTGGGGATGGAGGAGAAGTTGTTCCCATCCAGCCAGAGTGCCCTGGTGCCAGGCGGGAGGCCCCCGGGCAGCCGCGTGAGGTTCCGGGAGCTGCAGAAGACGCTGAGCTCGTCTGTGTGGTCGTCGTGGCCGCAGGAGCAGACGGCTGGGCACTGTGGGCCCTCGGGGTCTGCTGGCGCCGTGGGCTCCACTCCCTCCAGGCCGCGGGGGCCCAGCGCTGCCCAGGAGACCAGCAGCACCACCAGGGCCAGGCCTCCTGCGGGGAGAGGGGCTTGGGGACGAGGCCCGGGACGGGAACTCAGGTCGGAGCAAGACATGGGACCTTCCAGGCCTCAGCTGCACCCTGGGACCACAACACGCACCCGTTAAGAGAAGGCCTTGCTAACCTGAGTGGAAGGTATGGGCGAGCGATGCGGGCCGCCTGTCAGTAGGCGGGACCAGGATGGCCTCCAGGGTGAGACCGGCTGCCCTTTCCACTGTGCAGGACCAGAGGGAACTGGGGTCCGGGGACCTGGCCACTAGGCTGTGTGTCGGCCTCATCCCCAAGGTGGACACTCGAGCCAGCCTGGGCTGCCAGGCAGGCCTGGAGAAAGGTGTGAGTGACAGAAGCTTCTGGAGCAGGCCTGGGTGGGCAAGCGCTTGCTGCCCTGAGGACCTGGACAGTGAGCTGGATGCCCACTGCCCCCGTTGGACCCCCGATCGGGGGTGCCCCCCTCCCTGGTGTGTGTGTGGCACGTACCAGGGACTGAGCCCAGCGCGAACATGGGGAGAGGAGAGTGCCAGCCTCGACCACCAGAGACTGGTTCTATCACTGGACAAAGGATGCCAGGCTTCCCCACAAGGCCCCCCAGAAGTTCCACTGGGCACTGGGCTTGTCCCCCGCAGTGGGCCCCTCCCTGCCCTGAGCGCTCCGGGTCTCAGGGTGGGCACGGCAGCTGGGGTGGGCGAGGCTCTGCAAGGGGACCGGGTGGCCGTGGCCTGGCATCCGAGCAGTGGGGGGGCCTGGGCGGGGCCCCGGGGTGCTGTGGGGCCCTGCATCCCCTGCGCCCCCGTCTGGGGCAGGAGAGGAGGTAGGCTGAAGTCACAGTGACTCTCCAGGGCCAGATCCCCTGGATGATTGGCCACGCTTCCCCCGTGGGCTCCCAGAGTGAAGCCCTCCCGGGGGCAGCCCCTACCCTAGTGGGCCGGGGGCACGGGCTGGTCACCCCCGGGCAAGTGGCGGGGCTGCGGGAGCCTCACCTCTCCTCGGGGCCATCCCTCGTGCTGAGCGGGAGCGGGGTGTCTGCTGGGCCGCTGCTCCTACCCTCTGGATTTCCCCTCCGCGGGGCAGCCAGCACCCGTGTCACCGGCCAGCCCAGCTGCTGGCCCCGGCGCCGTTAACCCCCTCCTGCCGGGTGCCAGCAGCGGCTCAGAGAGCGGGGCGGGGGGCAGGTGGCACAGGGGCCAGGCTGGGGGCGGCGTCTGCCCGCCGCGCCCCCGGGGGCAGCTCTGAGGCCTGCGGGCCCATCCCCCATCGTCATGGCTACCCCCCTCCGCCACCCGTCCCCCTGCAGGCCTGGCCGCGGAGCTGGGGCTGCAGGCAGTGCTGGGCGGGGGTCTCCCTTGGAGCAGCCTGTGAGGCGCTAGTGTTCATCCACCCCCTGCTTGGTGGTGGGGGCCTTTCGGGGGCTCCTGGGGGCTCCCTGCCCAGCCGATGGTCGTGTGGGAGTTAAGCTGGGCCTGCCGGTCAGCCGAATGCTGACCACGCCCCACCCATTCCTCCCCCCTTGGGTGGGGTCCTCGGTCAGCTCCCAGGCCCAGCCCAGCCTCCACTTCTCCCGTGACCTCTGGGTCAGCTGCTGTCTGGCTGTGCCCCACCCCCAGCCTCTTCTAGGAATGCTTGGCCGGGTGCTCTGTTTGCTTTCCCGGCCCTGTTCTCCAGGGAGGAGAGTTGGGGGCGGCCTGGCCTCAGGGACCAGATCCCAGGGCCATGAGACCAGCCCCCGCAGCAGCAGGCCCCATCCTGCCCTCTGGGGCACCCGCAGGGCATGGCCACCCCGCACTGTGCAGGCTGCGGGGGTGGGGGGGCCCAGTGTCCGGCCTGAGGTCAGCCCCAGGTCAGTCGTGGGAGGCCGCTCCAGTGGGTGGCCCTGGCCTCGCTCCTCCAGACCCAGCCACGTCCCCAGGCTGGGCTCCAGCCACCCCTCCCCTTCACCAGGACCCTGCCCGTGGCTGCTGCGCCCGCCCACCCCTTCCTCTCCTCTGCCTGGGGTGGAGGGCCTGTGTCAGCAGGGCTTGAAAAAGGTGGAAGCACATGTGGGTAAGGCTAGGCTTGTGGAGGCCTCCCGGTGAGCCCGAGGAGGGGGGCTGGGGGTAAGGCAGGAGCCACGGGGCCCAGAAATCCTCTGCCTCGTGGCCCCTCCCCCGCTCATGCCATGACTCAGGGACTGGATTTGTCTTCCTCCATTTATCGAGCTTTGATTTTTTTCCAGGTCATCTCTCAGCTTCTCTTCTGAGAAATTATAGATCTGCAGGGAGAAAGTCCACACCCAGAAGTTTACAGGGCAAACACGCATTTACACAGTAGAAAGTGCGGACTCAGCAGGAGTCGGGCCCCGGGGCCTCTGCACCAAAAAGCTCCCAGCCCGGCAAGCGGCCAGCGCCTGTCCCCTGACACCTACAGGGCTGGGGTGGGACTTGCTGTAAATCCCCGGGGAGCGTGTGTGGTGGGGAACCCATCAGGACTGTGGCAGCTGGGCTAGCCCTCTGTAAGCCTTGCCCAAGTCCTGCAGTAGCGCTGGTGGTCAGCCCGCTGAGTTGGGAGAAGACCTCTGTCCTGGCCGCCCGGGTGGCCTGTCCTGACCCAGGATGACTACTGCCCTGGCCTCTTTCCACTTGACCCCGAGGGCCCCCTGTGGAGTCTGGTTTCTGGTCTTCATGGACATGGTGCCACATTGCAGACCCCTCCCTGCTTCCTGCTGTGGGGCTGCAACCCTGAGGGGCCCGTGCGCATTTCTGTGTCCTGAGTGGACCTGCTGGGACCAGGGTGTGTCGTCCTGGCAGGTAGCACACACCCCTCCTGGGGCCCGGGGGCCTCAACAGCAGCCCACCCTGTCTACTCTCAGCCCGAAGGTGGGTGGACAGGGGCCGTCACTGTCTTTCCTTCCTTCAGTCGCCAGTGACGGCAGGCAACACTTCAGAGACTCATTGCCCAGTGGGCTATCGTCTCCTGTAAAGTACGTGTTTCAGTCTCTTGCTGATTTATTTGGGTGCTGTCAGTGTGACTTTTTTAAATCGTGTTCTGGATGCAAGCCCCTTGTCAGGTGTGTGTGGCCAGTGGTCCTGTCTTCGGCACCGTGGTCTGCCTCTCCATTCTCTTCATTGTGATTCTGGTGAGAGTTCTTAATTTTAATGTGGCCTCATAAGATGCTCCTTAAATGGAAAAACTGCGGGGAGAAAAGCTTTTTAATCTAGGCTGATGCATGTATCAAGCTCCTCGTGGTGTCAGGCCCTGTTCCGCCTGTGGACTTGAGTGTATTCTCAAAAGACCTGGTGGACCCATCCCTGTCTTTTCTCTGAGGTGGGCTCAGGATGTCCCCTCTCTCTCGCTTCCTAAGAGTGAGCTGGCGTTTGAGCTTCACTCTTCCTGGTGGCTTACAGCCGCCTCCCCACATTTGGAGCGGTAGCTTTCCCTTCCTCCTCCCTCTCAGGCACCAGCTTGCCATGGTCAGGGTCCAAGTAGCTGGGCCCTCTCTGGGCCCCCCCTGAACTCTGGAGGCAGAGCAGACCCTTCTCCGTCTGCAGGGCTTCTGGCCTCTTCCTTGTCCACGAGGGGCACAGCCTGTCACATGTCCATGACAACCGCCTGTCCGGTTTTGACCTGTGTTGCATTTTGAGTCCTCCCTTCCAGTGTGGACATGGCACAATTAGGCCTTCTTCAGTTTCTCTCCCTGGTATTTGTGTAGATTTCTGTGTGATCTCTCATATATTAAAATTTTTTTTTTTAATGGTTGACTTTAAATGGTTTTTAATGTTTGGTTTTATGGATGGTTGTTACTTTTGATACTGTTATTGTTACACTTTTTCCTCCATTTCATTTTGTCTAGGCTGAAATGTTTTTCTAGAAGTATGCTGGGATAATGTAATAAAGTATCAACTGTGATGCCTTTACCCAACAGTTTTTTTTTTCTAAAACAGTTTTACTGATAACAATTCTCACACCATAAAATCCACCCGTCAACACACCGCACACCTCAGTGATTCTCAGCAAGTGTGTACTGCGGTGCAGGCGCATGCACGGGTGGTTTTGGAACGTTCCCGGGCAGCAGGCGCCCTTTGCGTCCCCCCTTGCTCACTGAGCGTCCTCTCAGGGCTATCCACAAAGCGTGCATCGGCGCTTCATTCCTCGTTGTGATTGGGTAATGTCCGTTTACTCGTACCTCAGATGATTGATGTCTGGTTGGTTTCTCTGGGGTTACTATGGATAACGTTGCCGTGAGCGTTTGTGTGGATGTAGGTTTTACTCCTGTTGGGTAGATTCTTACCAGTGGAGTTACTGGTTCACATAGTATTTTATGTTTTTAAAAAATGTTTTCCAAAACGACTGTGTAATTCTACAGACTGTGAGAGTCCGGTCCCACATCCTCACTGCTATTTGGTACAGTCGGCTTTGCTCTGTTTTGGTTTTGAGCCCTTCTGTGTTTCTCTGACGATTGATATTGGGCACCTTTTCATGTGTTTATTAGCATTTTTATATCTTCTTTGGCACAGTGTTTATTCAAGACTTTCATCCATTTTTTAACTGTCTCCTTACTGAGTTGTTACACTGAACATTATAGACATGACTTTATATTTATGGATTGTCAAGGATAGCATTTGCAGATATTTTTCTGTTTGTGGCTTGCCGCTCTTTTTTGCTGTTGTCTTTTGAAGTAAGAGTTTATTTTAATTAAGTCCAGTGTATCAGTTTTTTTCTTTCATGGCTTATGACTTTGATGTGGTGTCTAAACTCTTTGCCTAATCCAAGATCACAAAAATCTTTTAATTAAGGAATATAGAATCTATTTACATTTTCTTTCTCTTAGCAGTTTTTTTTTTTTTTGGTAGTTTGCAGTATATAAATCTTGTACTACTTTTGATAATTTCTAAGTACTTTATGAGTTTTGATGCTATATGAATGGAGCCGTTTTTTGGTTCTTAAAATATACATATATATATATACACACATATATACATGTGTGTATATATATGTATGTATTTGGCTGTGCCAGGTCTTAGCTGTAGTGTGTGAGATCTTTAGTTGTGACATGCAGGATCTTTAATTGCAGCATGTGGATCTATTTCCTTGACCACGGATCAAACCTAGGCCCCCTGAATTAGGAGTGTGGCCTCTTAGCCACTGGACCACCAGGGAAGTCCCTGAGTGGAGTTCTTTTAATTTCATTTTCAGATTGCCTTCAGTATGTACAAATACAGGTTTCTTTTGTTGATCGTGTATCCCAGGACCTTACTAATTAGTTCCAGATGTGTGTGTGTAGCTGGATCCCTAGGATAAGCCATTGCTCAGTCGTGTCCAACTCTTTGCAACCTCATGCGCTATATAGACTATTGCAGGCCAGAATACTGGAGTGGGTAGCCATTCCCTTCTCCAGGGGATCTTCCCAACCCAGGGATTGAACCCAGGTCTCCTGCAGTGCAGGCGGATTCTTTACCAGCTGAGCGACCAGGGAAGCCGTATGTAACATCACACCATCTGTGAATAAGGACACTCTGCCCTTCTCCTTTCCAGTGTGTGCTGCCTTCTGTGGCAAGAGCAGAGATCCTTGCTGTGTTCCTGACTTCAGTGAATAGCATTCCATCACTGACCGTGAATAACGACGCTGGCTTACGTCTCTGATCCACGGGGTCACAGGCAGAAAAGTGCTCCCAGCCACCGAAGTGCGTGTCCTTATCCCTGGAATCACAAATATGTTGGGTCATGTGGCAGAGCGGAGCTGAGGCTGCTGATCAGCTGACCGGGAGACAATAAGATGAACGTGGATTTCCAGGTGGCCCCACTGTAATTCCAGGCGATCTCTGGAGTGGATTAAAGGGTCAGACGAGGCCATTGTGGGGCCGTGAGAGGACTCGGCCCCCAGCTGCTGACCTCTGAAGATGGAGGAGGGGGGTCAGGACCCAGGGACTCAGGCGCCTCACACAGCAGGGAAGGGCAAGGAAACAGAGTGTTCCTCTGGAGTAGAGGGAACCAGCTCTGCTGACAGTTCAGGGGGACTCCTAACTGACTTCCGACCTCCGGACTGGCAGGAGATACATCTGTGCCGCTTCAAACAACTGAGTTGCCATGACTTGATACAGCAGTGTTTGGAGATTAAGCAGATGTCCTTTATCAATTCCAAGAGGCTCCCTTCGATTCCTGGTTTGACTTTTTTTTTTAAAAAAACCACAAACGGGTGTGGGATTTCATCACGTTTTCCCGCATCCATCGAGATGATTTTGTCCTTTGTTCTATGACTGTGGTTTATTACGCTGACTTTTAGATGTTCAGTCAATGTTGTGTTCCTGTTATAAATCCCACCTGCCTATGGTGTGGAATGTCATGGTATTCTGATAGCTGACATTTTAAAGACTTTACACCTGTGTTCATGAGGGACGTTGATCTCTGGTTTTGTTGGGTATTGGGATAACTGCCTCATAGAATGAATTGGGAAGTGTCCCCTCCTGTGTTTTCTGGAAGAGCTTGTGAGTGAGTATTAGCATTACTGATAGAATGCGCTGGTGAAGCCATGCGGCCCTGAGCATGTTTTTGCATGAAGACTTAAGACTTTTGTTAGATCAATTTAAGGAATTTGTCCATTTCATCTAATTTGTTGGTACAGTTTCCCTAGTATTCCTTTACAAGTTCTGTTCATTTCTTTAGGATTGATAGGATGTGCCCCTTTTCAAAAATCATGATTTTGGTAATTCGTGTGTTATTTTGTTGGTCAGCAAAAAACCGGTTTTCTGTTTCACTGACTCCTTGCTAATCATTATTTCTGCTTCCTTTGGGTTTTATTTTCTCTCCTTTTGTGTTTTAAGGCAGAAGCCCAGGTTTTTTGAGGCCTTTTCTGATACAGCTGTTTAAAGCTATGTTTCCCTTGAGCACTGCTTTAGCTGTGTCCCACAAATATTGTGTTCATTTCCCTTCTGGTTGATGCACACAGTAGTTAGATGTGTTAACTTCCAAACATTTGGGTTTTTCCAGACTTCACTGTGTTGTAGATATCTAATTTACTGGAGTTTGGAATTATACAAAGTATGTTCTTTTAGAATTCATCATGATCTGTGGGTTGAAGATATCATCTGTCCTGGAGAATGTTCCATGAGCTCCTGGAAATGTTGGTGGGATGTTCTGTAAGTAGGTTTGGTTGAGTGATAATGCCTGCTATCAACTGGACTATGAAAGAATCTCCATTAATGCTAAAGTACCCATTTTACCTTTCAGTTTTGCCCATTTAAAGTAAACATGACATACTCATTCCTTCAATAGAAGATTGTTAGAACAGATATAAGAGAAAAGAAAAGAGAGATTATTGGGACCTTAAGAAGTCAAGATTCTGGCTTAAGAAAATATGCTGACCAAGAATAAGATGACTCTGAGCTTCAGAGCCAGAGAAAATCAGGTGCGCATACCCTGGGGGCAGCCGGCTGCAGGACCAGCCTTCCTTTCTGGATCCACAGCACCCAGGCCAGGCTCACTCCCAGATCTAAGATCCAGTTCTTCCCCAGGAGTCTCTGCTGCCCCAACTAAGAACCAATGTCCCTAGAAGGGGATGGTCCAGGAAAAGCCTCTCCTTTTTTACTCAGGAGGAAGAATGAGAGACCCCTGAGGAGCTAGGAAGCAGGATCCTGAAGCCAGAGGACAGAAAGCAATGGGCTCTGCTTGGAAGGGGCAGGGAAGATGAACGCCATAGCAGAGACGAGAGAACACAGCAGGCTGGATTTGAAAACGGAGGAAAGGAAGTAGCCTGCCAAAAGTGGCTGAAGAAGGCAACAGCTCTTCTCACCATTAAACAACGGGATCACGGTTTTTAAAATTCCCACAACAGAATGCACCAGGCTCAGGCTAGCGTCTCCTTCTCTATAGACTCCCCCAGCAGTGAGGAGGCTTCCAGGTTCCCTTCTCATCTCCAGACCCAGAGGAGAGAGCGTGCTGAGGAAACGGGGCCTGGCAACGCAGTGACTGGGCACCGGAAGCTGACGACCTGAGGAGTGTGTGCTGGGCCGGCAGACGCGCCAGCAGCTCCCAGCCCTCCTGCGGCCCTCCAGGGCCCGGGGAACCCCCGGCAACACAGCCCAGCCCGCCCTGCTCGGCCCGCCCCTCGCGCCCAGCCACAGCCTTTCCACCCCACTTTCCGGCTCCTGGCGTTAGGACCCCCCAGGTGCTGGAGACATCTTAGACTTGACCTGAGCCCTACACACAGCACACATGGCACCAGAGACCCAAGCAGATGGATAAGTAGCGTCTTCATAATTGGAAACGCTTCATATCACAAAAGGTCACTTCTTCCCAGCCTAGTGAGTGGACATTACTCCATCCCAGATCCCAGACATGAACACCCTGGTGTTTACATGGAAGAGCAAAGAGCCAGGACTCTCCTGACAGATGAGGTTGGGCCGCGGTCCTGGGGATGAAGAACCAAACAGGGACTGTGAGGCATCGTCAGCACAGACAGATGGACGGACGGGATGGAGGCCCACGGGGCAGGCTGGACCCCTGGGTGCTGGCTTGCTGGGGCGGCGGGCGGTACAGAGGGGCTGGGACATGAGGCGTCAGTCCCTCAGACACCAGCACAAACAGCTCGGCAACAAGAACCACAAACCAGAAACCACTGGGTCAGATTATAGGGCGGCATCAGAGGTGGGAAAGAGTTGCTAAACAGGTTGCTAAACACAAAAAACATTTTTTGTGAAGGAAAAAATATACATTTGACAACATCAAGAATTTGTTCAACAGACACCAGAGAGTGAAACCGGCAACAAGCTAGGAGAAGACTGCAAACACGCAGAAACAAAGAAACCATACAATATGCAACGTGAAACAGAGGACTCCTAGTGATCAACACTGGTAGCGACCAGTGAAGAAACCCGGGAGCAGAGGCAGTCCCCAGGAAGGAAATCCCAGCAGCCCGTGAGCGTGTGGAAGGGGGTCAGGAGCCAGGCAGACGCATGAGCAGCCTGCAGAGCGCCTCCTGTGCCCCAGACCAGCGAGGATGAGGGTCTGGCACGTGGGGAGGCGCCCTGAGCGCAGCGGGAGCTGCTGAGAAGCCCCACATCCCCGGCGCAGCCGCCGCCAGGCCTGTGACTGCAGGGCACCAGCCAGCGGAGTGAGGACGCGCCCCACCGCCTGGAGGCAGCACCATCACAACTGTGCCAAGAGGAGCGCTCCCTGCTGAGCGCCCTGGGCTCTCGGAGGATGAGGAGGGGAGCAGGATGGTATGCGTGTTCCTCCTCACGTTTCTGTAGATGAGCGACGCAGGCCCAGGCTGCTGGGGGCCAGGGGCCTCTGGCAGCGGGTTCCGGGGAGAAGCGCTCACCCCGGTGCAATCGCTGTGCTGCTGGCGGAGCTCAGCATCCCTGGGAGGGGCCACCAACACTAGCCGCCTGGAGGGACGGACGTGGTGCCCACCGCGACCCTCACGGCGCGAGGCCGCAGCACGTCCTGAGGCTCCTGCGCCCGCAAGTCCAGTCACTGGTACAAGACCGAGGTCAGCGCCAGGAGGGCCTGTGCAAACCCCCCAGGTCTCCAGGGAGCTCAGGCTCCACAGAGAAAGCATCATGGTTGGAGAGGAGCCCACACAGGTGGTGTGGGGTGACGCAGGCCCGCTCAGCTGGGACAGGATCTGAGGGATCCAGGGAGACAGTGACAGCCAGGCCATGCCATGACCCGTCCAGAGGAGGCATCAAGGGGGCATCACCGCAGCAGGTGGGACCAGAAACTGGCCCCTGGAACAGTCTCGGGACGGGTGGCCTTCACAGGGATGGCGCCCAGACCCCGCCCCACGCTGCGCCCGGCCTGGGGTCCCCTGCACGTCAGCACACACACGACCCTGGACACAACCCGTGAGGGGCGGGGAGGGGGTGGTGGTGCCAGGCATCCGCTCGCAGGGGCAGGAAAAGGGAGAGTACCCACCCCAACAGGGCATGCTGGCTTCGCCGGGGCCAGAGGGAGCAGCTCTTCCTGGGGTGTCATGTGGGGGCTTCACACGGCAACCATGGGGGCACCCATGGAAAGGTCGGCGACAACACACGGTCTGCAAGCAGAGCTCCCAGGAATACACACTTTCTAAACTTCTTCTCTTATAAATATGCATTAGAACATTTGATAACACAAGCAAAGCGCTCTGCAATTAATTTAAAATTAAACTGAGACTGAGCTTCCTGCAGTCGTGGCCGGAGAGGCACCCGGCACATCTGAGTGCCCAGGAGGCCCGCGGCCTCCTAGTCGCGCGGCACCTTGAACTGGTCCTTTTCTTTGCGGATGGCCCTCATGGTGGTCACGGGGTCCGTCTCGCCCGCATGCTGCTGCACCGTCTTCTCCCTGTGAAGCCAAGCGCCAGGCTGCACCCCAGACCACGGCCCCACTGCCCCTCCCAGGGCACCAGGAAGAAAAGAGCCTGGAGGCGGCGGCAGCCAGTGGACAGCCCAGGCGTTCGTCACTGCGGGAGACGTGCTGGCCGAGCCAGTCCTGCTGTGACCCAGCGACGCCCGCTCCACACGCGTCCGGCATCACCCAGCATGTGGATGTGCCCCGAGCACAAGTCTCATCACCTCTTGATGGGGACCCAGGGTCAGAAAGGACCCACACCCTCTCCGGGGCACCAAGAACAGTGCCCGCTTTAAGAAACAGCATCTGCTTCGTTGGCCGTGCTTTAAGGAGACTCAGGGGCGTGGACCCTTCCCGGGTGCCTGCACGCAGCAGGGGCCCCACGCCCTCACCTCACGCGCATGAACGGGTTGTAGGTGAACTCCTCGGCAATGGTGGACGGCACCGTAGGCTCCCCAACGCTGTACTTCTCCTGCAAGACAAGTGGGTCGCTTTAGTGTGGAAGCTTCTAAAGGGGATGATTGAGCAAGCCTTCACACGTCGTCTGCCTGAGAAGATCCAGTGAGCACACGGTCAGCATGAACACAGGCCCTTCCCTGCCCATGGAGAGGGCACGAGTGCTCCGACCGCCACCATGACCCAGAGGTGCAGGGGGACGGGGGGCTTTCTTGTCATTAATACAAAGCTTATGTTTTGTATTAAAGAAGTCATAACCAGCAAAAAGGCAGGAAACAGAAACTACAGCCCCACCCCCAGGACAGTACGTGGTTCGTGAGCGTCTCACTGCCAAGAACGGTGCAGCAACCAGTTCCTGGGATCCCTCCCTGGGGTGACATCCCCCAGAGGGCGGCTGTCATCACGGGGTGCTCAGACAGCTCGTCACCTCCACTCGGGATGCCCTCGCTCCTGATCAACACTGACCAGGGCAGATGAAGAGAAGATGCAAACGGGGATGTCTGGCCAACTGTTCATGCTATAGAAACGCCTACAGGAAGCAGGTCAGAGTTAATAGCTGAGGGTCTCCACCCTCCCCGCAGCCCCTGCCCTTCTACTGCTGGGCTCGCCCTGAGGGCCACGGGGCCCAGGAGTGGACAGCCGCTGTCAAAAGCCACACGCAGGCTTCCTGACCATTAGGGGCCCTCATTCCCAAGGGTCCCACTCCCACCCACACTGTGAGCAGTGGCATCAAGACGCCTTCAGGGGCTTCCCTGGTAGTCCAGGGGCTGAGTCCATACTCCCAATGCAGGGGGCCCAGGTTTGATCCTTGGTCAGGGAACTAGATCCCACATGCTGCAACTAAAGATCCCGCCAACAGCAACTAAGACTCAGTACAGCCAAATAAAAGAGGGGAGATCACTACAGATCTAGCAGATATTGGAGGGGGTGGATTAGATCATACTGATCTAAAAGTTAAAACTATAAAGCTTCCCCAAAAAAAGGAGATTTTTTTTTTTAACTTTGGCAAAGCAAAGCTTTCTTAAATGGGAGATAAAAAATATGAACTACAAAAGAAAACATGCTGTACATCATCAAAATTTAATGTAAAAAAAATTTGCTTGCTCTGGAAAAGACACTGTTGATAAAGTTAAAGGCAAGTCACAGAACGAGAAACTTCACAATACACATATCTGAAAAGAACTTGTATATAGCATAAACTTAAAAAAAAAACTCATTATTCAACAAGAAGACAATCCAGTTTTTTAAATGGGGAGGAAATCTGAACAAACACTAAACAAAATGACCAATAAGCATATGGAAAGATGGTCAAAGTTATTATGCGCTAAGGAAACAAATTAAAGCCACAGTGAAACACTACTGCCTACGCAGGAAGATGGCTAAAATGAAAAGATCGGCAGTACCAAGGGTTGGTGAGGGCGTGGGACACCCGAAGCTCTCCTGTTTCACTGGTGGGGAAATAAAACAACACAACCACATATCACACAAAGCCCTGCACAGAGATGTTCACAGCGGCTTTATTCACAATGGCCAGTAACCAGAAAATGTCTGTTGGCAGGTGAATGGATGAGCAAAATGTGGTATGGTCAAACAAAGGAATACCACTCAGCAATGAAGAGGAATGAACTGATACCTGCAGTTCATTCACATGAGTGAATCTCAAAATTATTCTGCTTCATAAAAAAAAAAAAAGACGAGTACACTGTATAGTTTCATTTATATGAAATTCTAGAAAACGTGAACTAAGTTCTAGTGGCATCCTAGAGCAAGGCAGAGAAAACGAGACATGAGGAAGCTTTTGGGGGTGGAGATGTTCTAAATCTTAAATAGTGGGAGTCACTTAATCTGTCAAAATTCACTCAGTTCTTCATTTTAAATGGGTGCAATTTCTTACATGTGAACTAAACTTCCAACAAGCTTGAAAATAAAAAGGGAAACTATGAAAACTGTCAATAAGTTTGAATACCTTGCTGAAATTCCTTGAAAGACACTAGCTGCTAACAAAACTAAATCAAGAAAAGGTAGCCCAGAAGAAAATCTGACAGCCCTACACAAATTAAAAACATCAATTCATAACAAAAAAAATCTTTCCACAAAAAAGAATTCAGTGTCCAGAAGGCTTCATTAGTGATTTCTAACAAACCTAAAGGAAAAAATAATAACAACCACAGAAAAGTTCAGTAAACAAGAGGAGGCACTTCCAACTCTTATTTTTGTGGCCAGCTTTACCTTCATATTAAGACCAAAGACATGACAAAAAAATAAAACTACAGACCAATATCTCTTAAGAACACAAACACAAAAATAGACACCACCATGACTAAGGTTTGTCCAGAAAGCAAGGTTGGTGTAACATTTGAAACCAACTGATATACTTCTCCACATTAACAAGAGTAAGGGAGAAAAAAAATACATGATTACATAATAGAGGAAGAAAAATCATTTAACAAAATTCAACATCTACTCATGACTAAACTCTCAGAAAACCAGGAACATATGTGAACTTCATCAACTTGATAAAGAGAATTTTAAAAAAACTCACAACTAAAATAATTAGCTTCATGGTGAAAAACTGAATGCTTTCCCCCTAAGACTGGGAACAAGCCAAAGGTGTCCACTCTCACCATGTCTACTTAACACTGTCCTGAAGACCTAAGCCAGTGCAATAAGGCAAAATAATAACTAAATGTATATTGGAAACATATTGGAAAGGAAAAAACAAAACTATCTTAATGTTGATGGCATGATTGTGTGCTAAGGAATCTATGAAAAAGATGCTAGACTAAGTCAAGCAAAGTCACAAGGACGCAATGTCAAAATACAAAAATCAATATTTCTAAAGACTCGATAATCATTTCCAATAAAACCCATATACGTGAACTATTTAGGAACACCTTTGACAATGTGCACAAGATCTTTAGTCTGAGAATTACAGAGGACACCTGCAGGACACACGCGACCCTGGGACGAGCCACAGGGCACGCTGGGGGCCGAGGCGGAAATGATGCCTTTCAGACAAGCAGCCTCCAAGGTGGTCTCCCCAGGCGGACAGGGGCCGGCACCTGCTGCTTCAGCCCCCCCTGGCTGCTGGCTGAAAAGGATCCCAGGCCCAGCCCAGACCCTCGAGTCAGAAAGGATCTCAAGGAGACAGCCAGGGCTCTGGCTCTGCGTTGGGCTGGAACCCACCTGGGCTGCTGCCGCCCGCTCTCCCGAGGGGCCCTTTCCGCCCGCTCTGGAGCCAACGCTGTGAGCACCGTGCTTCAGGGCACCCAGCCCACAGGACCCCCCGCCTGCAGCCCGCTCACCTTGGCCCAGGCCAGTTTCTCCTGGATGGCGGTGTTGTTGGGCTCCACGTGGCGAGCAAACTTGAGGTTGTTGATGGTGTATTCGTGGCCACAGTACACTCTCTGAGGACAAAGCCAAACACGCCAGCTCTGCGGAGGCTTGTGAACCTGCCCTCCAGCCCCTCAGAGACAGCGTGAGGGGCCTGGGCCCGTCCGGGGGCGGCACCCAAGAGATGTCCCTCAAGATAAGCACACGTCCTGAGTGCGTGTCGCATCTGTGTCAGTCACTCAGTCGTGTCTGACCCTTTGTGACCCCATGGACTGCAGCCCACCGGGCTCCTCTGTCCATGGGATTCTCCAGGCAACAATTCTGGAGTGGGTAAGCCATTCCACCTCCATGGGATTTTCCCAACCCAAGGACTGAACCCACATCTCCTGCATTGCAGGCGTGTATGTTAAATGACAATAAAAAGTGCATTTAAGGAAACACGCGCTTCCAGAAGCGATGCTTCTGCTGTGCTGCTCCTCCCCATGCAGGAAGGCTCGTGAGACCCCAGGGGCGGGGAGCTGGCCCGCGGGCTCCGCAAGAGGTGAGGGGACAGGGCCTTGCTGCCACCGGCGAGCAGACAGGACACTGCCTACCGTGTCTGGAGGGAGCCGGCCCAGGACCTCGAGCAGGGCTTTGTACATCTCATCTGCTGTCCCTTCATAGAACTTCCCACAGCCAGCCACAAACAAGGTGTCACCTGTGAGGCAGGACAGCGTGGAGCTGGGGGGCTGCGGGCCATGCACACCCCCATTTGGGCCGCTGCTCAGCTCCACGGCCGGGCTCCTCTCTGCCCCCTGTGCTGACCCGGCCACAGCCCCGGACCTGCCCCCCACCCGCCAGGGCCCAGGGCCCCCCGAGTCTGGGTGCCACCCTCTCCACGCCTTTAGCCTCCCGCCGCACTGACTGGCCCCACCAGGCCCCAAACAGCTGCTCAGATGCAAGCCCGGCTGCCCCCCTCACTGCCCATTCCTATCAGCGCTGGCTCTGAGACCACCCGCAAAACCCAAGTCTTTCCCCACCTGTCCTGAAGCCCCTCCCAGGCCAGGCCGTCCTGTGACCCCTTAATTCTGACAGCCAGCACCATCTTGCCAAATGCCCACAACCTCACTGGCCCCACCTGGACCCTCCAGGGACCCCTCACACAGGATCACAGCTCCCAGGGCCTTGGAGATGGGATGGAAGCCCAGCCGGGAGGGGACACTCCGCCCAGGACCCACCAAGGCTGCCCGGCCCCTGGGTGTGTTTGCGCCGAGGCCCAGGCTCCACCCCGAGCGCTGAGGTCCATGCAGAGCCCAGCCCAGAAGTCTGCCTGGCAGGATATGCTCTCTGCTCTGCCCAGCCCCGCAGCTCACACCTGGGAACGCTACACTCACCTGTGAACACAGCAGGCGGCTCGGGACTGTTGGGCTTGGTCACAAAGTAACAGATGTGTCCAGAAGTGTGGCACGGCGTCGACAGGCACTTGACGCTGAGAGACCCCACCTGAAACAGCACACAGGCCTGTGTCCCTGCGTGCAGGGGCCCGTCTGCAGGCTCGCGGGCTCTCCCAGACCCCACCAGCCCCCCAGCGTGAGCTGCCATCCAGGGCGATCGGCCTTCCGTGGCCGCCGCTCCGCCCTACAGGGTGGACCTTGCGGTGACCATGGGACCCAGGCCCAGAGGTGCAGGGACCCCCATGAGCCGGTGTTTGCTGGCGTGCCCAACCAGGGGGCTGGTCCTGTCGTCTCCTCAGAGCCAGGCCAAGTCTGAGCTAGGCGTCTTGCTGGGAAGACGGTTTTCTCGTAGTTGCCTGGCCTATTGTTCCCTTCTCCAACTCCACCCCAGCCCCAGCCTTTACTTCAGAAACGTTCTAACCCACCCAAATCTGAAATGATGTTTCTGTGTGCGCTCTGCCTGGGTCACCAAATGCTAACAGGCCCACCTGTGCGGCAGCTGCTGTCCACACACGTCCTGACACGCTGCCCCAGATGCCCAGCTGCCTCTCCTGAGAAAAGGCCGCCCTGCCATATAACCTCACTGTCGTGCCCTCCCAAGAAATCCACCACTGATGTGAAAGAGAATCCCAGAGTCTGTATTTCAGTGTCCCCAGGCATCTCAAGGGCTTCCCCGGTGGCTCAGTCAGTAAGGAATCTGCCTGCAAGGCAGGAGACCCAGGTTCGATCCCTGGGTGAGGAAGATCCCCTAGAAGAGGAAATGGCAACCCACTCCAGTATTCTTACCTGGAGAAGCCCATGGACAGAGGAGCCTGGTGGGCTACAGTCCATGGGGTCACAAAGAGTCGGACACGACTTAGTGACTAAACCACCAGGTGTCCCAAAACCATGCGTCTGGCTTCTCCCTCAGCCAGTCACCATCTGCACACTGACCTGCTCACCAGACTCTCTGCAGAGGCACTGTCCAGGCCGGGCAGGCCCCAGAGCGCGTCCGCCTGTGTGCAGGCGGGCCTGTCTCCACAGCTGAGCCCTCAGTGGGGCGAGCCAGGGGACCACCAGGAGGAGGCGGGCACAGCCCACCTGAGCCCTGCTGTCAATCACTCCTCACCTGCAGTGTGGACAGGTGTGTGACCTTGTGAGTCAGGGCCCCAATCCGGTCATCACCCCCGTACACCTTCAACCCAGGCTCCAGCTTGACCAGCTTCTCGTTCCCGCCAGCGTGGTCCCTGGAGGTCAGAAAGGGGCAGCTGGGGCTGCTGCTGATACAATGGGGGTGTGCCCACTTCCACACCCCGACCAAACGGAGTTTTTATTTTGCCCAGCTATGTTTCTCTGAAATAGAAATGTTTCTTCCTGTTCTTGTCCACCATGTGGCTCTGCTGAGTGAATGTTCTCAGACAACCCGTCCCCACCAGAGGCCCCTACCACGCCGCCGCCGTGCTGATGGAGCAAACTGCACACCCCTGAATAATCCCTGTGCCCCCAGCTCCCAGACTCCAGGCACACCAGAGTCACCTGGGGTCTGGGAACACCGAGGCCTGACTCCCAGCCACACGTGCTGATGCCCTGGGCACCCTGATGCCCTGGGCACCCTGCAGGCTGAGTTTTAAAAGCCGTCAGGTAACTCGGAGTCACAGCCCAGATGGGCCCACTCCGAGCAGATCTAAACCACCACCACCCAGCTGCCAGGGGGCAGTGTCACCAAGGGACAGGCCGGCGCAGAATGACCTCCCCAGGAGCCTCGATGGTGCAGCCAGTGGCGAGGTGCCCCCTGGACACACACACAGGAGCTCCCCACGCCGCCCAGTTCAAGAGAAGGGCTCCGGGCCACAGCCTTGCTGGGGGAGAAATTCACCAGGGAAAGCCCTGTGGGGCCCTGAACGCGGGGCAGGGCGGGGGTGTCCTGCACCTGAAGATTAGCCTTTCCAGGCCAAGGCGGGGGCTTTCCAATCGCCAGGGCACACCTGCTCCTCACTACACACTGACCCACAGGCCCCGCCACAGCAGGGCTCCGAGATAAGAGCAGGCCGCCCTCGGCCCCTCCTTGCCGGGCTGATACATGCAGGCCGGGCCAGACGCGAAGCACACTCAGCGCTGACCTGGGAAACGCCGCCTGGAAGTGGCAGGTTGGCGTGGGCCACACCCTGCAGCTCACTTTGGGGCCTGGTTTAGTTTGTAAGGCACCCCAATGTGGGAAAAGCCACATGTGACGCAGGGGGTGCTCAGTGCAAGAGAGTCGCACTGGGGGAAGTCGGGAGGCAGGGGCCCCGCAGCTCACGGAGGCCACACTAGGCAGAGCTCACGAGAGTAACCACAGGGCAGCCAGGAGCCGCCGCAGGCCTGAGCCCCTAAATCAGGAAGTAACGCCTGAGGCCCCGGAGGCTGAGCCATCCCGAAGGGCCGCAGTGACATCAACCAGCAAGTTTCCAACACTTAACAGACTGGCTAACCGCATCCACACGACACTCCCACAGATGTTGGAAGGCCTCCCTTTATCCCAGGTCACGCCCCGAGCTCGGCCAAGTGCCACAGGAGCAGGTTCAAAGACGCTCGCTGCCCTTGGGCAGTTATTTGGAAAAGAATATTCAGAGCCAAGTAAAGATTTTTTTCCTAGCTTTGAAAAGCCTCAAAAGTTCCAATAGGGCCCTGGGCAGGCAACTCTAGACCTAAGATCCAAACATCAGAGCTTTTTCCATCCTTTAGCTTTCAAGTATCTAAAAAATCACAAACTCTTCAAAAATGACAGCCTGATTTTCAAAAACACTAATGTCTAGACCAGTTTATTTTCCAACATTGAGGCCAGCTTCCCACCACGCAAGTTCAAGAGCTTGCAAAGATGTTGCTAGAGGCCCACCCATAGCCCCAGGACCCCAGCATGATTGAGTCTCTGCCCTCAGGGACCCGAGTCGCCAGGCCTGAGGGATGCGGGGCAGCAGCACAGAGGTGGGTGCCTGGAAGCCCCGTCAGAGCACTGCTGGAGCTGACCCTCAGCTCACAACCACGGAGGGGAGAAGGGCTGCCAGGCCCCCCGTGGAGGTCCCCCAGGAACCTGCATGCCCTGGCCCACCCGCCCGGTGGCCGCTCCTCCTCGGGGCATGGGCAGCACAGCTGTGAGGCCCAGGGGAGGTTGGGCCCCGGAGCACTCACCAGTGGTGGTGGGTGGTGAGCACTGTGGTCAGCTTCACGCCGTGCTTCCTCACCGTTTCCACCACCTGCAACCAAACAGGCGGCAGCGCACAGGCCAGTCACGCCCCGGCCCCGGCCCATCCATCGGCCTGCAGGTGGGGGTGCCCGGCGAGCTGGCCTGCCTGCTCCGCCTCCAGGAGGGCAGGGCGACGAGGAAGCCTTTTCTCTCGTGATCCGTGGGGCAGCTCAGGCTCCACACGACCTCTCCAAGCCCCTCCAGCCAAGACCACCCCCTAAAGGTAGTGTGCCAAGGGGCACAAAGCCTGGAGGAGGCGGCAGTGCTGGAAGGGCCCCTGCCTCTCCTGCCCAGGTTCTCTGCACGCAGGAGCCCTTTCCTCAACACACCAAAGCCTTTGGTGGCCTCCAGCCCCTCACTGCTCCTTTGCCCTGATAACTGAGTGGCGGGACACTAGTTCCTTTTTCAAAAACCAAATGGGTTAAATCCTGTTTAGCTTTGGCCGGGTTGCAAGGGCCCTGGGTTATCGAACTCATCAGGAGACGGAAAAGGGGTGCTAGGCCTGGCCTCCCACCTTCTGGGGCTGCACTGGATCCACAATGGCCGCCTCCTTGGTGTCCTCATCAATGAGCAGGTACATGTAATTGTCGGTCAGAGCAGGCAGTAACTCCACCTTCATGGCGCCCTGATCCACGGTCAAGCTCTTCCTTAAACCCGAGTGGTAGAGGCTTCCCAGCAGGGCTGGACCTGAAGACAAAGTGCAGTTCCAGTCAGCGTCCACACGAGGCCACGCTGGGCCAAGACTTCAAAGCCAGTGCTCAGCCCCGCAGGACAGGCATCCGCGGAAGCAGTGTCCCAGGGACGCAATGTGCGGAGCCTCAACGTGAGGGGTTTTCTAAGTTTTCTTAGAAAAGAGGAGGATACCCTCATTAACCACATCCATGAGGAGAATACAGAACACGGCTCATGTTCATATTCGTGGAAATTGGCTCTTTCACACTTAGAGTCCCTCTTTTCTTTCTAGAGAGCTCTAAAAGGACACGAGAGCCAGCCTGACTGCAATTCAAACCTCTGTGAGAGGCGCCTACAGTCAGCTCTGGGGTTGTTCACACCTGATTCAGAGAAAGACAAAGAGGGAAACCCAGAGTGGAAGCGCCAGGCAGGCTCTTCCCCCTCTCTGCGAGCTCAGGGAGCCCGAGGCCCCTGCAGCGACTCACTGCCCTTCTCAGGCCACACGCCAGAGAAGAAAAGAAGACTCACTCCCAAATGGCAGGGACTTGAAATCTGGATGATGCATAAACCCCCTCTCCCACAGCCTGAGATATGGGAGAGCTGGCCACATCTGTTTGAGACTCCAGTGTGCAGGACACAGAACCACTGTCCAACCGAGGCAAAAGAGGCAGCCAGGGTGGGCTGGGAGTGACCACAGAGCAAAAGCATCCTGTGCCCCAGAGACAGGGGCCAAAATACTTTCCACAACGAAGCCCCTATTTAGTCTAAAAATTCATGAATGCCCCAATAATACCTTAAATCTTAGCATGACAGGGATTAAAATTGCAAAGGGTGACAGAAGACAGCAGTGAGATTCTGGAGTAGGTCAGTGCTGGGATGGGGCCTCTCCAAGAAAGGGATCCAGAAAGTGGGCGGCATACACACACTGACTGACTGACTGACAGAGTGAGTGAGTGACTGGCTGGCTGACAGTGTGGCTGATTGACAGACTAACAGATAGACTGGCTGGCTGACAGACTGCTTGCTTGATAGAGACTGACTGGCTGACTGACAGGACACCTGTAATGCAGAGTTCGCAGTCATCTACCATGCCCAGGGAACTGCCTGAATTGCAGCGTTAAGGGACACAGAGGTGTGACAACCAGTTGGGCTTTATCCAGGCCCTTCTCCTCAGGCTCCGCAAGAAAACCTATTTTTCTACAATTGGGTTTCTGGGATATGCCACCTGCTCTCAGCCCCAGTATTCAGCATCTGAGCCCCAGGAGGACTACAGAGCAGAGTCAGGGCCGAGTCTTGAGATACACGGCATCCGGCTTCTCTGGACCTGGGAAGCTCCTTCCTCACCACAGCAGAGTGCTGGGCCCCCTCTTAACGAGGCAGCCACACTCCTGCTGATCCCCTCCAGTCCCATTTGCACCACCTGCCTGCCTCCAACACAGAAACTCAGCTGACCCTTTAACGGGTCCCTACATGGAAAAACCCAGCTCTTTCCTTAGATATGGTGACACACCATGCACTCCAGATGCCTTCTGCTCTGGGTGAGGTCTGGACATGGCCAAGGAGGGCTTCCACCTGCTCCTTCTCCCCACCCAGGGCTGTGGTCACTCAGCTCACTGCTCCAAAATCTCAGCTTAACCTACTACCCCTGTTGCTACATCAGCCCGATAAGGTATCAGGAAATAAAAGGCGATTTCAAAATCAAGGTCAAAATATTTCAAGCAAGCAAGAGGTAATAGGGTGAAAATCGAATCTGACAGCTGTCCGAGCAGGGCCCTGGAGGTCAGGCCGTCCAACGCCTCCCGTTTTAGACGCTAGGATAGGAGAACTAGGAAGGGCAAGGGTCCAGCAGCTCGCCGGCCACAGTTCACGTGAAAAGCCAGGATCCACTTCGTGGAGCACACACAGCACGCAGGCCGTGCGGATCCAGGCGCGAGTGCATCGCCCCAGGGCTTCAGAAGTGCGCGGCTGCATGGGGCGGGGCGGGGGGGGGGGGCGGTGGATGCGCGAGGGGGAGCCCTCGACCCCCGCAGTCCGGGAGGAGGGGGTCGCTAGCTGGCTGCCAGGCAGACCCCGGGGAGGCAGGCGTCCCAAGACGGGCCCCCCGAGCGCCCCCGCAACACACATTTCCTTACCTAGCACAAATCCGTTAGCACCCCCCAGCTGACAAGTTACCCAACTCTGTCTTCAGCCCTCTCAAAGGCTGACTCAACTGCTGGGTAGCCTTTGCTCGACCCCAATCGGCCTGCCCGCCGGCGTCAGCGAGGGCTTACAATCCTGTATCAATAAAAAACAGCGTCAGCCTCGGCGGCCCCCGCGCTGCACCGCCTCGGGGAGCGCGGCCGGCCCAACCGCCGTTAGCCCGGCTACGACGCCGGCCGGGCAGCTCGCCTCGCCTCCGCAGGCCCTGCCCCGGGGCCCTGACAGGCCAGCCCCTGGGCGCCCCGGCCTTCCCGGCCCCGCGCCGGCCCCGCCCCGGCCCACCTACCCAGGCCGAGACGGGCGCAGGCGGCTCCCAGCTCAGCGACGCTCCAGCAGCCGAGCAGCCCGCGGCCCAGCACCATGACCGGAGCGGCTGGCAGGCTGCGGCGGCGGCGGCGGCACGAGGGGCGGGCTGTACCCGCCGGCGTCCACACACCGCGGCCAATCAGCGCCCGCCGCCCCGCCCCGGCCAATCAGCGCCCGCGTTCCAGCCCCTGCCCCCCCCGCCCGCCCCGCCCCCCGGCCAATCAGCGCCAGCGTCCACACCTGACCCTGCCCCGCTGAGGACCTGAGGGTGATCCGGAAGGCACCTGCTCCAGCCACCGCCTCTCTGCGGGGACCAGGCCCGGCAGCCCCCGGGCAGCCACTGGACAGCTGCTGCCGACAGGACGAGCGCCGCGACTTCCGGGCACCCGGCGGAGTCCGCGGCCCGGCTCCTCGAGGTAGTTGGTCCTCTCCGGCTAGCCGTCGGCGTCCGTGACCGGCCGGGCAGGGTCCACGTGACTCCGGGCAGCGGGTAGGAGCATGGCCGCCGGCAGGCCGATGTCCCGCTTCTGGGAGTGGGGGAAGAACATCGTGTGCGTGGGCCGGAACTACGCGGACCACGTCCGGGAGATGCAGAGCGCCGCGCCCAGCGAGCCGGTGCTTTTCCTGAAACCGTCCACCGCCTACGCCCCCGAAGGCTCGCCGGTGCTCGTGCCCGCCTACTCCCGCAACCTGCACCACGAGCTCGAGCTCGCTGTGGTGATGGGCAAGCGCTGCCGCGCAGTCCCGGAGGCCGTGGCCATGGACTACGTGGCCGGCTATGCCCTGTGCCTGGACATGACCGCCAGGGACGTGCAGGACGAGTGCAAAAAGAAGGGGCTGCCCTGGACTCTGGCCAAGAGTTTCACGGCCTCTTGCCCGGTCAGTGCCTTCGTGCCCAAAGAGAAGATCCCTGACCCTCACAACCTGAAGCTCTGGCTCAAGGTCAACGGTGAACTCAGACAGGAGGGTGAGACATCCTCCATGATTTTTTCCATCCCCTACATCATCAGCTACGTTTCTAAGATCATGACCTTGGAAGAAGGAGATATTATCTTGACCGGGACGCCAAAAGGAGTGGGACCCGTTAAAGAAAACGATGAGATTCAGGCTGGCATACACGGTATCCTCAGTATGAAGTTTAAGGTGGAGAAACCAGAATATTGAATGTGTATTATACAAAGCACCCTAACCTGTTAACATATGTTTCAGGGGGAAAGGAAAGGAGAGACAAAAGCGAGCAAATGTTATTTAATTAAACGTGACAATCCTTTAATAATAAACCAATATTTAAAAATGATTGGATTGCTATGCCTCAACTCAAGGAAGATGGACCCTTGGAGAAAAACCTGACCTAGAAGAGCTGGGCCAGAAATGGAAATGAAAAACAGTGTCTCCTAGGAAACAAGAAGTCAGATATTCAAAAGACTTACTTTCTTTTTCTAAAACTGGACTGGATTAGACTTTTCAGTGGGTCATTCAAGGACCACGTGTTCAAGACTTAAAATCTGCAAAGGATGAAATGCATGTTTCATCAGTGTTTCCCAAAGTTCCTTTATGATCATGAAAACCATCTGGAGGTATTTATAAAAATAAAAATTTCCAATTACTGGACCATCCCAGGTGCAATGTGTTATTTAATGGACTCAATCTCTGGCACTCCAAGTGATTTATGGAGAAACACTACTCCACATAGTCAGTTAAAGTTTTATTTAATAAGTGAGCAGTTAATGAAGACCTCACTCATTTAGTTAGGGTGTATATTCTGGCCCATAGATTCTGAGTTTGGGGAATAATTTTGAAACTGTTGTTTCCTAAGTAAATATGCTATCTTTTGTGAGGTCTAAAAGTGTACTTCCCCTGCCAGTAGTGGTTATGAGGGACACATCCTCACTAAGGGGCTTCAGACCTTGGTCTTTGGCCTTTGGTTTCCTGAGCACTGTGCTTTATTAACAGAGTTGATCAGCACCTGTACTTCACACCCAGTGATAAGGAAGCTTCAGGGAAATAAAATGACCTGGAAGTTCTGCTTTTACATTCCCCTGCCCGCCTCTCTGGATTTTCCAGGTAGCTCAGTGGTAAAGAATCTGCCTGCTAATGCAGGAGACGGGTTGGATCCCTAGTTGGGAAAGATCCGCTGGAGGAGGGTATGGCCACCCACTCCAGTATTCTTGCCTGGAGAATCCCATGGACGAAGGAGCCTGGCAGGCTACAGTCCATGGGGTTGCAAAGAGTCAGGCATGACTGAGCACTCACACACACTTCTCTGCAAAATACTAGGTGAGATGCACCACTGTCAGAGTGCCTGGTGGAATCCTTTAGGCTTAGGCAGGGGCTCCTGCTGTTAGCCTGAACAGAAGGCACCTGCTGGCTCCTAACGCTTATTGAGCACTTAGTACTATTAGGCACTGTGTCAAGAGTTTTCTGTGTAGTATTTAATCCTCAACAAAGCTGTGAGGTTGGTAGTATTACTACCACCCCTGTTACAGAGACAGAGATTAGACAGCCTGAAGTGACAGAGCCACAGTGTAACACAACCATCCCAAGACAGAAACTTGAAGTCTTTTTCCCCCATTTTTTAGCGTAGAGTTAATTCGTGATGTTGTGCCAATCTCTGCTATAGAGCAAAGAGCTCCAGATTTACTCACATACACATTCCATGATGGTTTATCCCAGGAGATTGGATAAAGTTCCCTGTACTATACAGTTGGACCTTGTTTTTCCATTCTAAGTGTGCAAAACCTCAAGTTGTGACCACACTGCAGGCTGCATCTTTGAAGTAGATATATTAGAAAGTTCAAACATTTAGGTCTTCTGAAAAGCCCAATTTATAATTTATTATAAAGAAGTGTCAGAGTTGGATTTATTTATAAAACATCACATTATCTTCTTTCCTCTTCACCCAGAATTGGACACAATTTAGCGACTGAACAATAACAACAGTCTTCCTTTATCTTCTTTGTTTTTGACTGCATATAGCAGCAAAAGCCCAGAATTAAACCACTAGGCCGCAGGGGAACTCCCTTTTATCTTTTAATAAGATTTCTTTTTTAAATGCTTAAGCAATAGATATTTTTAATAAAAGATTCAGAAATTATGCATAAGCCAAAAAGCCAGAGCACCATAAATTCCATAAACCCAGAGATGGTCCAAGTTAAGCATTTGGTGTGCATTCTTCCAAATCTGCAGATATAATTGTGATCTTTTAAATAGAATTTGTTTGTACCATACAGTTTTCTAATATTTTCCACTGTATGTCATAACTGTCTTCCCATGTCAGCACGTTTCTGAACTGTTTTCAGTGACTGCTTGCCTTGAAACCAGTCCTCCATTGTTGGCCACTGAGGTCGTCTTTAATTATTTGCTGGTAGCTGTTCTCTTTGGCTCGGGAGGCGTCCCAGGGGCACAGTGGTAAAGAATCTGCCTGCCAAGGCAGGAGACACACGTTCAGTTCGTGGGTCAGAAAGATACCCTGGAGTAGGAAATGGCAACCCACTCCAGTATCCTTGCCTGAAAAATTCTATGGACAGAGGAGCTTGGTGGGCTCCAGTCTGTGGGGTTGCAAAGAGTCAGAAGTGACTGAGCATGCATGAGCACACAGAACCTTAATAGCCAAAAGAAGCCAGGAAGTATTAATAGACTCTGTCCTTTGGCTAGGTTCCCATAAGTGGAAGAGCTGAATCAAGGGTATGCTTTTACTGAGAGTTTCTTAGTAAAACTATCAGACACAAGGTCCAACTGAACCAAGTCTATCAAAGCTGACAGATCTGAAAGCAAGTTAAAGGTACACGGCAGGAGTAATGTCTGCATGTGGCCCCTTGGGTGGACAAGCCAGCACCCAGAGAATGTACGGAGCCCCCCAGAGTCAGTCCTCATACTCAGAAAGTACATTTTCCTCAACTTTTATTTTGAATAAATGTAAACCTACTATGAAATTGAGAGACTAATGCAACAAACTCCATACACCCTGCACTAAATTCAATAATTGCTGACATTTGCTATGTTCATTCTCTCTCCTCCCACCCCTCACCTTGTGTGCCATAGAGTCACAAAGTGTCCGACCCTGAGTAAATAACAATTTCACTTTCACTTTTCACTTCTCCCTTAACTCCCCCCAGGGTAATTCTCCAGCCTTCATAGAAGCTGAGGGTTAGGTGCCTACCGGAGATCTGGGTGGAGCCCAATACTCCCCTTAGATGTTACACAGGTTTCTAATGCTTTGCTACTGGAAACAATGATGCAAGGAATAGCCTCCAAACACAACTGTTTACACTTGTTTATTTCCTTAGGAAAAGTCTTAGAGGTGAAATTGATTAAATAGTTTGTACTTTACATTTTGATACTTTTTGCCCAATTGCCTAGGGGAAAGGATATAATAATTTGTACTTGACAAGAGTGTTAAAGAAAACCTTTTTGCCCACACCTTAGTCAACACTGGGTATTGTGGCTATGGTCTTTTTAATTTGTATTTCTTTGATTAATAGGGAAGCTGGAACTTCCCTGGTGGTCCAGTGGTTGGAAGTCTGCCTGCTAGTGCAGCAGATGCTGGTTTGATCCCTGGTCTGGGAGGATCCCTCATGCTGAGGAGCAGCTGGGCCCATGTGCCACAACTACTGAGCCGCATGCCTGGAGCCTGAGTGCCACAAGAGAAGCCACCGCAATGCACTGCAACGAAGGGTAGTCGCCACTTGCTAGAATTAGAGAAAGCTTGCGTGCAGCCAAAGAGACCCAGCGCGGGCAAAAATAAATAAATAAATAAATATTTTTAAAAATAGTGAAGCTGACATCTTTTCATGTGTTTATACACAGTTATCTCTTTAACAAGATCTGTTGGGCACATCTTTGGTGTAGATGCTGGTTCAGTATCTGATTTCAAGGAAGTTTTATATTTCTTTGCAATACAATTAATTCATACGCTAAAATCTTCTTGCATTCTAAGGGGAGAGAAAAGTAATCGTAGTCTAATAATATACTACAAAAAATTCAAGCTGTAAAAGCAGAATAGACTTAATACAACAAATACATTGCCACAAATGAATGCCAATGAAATTGCTATACCTCGACATTTATAATACTGATACTTACTGATCATATACTAAGTGCTTGAGTCTAAGCATTTTACATACACTAACTTATTTAGTCTTCAGCTGAGTTCAGTTGCTTATTCGTGTCCGACTCTTTTCAACCCCTTGGACTGCAGCACATAAGGCTTCCCTGTCCATCACCAACTCCTGGAGTTTACTCAAACTCATGTCTGTTGAGTCAGTGATGCCATCCAACCACCTCATCCTCTGTTGTCCCCTTCTCCTCCCGCCTTCAATCTTTCCCAGCATCACGGTCCTTTCTAGTGAGTCAGTTCTTCACACCAGCTGGTCAAAATATTGGAGCTTCAGCTTCAATCAGTCCTTCCAGTGAACATTCAGGGTTGATTTCCTTTAGGATTGACTAGTTGGGTCTCCTTGCAGTCCAAGGGACTCTCAAGAGTCTTCTCCAACACCACAGTTCAAAAACATCAACTCTTCAGCGCTCAGCTTTCTTTATGGTCCAACTCTCACATCTATACACAACTACTGGAAAAGCCATAGCTTTGACTAGACAGACCTTTGTTGGCAAATATCTCTTTTTTAACATGCTGTCTAGGTCATAGCTTTTCTTCTAAGGAGCAAGCATCTTTTAATTTCAAGACTGTAGTCACCATCTGCAGTGATTTTGGAGCCCAAGGAAATAAAGTCTCTCACTGTTTCCATTGTTTCCCCATCTATTTGCCATGAAGTGATGGGACCGGATGCCATGATCTTAGTTTTTTGTATGTTGAGTTTTAAGCCAGCTTTTTCACTCTCCTCTTTCACTTTCATCAAGAGGCTCTTTAGTTCTTCTTCACTTTCTGCCATAAGGGTGGTGTCATCTGCATATCTGAGGTTATTGATATTTCTCCTGGCAATCTTGATTCCAGCTTGTGCTTCATCCAGCCTGGCATTTTCACATGATGTACTTTGCATATAATTAAATAAGCAGGGTGACAATATACAGCTTTGACATATTCCTTTCCTAATTTGGAACCAGTCCATTGTTCCATATCCAGTTCTAACTGTTGCTTCTTGATGTGCATACAGATTTCTCAGGAGTCAGGTAAGGTGGTCTAGTATTCCCATCTCTTGAAGAATTTTCCAGTTTGTTGTGATCCACACAGTCAAAGACTTTGGCATAGTCAATAAAGCAGAAGTAGATGTTTTCCTGGAACTCTCTTGCTTTTTTGATGATCCAACAGATGTTGGCAATTTGATCTCTGGTTCCTCTGCCTTTTAAAACTTCCAGCTTGAACATCTGGAAGTTCATGGTTCATGTACTGTTAAAGCCTGGCTTGGAGAATTTTGAGCATTACTTTGCTAGCATGTGAGATGAGTGCAATTATGCATTAGTTTGAACATTCTTTGACATTGCCTTTCTTTGGGGCTGGAATGAAAACTGACCTTTTTCACTCCTGTGGCCACTGCTGAGTTTTCCAAATTTGCTGGCATATTGAGTGCAGCACTTTAACAGCATCATCTATTAGGATCTGAAATAGCTCAGCCAGAATTACATTATCTCCACTAGCTTTATTTGTAGTGATACTTCGCAAGGCCTACTTGTCTTTGGACTCCAGGATGTCTGGCTCTAGGTGATTAATCACTGTGGTTATCAAGGGTCATCAAGATCTTTTTTGTACAGTTCCTCTGTGTATTCTTGCCACCTTTTCTTAATATCTTCTGCTTCTGTTAGGTCCATACCGTTTCTGTCCTTTATTGTGCCCACCTTTGCATGAAATGTTCCCTTGGTATCTCTAATATTCTTGAAGAGATCTCTAGTCTTCCCCATTCTGTTGTTTTCCTCTATTTCTTTGCATTGATCACTGAGGAAGGCTTTCTTATCTCTCCTTGCTATTCTTAGGAACTCTGCATTAAAATGGGTATATCTTTCCTTTTCTCCTTTGCTTTCAGCTTCTCTTCTTTTCTCAGCTATTTGTAAGGCCTCCTCAGACAACCATTTTGCCTTTTTGCATTTCTTTTTCTTGGGGACTGTCTTGATTACTGTCTCCTGTACAATGTCACAAACCCCTGTCCATAGTTCTTCAGGCACTCACTCTATTAAATAGATCTAAACCCTTGAATCTATTTGTCACTTCTATTGTCTAATCATAAGGGATTTGATTTAGATCATACCTGAATGATCTAGTGGTTTTCCTACCTTCTTCAACTTAAGTCTGAATTTGGCAATAAGGAGTTCATGATCTGAGCCACAGTCAGCTCCTGGTCTTGTTTTTGCTGACTGTATAGAGCTTCTCCATCTTTGGCTGCAAAGAATATAATCAATCTGATCAATCACCATCTGGTGGTATCCATGTGTAGAGTCTTCTCTTGTGTTGTTGGAAGAGGCTGTTTGCTATGATCAGTGCATTCTCTTGGCAAAACTCTGTTTTAGTCTTAATAGTTGCCAATAGGAGTTGGTATTATTATCCCCATTTACTGGAGGGGAACCACAAATGTGGAGAATCTCAGAGCTAGGGCCCATCCTGGGAGTAGCAACTGGGGTTTGAGCCTGCAGCCACAGAGCCTGTCCACTCAGCCACCTCCAAATCTATCTCCTCTAACTTGGCTTTCATGTCCCATCTATAAAATGGGCAAAATAACAGTAATTGAATAAACCAGATAAGATAAAGTGCTTATCACAAAATCCATCACATTCAATAATGTGACATTATTACAGCAACTTAATAATCTAGGAACTTACCCCAAAGAAATAATAAAGAATGTGGCCAAAAATTTAGCTATAGTCATTATTTGTAACAGCAAAAAGTGGGAAACATTTTAAGTGTCAAATGTTATCACATTGATTACATTCACTATTCTATACATGTTCAGTTGTGTCTGACTCTTTGTGACCCTATGAACTATAACCTGCCAAACTTCTCTGTCCTTGGGATTCTCTAGGCAAGAACATACTGGAGTGGGTTGCCATTTCCTCCTCCAGGGGATCCTCCCCACCTAGGGATTGAACCTGTGTCTCCTGCATCTCCTGCATTGACAGGTAGATTCTTTACCACTGAGCCACCTGGGAAGCCATTCACTATCCTATGCTCATATAATAAAATAATGGGCAGTCATTGAAACTATGTAGAATATTTAATAGCATGAAAAGTTTATTATAAACTATTAAGTGTAAAAGTGGATTATAGTATAACCTGTATTTGTAAATCATATTTTTTGTTTAATTTTATAAATTACATGCTTTAACATAGAAAGATGGATAAAGAGATGATTTTGGAAAGTCAGGAAAGACATTTACAGAAATGTGGGATGTGTGTACACAAATGTTCATGGCAGCCATGATCAGCTAATCATAATAGCCAAAAGGTGGAACAGCCCAACTGTCCACCAAGACATGAATAAATAAACAAAAGGTGGTAAATTTATTCAATTCATACATACTACTCAACCATAAAAAGGACTGAAATTCTGACACATTGTAACATGGATGAACCTTGAAAACATTAGCCTCAGAAAAACAAGGTAGACACAAAAGGACAAATACTGCGTGATTCCATGTGTACCAGGTACCTAGAATAGTTAGATTCATAGAGACTGAGTAAATTACAGATTGCTGGAGACTAGGGTAGGGGCAAATGGGAGTTATTGTATCTTAATGAGTACAGAATTTCAATTTGTGATGATTAAAATCTTCTGGAATAGAGAGTGGTGATGTTAATACAAAATTGTGAATGTACTTATTGCCATTCAAATCATACTCTTGAAAATGGTTAGAATGATAAATTTTATGTGATGTGTATTTTACCACAATTTTTAAAAATGCATAATAAAAGAATGTTTCCTACCAGTTTAAAAAATTTGGGAATGGAGATTATGGGTTTTATTTTCTTTATCTTTCTTTTGGGGGGGAGGAGTTATCTATTATTTCCTCTAATTTTTCTACAATAAACATGTAAAACTTTATAATAAAAATATTTAAAAAGCAAAAACAAGAAACTTCCCCAGTGGTTAAAAGTCTGCTTTGCAATGCAGGGGACATGGGTTGGATCCCTGGTCAGGGAACTAGGACCCCACATGTTGTGGGGCAACAAAGCCCACATGCCACAAGTAAGGAACCTGGTCCCGCATGACACAACTAAGGCCCAATGCAGTCAAACAAATATTTTTTAAAAAGACAAAAACAGCTCCAGGTTCCTCAAGAAGAGCAAAAGGTGGATAAACATATGTACAGCATATTGTTAAAAAACAAACAAAACAAACCCTCACCAAAGCAGATTAGGAAAGGAATATTGTGCTTAAATGAACCAGTCATAGAAGATTAGGAAAAATCACAGAGTCATCCAACTGTTTATAAAGCATACAGAATATGCAGATCAAAGTCACTAGGATCAGGAAGAGCAGCCTCTGGAGAGCAGTAGAAAAGCAGATTCTGGGCAGAGGGGTTGTGGGCTTTGTGTTGACAGGGCAGAATGCTTCTTTCTTTTACTTGTTTAAGTGCCTGTATTCAGCTAAAAAAAAGCCCAATTTTAGATGTTGACAGTTTGTAGCCTTCATTCTGTAAATGTGTAAGTTAAGCCTTGTGAGGCACCTCTGATTCAGTGCAGCTTGACAGCTAGCCCTATAGATTCCTACTTGATCAAAAGAAATGAGTGACTGTGATGTCTCTCTGGTGACAGGCATGGTGTCTCCTTGGTTAAATGCTAGTGGACTGAGAGGTTACCATAGCAGCAGTGAGGAGGTCACACAAAGCCCTCACAGGCCTTGGTTAGGGGCCTTGGGCACTGCGTATGCACCTGCTCTGGGAATGCTGGCCCAGGTGTTGGCACATTGGGGCGTGCTGCTAGAGGTCAGGGCCCTAGGAGGCCTGGCCCAGCAGCTCTGGGACACAGTTTGGGCCACGCATTCTCACCCTACACCGCTCTCTTTCCTGCCTTCCTTCCCTCCCTGTCCACCTTCACAGTCACCCTGATAAACACACTTACCCCTCCCCACGGGGGACAGGAAAGAAGCCCTTCATCAAGTACACTTGATATCTGTATACCTATGGTCACGTCCTTCATTACTTCATTAATCACCACAATCTGGGCACACTGGGGGTCAACTCATATCCCTCCCCCATGGTCGCACATGGTAAAAGCCAGAGAAAACCCTACAACAAGATAAGTTTATCTCCCAACACCGAACACCAGACTTAGAGAATTTGGAATACTTACTTTTCCTTTTTATCACTCCTGCTGTGGGTCTCGGTGGGTGGTGACCTTTAAATCACCAGACTCAAATTACGTTGGCCAAACCTCCCACACCTTGGATCAACACTGACCGTGGTGACGGGTCTGTGCCTTGAAGCAAGAGACCAGTGACTGGAGACGGTGTGGGCTGAGTAGAGTGCTCTAGGGCTGCTGCAAAGGCAGCTGGAGTGGAGCCGTGTCCAGTCAAAGCCGAGAGGTCTCCCACGCCTGCAAGTTCCCAGGACTCAGCACCGCTCATGAAACTTCTGAAGCTGATCTCCTCCCAGTTGATTCAGACACACAAGTGTCAAGCCTGAGTCAGCAAGCCTTCACAAGCTTTGGCTAGCTCTGATGTGTCATCAGAGAAGGCACCAGATTAGAAAAGCTCTACAGCATGTAAAGCAGCTGCACTGCATTGCCCATGGATGTCTGCAATCCCCACCTGGCCCAGGGAGAACGTGCCGTCCACACCCATCGACTCCAGCCAAGTGGTCTGAGACAGGGCCAAGGCGTTTGTGGAGGTTCTGATCTTTCTCCAAGCAGACAAGACAGAGGGGAAAGGGGTTTAAGAAAATAAATCATTGTATTTGTGGGAAAGAGTAAACTTGTTTATTAATTCATGCAAACATTTTCCAGCTTGGGAAGAGAGAGGGCCAAGCCAATAGAAAAAGACTTCTAAGAAATGAACTTAAATAAGAAGGAGATTTTAGGATTCACCTGGAGTCAACTCTAGGGGGCAACAGAATGACAGTTTAAAGGAACATTCTCACCACATTTGAACAAGATACAATTTTATCTGTAATTTTCAAACTCATTTCCCACTTTCAAGGAGGTTAAAATGTGTATTCTTTCCCAGGGTTTAAAACTGTATCTAGTTTTGAACGTTTCCTTGTCCAGACAAGCTCCTACTTGCCTCAACGGGATCTGCAAGCTTACACGAAAGCACACTCACTCTCAGTCCGCCCCTCGCTCTGTGCGACATAGAAAGCTGCAAGGAGAAAAAAGAGAGAGTTCTTAAAAATCACCTGGCACATAGAATTGAAAACCAATGACCACAAACAGAGAATAGCAATGAGTTTTGTTTAAGATGTGAACAAAAACTTCAATTAAAGTTGTAAGACAATGGAGAGAGTTCCAGTCTCTTTTAGAGTTGGGAGAAAAATTACGGATCTGGTTTCTGACAGTGATTTTGTAAGAATCCAGGTCATTTTTTCATGATCTTCTCTCAGGTAAGAAAGTTGAGATATGAAATCCAACAGGTAGAAAAAGGACTTAAAGTATGTTCAGACCACCAGCTGTGACAGACGTGAACACACAGCAATAACGTGATCTGTTAGAGCTGATCTGATATCATGACACAGTTTAAGAAATAATGACGTCACACTTATGACAATTACATTTTTAAATTACATGCTCTGATTTATAACAATTTAAATTGTATGAGTCTCATAATCTTGATTACATTTTGTGACACTATATGTTTTAAAACATTAAAATGAGTTAACAGTTTGAAATCCCTCCAAATGAATAATTTTAAGTAGCCATTATTTTTTATTGAAATATGATAAATACACAAAATGTCCTATATGGAAATCCTTTGTTTTTATCTTATTTGCAGAGAAATGTAAGCTCCTATTTTTAAATTACATATTCTAACTCTTTTATAACAATTTAAATTGTATTTGTCTCATAATCCTTATTACATTTTGTGATAATAATCACTATCTATCTGCTTTAAACCTTTGTTAAGTCTGGCAAATTTTTTTTTTAAAGACATTTATTTATTTATTTGGCTGACTCACATCTTTTTGCAACATGTGGAATATTTAGTTACAGCATTCAAACTGTGGCATGTAGGATCCAGTTCCTAGACAAGGGATTGAACCCAGGACCCCTGACTCGAGAGCATAGAGACCTAGCCACTGGACGACCAGGGAAGTCCCTGACAAATATCTTTCTAACATATTCCTTGGAAAGGTACAAACTGAGAGTAGTTGTTATATTTAAATCAAGTTTGGGAAACTATAAGCAGAGAGTCATGAATTTAAATTTATGAAACTCATAGCAACTGGTACCTGTTGTTTGGAAGGAAACCATACAGCTGGGCAGGGATCTGAGCATATTCTGACTTGGGAATAGAGTACAGTATTTGAGATGACCCACGCTCGTGGTGGAAGAGATAGGGTATTCTCAAATCAAGGTCCTAGAAATACTGATAAGGCCATTGGTGACTCTGGGTGTGCAATCTGTTCAGATATGCTTGAGGCTACAAGGGCAGGAGCCACTGGGAGATGGGAAAACCTGCTTCAGAGCTGAGGTGGAGCAGACCCAGTGTTCTCTTTCAGGTTCTCCCTGAGATCAAAGCTATGTTCATAATAATGTGAAATTGCTGTCTGCCTTTCTTACTCTCATTCTTTCACCAGAGTGCATTGTAGTTTCAAGAGGCTACCTGACATGAGATGACAGCAGTTCTGACTGCTTAAAGACTGTGTGCTCGTGAATACATTTAAAGTTTTCCTCAATTTAAGTTCTAGTACAATAAATATTGACAGATATAACTCACTTAAGAGCTTGAAAATGTTTTAGAGTGTGAAGAGAAAACATCTCAAATAATATAAATGGTAGCCCTATCTCACCTGTGACTTCGGGCAAGAAGCAACATTTCTTGTCCTATTTTCCTCATTTGCAAAACAAGGGGAGTTTATCTCACTGCCGGTTTTACACCTTTAACACTAAGATCCTGTGCCCTTCCAACAATGAAGTGTTGCTGTTGCTAAGGGAGTCTGCTCTGGTCAGAGTTGTAGGATCACAGCAGATTAGGGCCTTAGAGAATTAACCTTCCCAAGGTCACATGGGCTAAAGGAATGGTGGAACTAGGATTCAGACTGAGTCTCTATCACCCCAGCACATAAGCATGTAACTATGCTGTTGAATACGACTCACTGAAGTGAGGATCACTGCCCATGGGGGCAGGGACACCCAGCTCTGACTTTAAAGCCCAGTGCCTAGCCTTGATGTTAACATTAATGGATATTTTCTTTATTGGTCTTTTTCTTTTGTGTTATTTGTAATTCTTGTGTGTGTGTGTGTCCACTTAGTCACTTCAGTTGTGTCCAACTCTTTGCGACCCTATGGACTTAACCTGCCAGGTTCCTCTGTCCATGGGATTCTCCAGGCAAGAATACTGGAGTGGGTTGCCGTGCCCTCCTCCAGGGGATCTTCCCAACCCAGGGGTAGAACTTACATCTCCTTTGTCTCCTGAATTGCAGGTGGATTCTTTACTGCTAAGACACCAGGGAAGCCTTGTAATTCTTTATGCTATATGAAAAAACCTGATTACTTCCACTGTTTCTATGGTAGCCAAATCCTTCTGCACATTTGGGAACTGAACATTATTAAAAATAACAAATTCCCTAATTTACTAGGTCATACTCTGGGATTTTCACATTAATTGAATATATAGAATAACATAGTAATATTGTAAAATGCACTAACTTTTAAATAAATTTTGCTTCTTTCCAAAAGAAATTGCCACTTTAACGCTGTTTTCTGTTCATCCGTCATTGCAAGAAACTCAACTACCTGGATAAAAAAAAAATTAAACATTTCCAAAGAATATATAGATAATTCATTTTGACAATAATGTAAAACTTAAATTTGCTCTAGAGATGGAATTTTATCCATAGTAATTACAACTCAACTCTCTTGATGGAGGAGACAAAGCCAGACAGGCTCTAAACTGAATCTCTGAAGCCAATCGGGGGCCAGCACAGAAAGCCACTCTTGACAAAGTGGACGCCACTGAAGTTTAATGGTAAAATTTCAGAGCCAGTTCTAACAATAAAAGTATCAGACATAACACCAAGTGTACAAGTTAACCTCTGCTGCTGTGTTCCAGGACAGACTGAGGGAAAGCTCATGGCTGATTTTATGCACCTGAGTAGGTGAAATACTGCCAAGCCCTCCTCATAGAGGACCCTGCTCGGTGTCTCCAAGGTGTCATTTTGCCCATTTTATCTGACTATATAAAATGTCATGTTTATTCTCCACTGTCACCAAGGACCTCTCCTGTTATTCCTAACAGTTAATGTTAGCTAGGATTTTAATATACAACATGTAATTCTTTATTCATTAAAACAATGTGTGTTTAAGTCAAGATTGATTTTTCCCAGACCTCTTTATTAAGGAATTAATTTCTATCAAATGTTCACCAAAATAACTTATGTTTTGGGAAGAGAATTCAATTTGAAAGTATTTCTAAGTATTTTTATTATTTACCGTGCAGCCCAAAGTCTCCTCAGCCACACTTCCTGTGAGACTACAGGAATGAAGGGTACCTGTGTGATCAGCAAGATCGATTAGCATATCAAAGCTGGGAAAAACAGATTTAAATTCCGAAGAATCTTTGTTGCAAGTTGTACAAGCGCTGGATGCTTCGTTTACAATGTAACCACAGCCAGAACTGAAAAGAAACAAAGACAATGATAAAATGTGAAGACCCTAAGTGACACCTCTGATCTCTAGCAGAACTATTACTTAGACTTTTCTAAGTTAGCACATGAGTTAGTAATTACAGAGTGCTCAGCCCTGAGTAGGATACAAAACAGACCTGCGAAATAACAGGGACCAATGCAAAAGGATAACAAGCATGCTTTCTATGTAGTCAACCTCACTTGCAGTATTCCTGCTTCTGAAACTGCGATCAGCCAGTCCTTTCATGGTTCTGCCTCCTACCTTCCCCAAAGCTGGGGTTCTTGCCCAGGGTCACCTCCCCACTGGGGCCTCCCTCTCCTGCACCCAAGCTCCACCCCCTCCCTTCTCTGAGCATAGGTACAACTTACACTTCAGCACGGACTTACACCCTGTCACATCCTATTTGGTGTTACTGCAGATAGGTCTGTTTATCTCCTGGCTCAGAGTTTGAGGGCAGGAATCGTGTCTTGCACCTGGAAAGCCTAGGTTCTGTGAATGCTCACTTGTCCTTTATTAGGTCCTCTGCACACCCAGGGCTGGAGAGGCTCACACCCTAAATGCTGCCAGTACTGCTAGTGACACACTCCTCTCTTTCAGGGATGTGCTGTGCAACCCACTCCAGTACTCTTGCCTGGAAAATCCTATGGACGGAGGAGCCTGGTAGGCTGCGGTTCATGGGGTTGCTAAGAGTCAGACACGACTGAACGACTTCACTTTCACCTTTCACTTTCATGCACTGGAGAAAGAAATGGCAACCCACTCCAGTATTCTTGCCTGGAGAATCCCAGGGGGAGCCTGGTGGGCTGCTGTCTATGGGGTCGCACAGAGTCAGACACGACTGATGCAACTTAGCAGCAGCAGCAGCAGTGCTGTGCTCAGTCACTCAGCTGTGTCCCCATGGACTGTAACCCACCAGGCTCCTCTGTCCATAGGGATTCTCCAGGCAAGAATACTGGAGTGGGCTGCTGTTTCTTTTTCCAGGTGTTTTTCCCAACCCAAAGATAGAACCAGGTCTCCCACCTTGCAGGTGGATTCCATACTGTCTGAGTCAGGGAAATTACGTGTTATTCTATATTTTTGAAGCAGGCATTACTTTAGCCAATTTGAATAGGAAGATTAATTCAAATTTTTAAGAAGAGGGAATGATCTGAAGACACTGCTTTCTTATAAGACACAGATCACTTTTAAATTAAATATTAGACACTTTTCCTCAGATATCAATATTAAAGACATAGGAAAAATAAGGGAGATAACTTTTTAAGAAAAATTTTAAAGAGTATTTTTCAAAAAATAAGCACCTGTCTTATGCAACAGCCTTTACATTACTTTTTTCAACTTTAATACCAAAGCATTCAATGTTTTAGAAATCCATAAGTCAATTTCTTGACTACTGATACACAAACTTACACATGCAATAAAACTACATAGAATTTAACACACACACACACACACAAATGATACATGTTAATCTGGGGAAACTGAATAAGATCAGTGAACTTAATTAAGATCATTATTGTCTGTGATGTGATGCTATAAATTTGCAAAATGTTACCATTCCTGGAGGAGGCTTCCCTGGTGGCTCAACTGGTAAAGAATCCACCTGCAATGGGGGAGACCTGGGTTCGACCCCTGGATTGGGAAGATCCCCTGGAGAAGGGAACTCACTCCAATATTCTGGCCTGGAGAATACCATGGACTGTAGAGTCCACGGGGTCACAAAGAGTTGGACACAACTGAGTGACTTTTACTTTCATCCTTGACCACTGGGGGGAACTGAACAAAGTATACAGTTTATTATTTCTTATTGTGCCATATGAATCTAGAACTATGTCAATAAAAATTTCAATTACAAATCTACACGGAGAGTTTCACAAGAATATTTTAGAATTTTCTTACCAAGCATTTTTTAGCTAAGATAATTAAATCTACTTGGGTTTACTTTTTTATGCAAGTAGATACTAACTGACTTAGGAGAGGTTGGAAATCACATTCATCATTCATTTCATTATCATGAAACAAGTTATTAAGATACTATTACTTTTATTGCTATAGGATGTGGTCACCAAAACAATTTCTAATTCATTACAAAACAATAGTTTGACATCCCAGTTAAAAGATTTTGGCAGTATTATTTATTTTAGGATTGCTAAAACATATTGAAATACATTTTACTTTAAAAGGCTATAAGACTCTTCGGGTCTAAATAGTTTGTTAAGGGAACTTTAGTATGGGTTATTTATTTATACATTTCTTTCAAATACATAACCACTACTATGTCAAAGAATAACTTTAACTTTCACAGAGTTTAAAATGTATTACCAATAATTGTTTTTTATTTTTTATAAGAATGAATTTCTAAAAGTAATTTGGTTGCTTACCATCTATTTCGAACTACTTTTGTAGTTTCATCATCAATGTTCAGTGTAGAAATGTAAGCATAAAGAATTCCGTAGAAAGGATCAGCTTTTCCTTCATTCTTCAAAGCTTTTACCTTTAATTGTTCAACTGTATAAACATCAACTATTGTTTTTACTAAAAAAAAAAAAAAGAAAAAGTCTTTACAGTTCTAAATATATTCTAAGAATTCCAAAGGATTATATCCATGTAGAAAACCTAAAGGGCCCAAATGATAATATGTAGTAGCTTAAGTTCTGTAATAAAAAAAAATCTATTGTATATGATAACATTAAAACTTATTATATAAATGGACATGAAAGTAAAAAATAAGCAAAATAGAAGAATAATGAGACATTAGTCTTTATTAGAATGAATAGTTTCTAATCATCAGAAGAGTCCATTAAAAGAATGAAAATGTAAACCATAGAGTGGCAGATGCTAGAAATCTATAAGATAAAGGATTCATAACCAAAATATCTAAATTGGAATCTTAAGAATCAATAACAAAAAAGACAGTCAATTCTATTTTTTTAAATGGGGAAGAGATTGTATGTATGTATGTATTTATTCTTGGCCCCACTATGCAGCTTGTCAGATCTTGACCGGGGACTGAACCCGGGCCACAGCAGTGAAAGCACCGAGTTCCTAACCCCTGGACTGCCAGGGGAAAAAACCCCTGGAAGAGATTTTAAAAAGCACTTCACAAAAAGAATATAAAGAGAGACAATAAACATACTGGCCTTATTAATCATCAAGTAAATGCAAACTTAACAACAGTAGGATTCCACTAAGTATTCACCACTTAAAAGACTAACAGTACAAACATTGGTGAGGATGTAGAGCAGCTGGAACTCCTGAACACTACTGGGAGAAGTATAGACTGGTGCAAACATTTTGGAAAACCATTTGGCAGAATCACCTAAAGGTGGACGTGCATGACAAAGCAATAGTCCTCCTAGGAACATGTATATCCAACAACAACAGAAAAAACAGATAGAGGTTCACCTAAAGTCACACTCAAAGAGAAAGTAAAAATTTTGTAGTAGGAAACAATAAGAGAAATAAACTGTGATATATTCATATAGGAATTACATACATCAACAAAAAACAACACTACACATAGCAGTGTGGATGGCACTCACAGACCTAATGTTGAACAAAGGACATCAGACACAAGAGTGAGGTCATATGATACAACTTCACTGTTAAAATTCCAAAATAGGCTATATTTATCTGTGGTTTCTATGGTGCAATAAGTCAGAGTCACATTTGGGCAGACATGAGGGGTCTTATGGGCACTGGCAATTATTACCTGTTGGGGATGAGTCTTAACAGGTGCGTACTCTATGTGATGGTGCATGGTACTGTCCTCTCATTCTTGTTTACTGTTCATATTCTTTGTGATATGTACGTGCATGCTAAGTTACTTCAGTCGTGCCCGACTCTGTGAGACCCTATGGACTATAGCTTGCCAGACTCCTCTGTCCATGGGATTCTCCAGGCAAGAATACTTGAGAGAGTTGCCACACCCTCCTCCAGGGGATCTACCCAGCCCAGGGTCTGAACCTGCTTCTCTTGCGTGTCCTCATTGACAGGCAGGTTCTTTATACTTAGCGCTACCTAGGAAGCCCATAGGTGTTATACTTCAACTTAAAATTTATTCTAAGAAAATTTACAAAACTAAGAACTATTAATCTATTAGTCATTTTTTATTTTTCTTAATCTTAGAGGAATCTTACAGATCCAAACATTACTTAGGTAAGAAAGCTTTTAACAGAAGTTGCCCAGTTCCTCAGCACCTTACTACTTTCTTCTGTTTTGTTGCTGTTGTTCAGTCACTAAGTCATGTCTGGCTCTTCGTGACCCCATGCACTACAGTACACCAGGCTCCTCTGTCCTTCACTATCTCCTAGAGTTTGCTCAAGTTTACGTCCATTGAGTTGGTGATGCTATCTAACCATCTCATCCTCTGTAGCCACCTTCTCCTTTTGACTCAATCTTTCCCAGTGTCAGGGTCTTTTCCAATGAGTCAGCTCTTCACATCAGCGCAGATGGCCAAATTATTGGAGCTTCAGCATCAGTCCTTCCAATGAATATTCAGGGTTGATTCCCTTCAGGATTGAGTTACACAAGCCCCTTCCCCACGACAAGGCTGTGATTCATGAAAGGGATGTGAAATTTAATTTTCTTCAATAAAAGGTCCAGTTATGTGTATCTATTTATCTTACTTTTATGTCTTTATCCTGCTGTCAGTTCAGATCCACTGGAAAATGGATTGGAAGATTTTCACAAAATAACTCTTTATTTCCGTGTTTTTGCTGTATTCTGTGTTGTGTTTACTTTCTAAATATTGAACATTGTTTTAACTAAAAACAACAAAAGTTTTAAAGTAAGTATTATGATAGTTTTATTCTGAAATATCAAATCAGTTTCAACCTATAAGTTTTTCATGGGAATAATGAGCATTTTAAAAGACAATGCAACTCATTTTTTGCCTCTGAGCAAATTTAATGATAGAAGTTTCCACAGTGGAAAAAAAAAGTTTCCACAGTGAAATAAAAGAAAGGGAAACTTAAGTACCACTTTTGTGGTTACTTTGATATAAGCCATTGATCAGGAAAATTTTCTCCACTCAAATCTGATAGCTCTGAGTAGCCTAGAGAAGACAAGCGTAGACACAGTTGTTCTTGTCCCCATTTTCAGGTTCAGAGACAGGCAGGGACTGAGACACAGTATGGCAAATCCATCTCAAGGCCCAGTGAACACTTTTGGGCTTCCTGGAAGTCTCCTGAAATGGCATTCTCCACAAATGACCAGACATTTTTAAATGCTTCCAAAGTAACAATAGCTTTATTTTAACTCTAATAAATAATACAACTTTAAGCTTATCCCTTCTTGTAGGCAAAAAGATGATAATTATAAACCAGTAGTTCTGTTTTTTCTATTAGTGATTGATATTGAAAGGAAATGTGTTGGGAATTCCCTGGTTGTCCAGTGGTTAGGACTTGGTGATTTCACTGCCAACGGCCAGGGCTCAATCCCTGATTGGGGAACCCCCACAAGCTGCACTGCACAGGGAAAAGGAGAGAGAGAGGATGGAGAAAGGAAGTGTCAAACATCCCCCAGCAATGCATAACAAAGTTCTTCTTTCACAAGTTAAGGTGGTTGCAGAATACTTTTTCCTCAATTAACTGAATTGTTACTCTCTCAAGATGAATTGGGTGTCCTTGATTATGAGAAAGAATTTCACCCCTTAGGATGAAGTTATAAGAACATGCCTTTAGGGAGAGATCTAAGCCCTCCCTCTGCTTTTCCCCATTCTAAACATAAGCTACAGATGGCAGCAAACAGCATCCTTTTTAAAGTCAAGCCTCAATCTGGGGTCTGTGAATACATAACATTTTGCACAAAGTTCTATATATGGATACAGCTGCCTTTTGGGGGAGAGGGTCATTAACTCTCATCAGATTGGCAAGAGGTTACATAAATCTCCAAAAGTTTTAAACTACCTTTTTAAAGTGGAAGTATAGCAGTTACCAATCCCTAGTTCAGAAAGATCCCTCGAAGGAGGAAATGGCAACCCACTCCAGTACTCTTGCCTGGAAAATCTCATGGACAGAGGAGCCTGGCAGACTACAGTCCGTGGGGTCACAAAGAGTCAAACATGACTGAGTGACTGAGCATGCACACACACGGCAGTTACATAATGAGAATACAGTGTCTTTTACTAAGTAACTTCATAGACCCAAATTCTGGGCGTTAAAGAATTTAAATAATATTTAAAGGTTACTTACAATTCATGGATTCTTTCAAATAATTGTCAATTTCATCATCCAGAGGATTCTTTACTTTATTTTCTCTTATAAAATTCAGAAGGATGTTAGCTTCTGGTGTATCTTAAATTGGAAATGCATAATAAGTAAACTGCAAACTGATCACTTTTTAAATAACTGTGAATGACTCAAAAATATTTTTAATGGTAAAAAAGTGAAGACATATAAGAATACCACAAATAGAATATAACAACGCTATTAACAATGTGATGGGGTACATCACAGAGAGATGTATAGCAGATATCACGAGTTTAAAGAGCAGTTTACAAAACATTTCATACCATTTCCTTTGATTTTAAAAAGACATGAGCAAAATTATCTCAAAGACTATATATAAAAAAAATGATTATTTCTTATGAGATGAAGAATTTATAGTTGATCATTGTTTTCTTTTTTATGCTTTTATATATTTTCTGAATTTTGTATGTATTTCTTCTCTAGTCAGAAAAAAACTGTTAAGGTTATTTGAAGAGCTTATTCCTCAAATGGGACACGAATGTTCTCTGGGATAGTCAGATAATGTGCCAGAAGGCATGAATCTGATTTTGAAAAGGTGCTCTCTGATTCTGACACCCTTCAACCCCAAGCCCCAACCTCCAATATCTGCTTGTCTTCCAGCCTTTCCCCAACATTCTGCAAGCCATCCTGCGGATGTCAGACCCCCTGACTCCCCTGGATAGAGTTAGGGTTTCTTCCTCCTCACCCTGTTGTACCACAAGTCTTATCACTGTTGCTTCTTTCCCAGAACTAGACCAGAATCCCAGACAGGGGGGTTGTCTCTTTATCTCTGTACTTTCAGTGTCTGATATAATGACTATCCTTCCATCCATCTCAGCGTCCATCCTCTCAGGTACTTCCTTGTTCCAGAAAGTGTTTAATTTACCTCACTACTTGGCAAATAAAAGGCATTCACTAAATATTTGTAAATTAATGAGAATCCTGGGTCAGAAACTGGTAGGAAGGGTGGGGTGTAGGCACTGCTGTCAAGATCTCTAAAGACAACAGGCCCATCCCAGACTGTCTGTGGGGGGACAGAAATTCTTCCTTCCACATCTGACCACCAAACCATTTAGAGGTTCTTAATTTCTATGTGTAACCCAGGAAATTAGAAATAAGGCTGATTTTTCAAAGCATATTGAAATTCACACACCCTTATACATATTTTCCTTGTATTTGTCTCAATAATAAGTAAGGTATTTATTCTAATTATGTTGACACTGCTCAAAACACTTTGACATTTCCCCTCTGAATCTGTTTTCAAACCCAAATGTACAATACCCTTCGAATCTGTCTCTTTAACTTAATCTTGAGGTTTGGAGACAATTAGTACTATCAAGCTCGATAACCTTTTCCACCAGACAATCCCAACCATCTTTTAGAAATTTTTCCAGACCAAATTTACCCTTAGAGGATGGAGACTCTATCACTAATGTTATTGAAAGCACTAAAAATAGCCTATTGGTATTATTATATCATTAAAAATAAGAAACCATAGTACCCTTCTCAAAAGAAAAAAAAGAATAGAAGAGTGACACTATTGTCCTATGGTAAGAATAGACCATGGTTGTGTCACCACCAATGTAAAAGAAGTCACTGCAATCCTTTTAGAACTCAGATAATGTCACTGCCTGGCTGCCCTTCCCACAGAGTAGAAGGCAGCCTGTACGGCCTTCTGACCACCTCCATGTCTTCTCTGACCTCAGCCCCTCTTTCTGCCCTGCTCCCTCGGCTCCAGCCACACCGGCCACAGAGCCTCTGCACTGGCCGGCTCCTCCACCTGGTGCGCTCTTTCCCATGGTTAACGCCGCTGCCCCCACACACCCTGCAACTGTCCTCCCTCAGGTGTCACCCTCTCACGGAGCCCGCCTGACCACACTATGTAAACAAGCAACCTGCCCTACACACACCATGGCATTCTAGACCCTCCTGACTCTGTTCTCTTTTACTTCTCAATCATTTCAAATTCCATAATTTGGATTTGTTATCCTAATTGTTCATTCTCTGTTTCCCCACTGCTAGGATATGAGCTCCATGAGCAGGAGAGATATCTGTGTTTGGTCACTGGACCCAGAATGGTGCATGGCACACAGCACGTGTGTAATAGATCAGAGTTCAACAAGAACAAATCAATGAGTGCCATATCACCTCCCATGATACTGCTTTCAAGGAGACAATATTTCTGCAGTAGATGAGCAAGATCCAACTACTGATATTAAAACACGGTCTTGCTATTTTACACCATATCTCATAGAAATTTCACTTCTAAAAATTCTGATAATGGTTTGGTCAAAGACATAAAATTGTTTTATAGTTCTCAGTCACTGTTACTGCTTTGTCATGGATCAGTAGAGTGAGCACATAGTTAAAATGATACTTGCTACATTTATATTCTCTTAAGACTTTTTGAAGGATTATTCATCCCTGGGACCTCTGTGCTCTCCTGGGGTGCTGAGTGGGCCTTTCTCTCTGGGCTACAAGCAACCTCAGGATACATCAGGGCACACCCTCCTCTCCCCAGTCCTACTTTCATTTCACGCTGGGACAAGCTGTAACCACTTCACAACCACTCACAGTGATGAACTAAGTATCACATGATGATACTACATGCATGTTCTCCATGCTCCAGCACTAAATTACTTGAATGCAGTGAAATCAAATTTATTTTTAAATGGTTAATAATTTAGTTTATCCAATCAATGGCATTGATCTCTCAAAATCAACATAAGGGATAATGCTTTACAAATGAGTCTGGCTTTTCACATTTCTTTTGTAAATATATCAAAGATAATTCACTGTAAGTTTTAAAAAGTCATAAGGCAGCTTTTCATTTTTAACTCAAATGAAATCCAAGCTTCATTTTCATTCTTAAACATACTATACAAATATTGGGATATGTGATATAGTCATTTCCAAAGGAATTAAAAATTTCAGACAGCTTTTTACCTGGATTAGTTGTAATAATGGTTTTTGAGATTATAGTTGCTATCATGATGTTCCGAAATTTGTCAAAACTTATCCTTACATCTGCAGCAAATATTACTGTTTGGGGGAAAAGCCATTTTAAAATTATTACACTGGAGGATAAAAAATTACAAATATTGAACACAATCATTGAAGTATGCGATACCTGTTTCTTGTGGCACCCAGCTTTGTGCAAGTAGAATAGATTCACTATCCCAACTGCATGTGTGAAAAAAGAAGTGACAAAAATAAAATACATTAGAAAACACTGACAGTGACCATGCTATTTATCAGAAAAAGGATGTCTTAATGGCTGAGGTTAATAATCTCCCATGTGGTCCAAGGCACAAGGAAAGGTCTTGGTTTTTCCTGCATTTTTCAGGGCTACTCTGCCTATTTCACAGAAAATTTAACACTTTTGGAAATCATTCCTTCAGCACATCCACCTCTAACAACTTCTGCTCCTGCCATTCCCTCTTTTCCTATCACCCAGGTCACTCCACACTAGTTAGAACTGAGTAACTATAAGTCTAAAAATTGTGAAGTCACTCTTTCATGCCATTAAGGGATTATCCCCATAATGGATAAACTGCTTGAGGAAACTGATGGATTGAAGACCTGTTTCAAATTCAATCTTGCATCTAAACAACACCATAGTATTCCCTGGGATGCTTCAGGGTGTAGCCCTGTCCCACATCTGACACACTGGGAGCTCCCACAGAACCCAATCTGTGACAAAACTTTCTTCACCATCTTCCCATGGCCTGGCTCCAGAGTACCACCCAATGGATCACAGAAAGTCTGTCTTGTTCTTTATCAATGGGACTTAGTAAATGATTATTTGTCACAAAAGAGTATGATAGTAAGAATCCATCTATGAAATTCCATGCCATCAAAAGATCTCATTTTAAGGTAATCATAGACTGTAATGACTGGACACACAAGAGGAAGGTTTATTTTTAATACCATTTCCTCCTATCATCACTCCTCTCCTGATATGACACCCATCACCTCTTGATGAGATGAAATGTTCTGACTTGGTGATAATGGCACAGATTTCAGTTTGGAACAGATGTGGGGAGTTACCATATCATTGCAAAAGAAGACTCTGTCTCATCATAGAGTTTAACTTCACACCTCTGGCCTTTTCTTCGGTCTGAAGTTGTAAAGTATTTTGGCTCTCCAACCTTACAAATGGAAGGAAATGGTTACTCTTCTTCACCTATAGCCGTAGAGGTACTTAAATGTTTATTGATGGAAATACTCAAATGTTTACCTTTTAAACAACAAATTAGAAATATCAAAACAGTGAGACTCAGTAATATGTATTTAAAAGCATCTTCTACCTCTAGACTAGGTATATTTAAGTTGAAAGGTACACACACTGATTGAAGAGAGACACAGACATATGTGCTTCAAAGACTGTGGGGCCTTTTCAACATGTCAGAACAAACACTCCATGACATGCCCCTGGGTGACAGCTGTGTGGATTCACTGAGGGTAGAAGATACCTTTCAATGTCTGTGTGTCCCCATGGCTTAGCACAGGGCCCGCATGGAGCTCAGTGATTGGATGGATTTGCCTCTCCAGGCATCTTGCTGGCCCAGGTACAGGTTATCAATAACTACTTTGCTGCCTTCATAGGGATCAGCTGGAAGAACCACATGAGGGATAATAATGGGAATGTGTGTTGATATACTCTCTGATTCAGTCCACACTGTGGTGTAAGAGAATTCATGATGGAGGTGAACTCAGGGGCCCCTCTGTGTCCTCAGGGAGTTCCCAATTGGACCAGCAGGCTCCTCTGACGGCTACATAGCAATGGCTCAAGCATGGACAGTCCGCTGCCCCCTGTGCACGGCCTCCATGATCTATTGTCAGGACTGAGCTCCACGGGAAGGGGCTGGAGAAAGTCACACCTGCCCACAGAGGAGAAGGTTTACAGACAGAGTCAGAGGACAGGACAGCCTGTCACAGCAAGCAAGGAAGTGACATGAAAAGGAGCTTTAAAGGGAAGAGACCTAAGCAGAGGTGAGACAGAAGAAAGAACAGGCTAAATTAAAATGTAAAGAAAAGGAAATATAAGAGGGATGGAAGCAAAATGGGAGAAGAAAGGCATGAAAATAAAATAATATAAACCTATGAAAGGTGGTACCAGACTCAAAGAGTGGAGGCTGGAAATGGAACATGGAAAAATCTGTTGCAGGTTTTTGTTTATTTGTTTATTTTAATTTATTTGGCTGCACCAGGTCTTAGTGGCAACATGCGGAATCTTCAATTGTGGTGAGATCTAATTCCCTAACCAGGGGTTGAACCTGGGCCCCTGCATTGAAAGTGTGGAGTCTTAACCACCAGACCATCAGGGAAGTCCCATGCAGGTTTTATATTCATACTGAGTTTTAGAAAATTCTTACTACATTGTAATACAATGGCATTACATAGAATTTCAGAGAAATTGAGAGGTCATATTCTGCCTTTAAGTAAGATTGAACCTAAGTTGCCCAGAAAGGAATTTTTCTGATTGTCAAGATTGCCATGTAGGGTGTTTATTCCTCATTCCTGACTGATGGCAAGTGCTTACTGAGTGGCAGGCACTGTGCTAGGTTGGGTTGGGGTGGTGCCTCTGTTGGACTGTCACTGGGGATGATTGACACTCTTGCAGTTATTTAACATGGAAATGAATTAGCAAGTACTTACAACATTAACTACAAGTATCTAAATCTATTTCCCTCCCTTTCCCCCCCCCCCCCTCCGGTTACCATCATTCTGTATACTGAAGAATTGTTGCTCCTTTATTTTTATTTGTTTACTTCATTTTGTGGAAATTTGCTCCCTGTCAAGTGACTCTAGTCTATCCAATGGAGTTCAAAACTTGCTGTATTGCTAAGAGGGAGGTGTGGACGCAAAAGGTGGTGAGACACTCCTTGGAACTCCAAGGACTGTTTTTCTGCCCTGCTTTCCAGCACCGATAACTCACAGGGCCCCTACCACAGCACCCCGGGTTTCTCGCTCTGTTCCCCCATCTCAGGGCAGCTCTGAGAACATGCACTGAATTAATTCCTTGATTTATTCAACATACACTCTTTAAAAGAACTTCCTGGAGATAGTCAAGTCAATGAATTTACTCTTTCTATTCATGCCTTTGTTTAACTGAAGTATGAAAAGCTCTCATATAGTTAGTGAATCATTTATGACTGTGTGCTGCATTTAACATTCAAATACAATATTATTTTGCTACTCATTCTCAGGTAAAATGCTACTTTCCTTTAATTTTCTAAATTCAACTGAGGATGGATCAAGATATAGAGGAAATTTTACTTCAGTGATTATTAATTTCCTAACACAAATACTATGCTAGACCTCCTCCACCAAATTGAACTGGGCTTTGTTGGGGTTTTAACTTACCGACCTCACAGCTGCAAGGACATTAATAATTTTCCCATCAAGACTGTGTCCATTCGCAACAATGTCACCCAGTGAATAATAATCACAAGACTCTTTAACAGGTAAGTATATCAAAGAAAGTAACTTGGCATCCACTTCGTAACGGGAACAGAGTTTCACCGTTGAGTGATTCTCACTGAGCAATAGTTTATAATCACTAAATTGTAAAAACACACACACAAAGTTAATATCAAATGATTTCTAAAAGAAAAATATTTCAAAGTTTACAGCTAAATTTTGGCTGTAATTTGAACTATTATTTTAAAAACTATATTAAGATTTATACTTTTCACTCTTAGAAACATTGAAAAACTGTAAAATACTTTTTGTATAAAACCTATTTGCATTAAGAAAGTGTTTTAAACACCACTTTGCTGCTTTGAGTGCTAATTGCAGCATGTGGGATCCCTGTTGCAGCACGTGGGCTTAGTTGTCCTACCACACGTGGGATCTTAGTTTCCTGATCAGGGATTGAACCTGCATCCACGGCATTTGAAGGTGGATTCTTAACCAGTGGACCACCAGGGAAGTCCTCTTAGAAACACTGAAAAACTGTAAAATACTTTTTGTATAAAATCTATTCTCACTAAGAAAATGTTTTAAAGACCAATTAGTGTCTGAGTTTCAAGCACACTAATAGTCTGATCTTGCCCAATAATCTGAGTTTCAGTTTCTTTCTTTGTAAAAAAAAAATTTTTAAAAAGGATGTAAAAGCACTCTAAAACATTGTGTGTTAGGGGGTGATTGAGTTCCATCTCTGTGACACTGACTGTGCCACCTACATGCTTTCCTGACCTCTTTGGAGCTCTATGGGCTTCCCTGATAGCTCAGTTTGTAAAGAATTAGCCTGCGGTGCAGGAGACCCCAATTTGATTGCTGGGTCAGGAAGATCCGCTGGAAGGGATAGACTACCCACTCCAGTATTCTTGGGCTTTCCTTGTGGCTCAGCTGGTAAAGAATCTGCCTACAATGTGGGAGACCTGGGTTCAATCCCTGGGTTGGGAAGATCCCCTGGAGAAGGGAAACGATACCCACTCAGTATTCTGGCCTGGAGAATTCCAAGGACTATACAGGGTCACAAAAAGTCAGACAGGACTGAGTGACTTTCACTCTCACTTTTGGAGCTCTGTAGGAACAGATGCACCGTATGTACACGCTGAACTTGAGGTGCTCTTCCCTTTGGCCAATTAACTCCCAAGTGTGCTCCACAGAGCCTCTTTCTTACCCTCTATTCCAGCCACCCCCGCCTCCTCCCCCGATACTGCTTTAGGTGTTTACCTCATAACTTCTTACCCAAATTACTGTCTTGTCTCCTAAGCTTCATTCCCCTACAGTTGGTCCTCCTCAGGTAGCCAAAGTGACCTTCCTAAACCATGAATATGAATATTTTATTTCCCAGTTCAAAGATCTTCTGGGCTAGCTATCACCAAAGAATGAAACTGATACAAAAAGCAAAGCTGTCTGTGAAGGGTCTCCACTTCCCTCTCTTGCTTCTTCTCCTGCTGTTCCCCTACCTATACTCCAGCCACATCAGATTCCGAGGCTATGAAACTGCCATTTTAGAGGGAAAGAAAGTTGAGTATCAACAGTTTCATGAGGTTCAGACGACTAACTGTTCTGGAAAAGGCCGGGAGATTTTGTGTTTGTCCCCTTTGCCAGGAGTGCTCTTCCCCTTCACTCACGCCTTCGCTCCACAAACACTTCCTGAGAGCCAACTATCTGCTAGACAGCAGTCCAGGCCCGGGGGATAAGTGGTGAGGAAGACAGACAAGATCTATGACCTCACAGTGCTCACATGCGTGAGAGGGAGACAGACAAGAACGATTAATCAAATGATTCAGGCTTGTGATCAGTGTCACTTGCTAAGTTGCTTCAGTTGTGTCCAACTTTTTCCAACCCCATGAACTGTATGTAGCCTGCCAGGCTCCTCTGTCCATAGGATTTTCCCAGGCAAGAATACTGGAGTGGGTTGCCATTTCCTTCTCCAGAGGATCTTCCTGACCCAGGGATAGAACCCACGTCTCTTGTGTCTCCTGCATTGGCAGGCAGGTTCTTTACCACTAGCGCCACCGTTATGATGGTACCTATAACCCTGTGTACAGGACTAAGTCATAGTAATGGGAACTGAATGGGCTACTATGGAGTAGATGTGGAAGACCTAAGGAGGTGACATTTAAGCTGACACTTGAGTGAAAAGTGAAAGTCGCTCAGTTGTGTCAGACTTTATGACCCCATGGATACGACCCCGTGGATTATACAGTCCATGGAATTCTCCAGGCCAGAATACTGGAGTGGATATCGGTTCCCTTCTCCAGGGGACGTTCCCAACCCAGGGATGGAACCCAGGTCTCCTGCATTGCAGGTGGATTCTTTACCAGCTGAGCCACAAGGGAAGCCCAACACTTGAGTGAGAAGAGCAAATAAGACTGTTCTCTGCAGAGGGACGTGAACACGCCATGCTGTTAGCGTAGAATGAGCCAGGATGTTCACAAAGCAAGGACTTTCCATGTGGCTGCAGATAAATGAGGCCTGTAAGATGAGGTCAAAAGGTGTGCAGGCGCATGTAGTAGAGACTGCTGTGCCCACCTGGGCCCTTCACCAGCTACACCCTCTCTCCAGATCTGCCCTCGGCCAGAAGTGCCTCCACCAGAGCATGGGCAGACTTCAGCCAACAACCTGTAAATTCAGGGTACCAAAGCCCAGGCCCTTTTCTTCAGAGGGTAGCACTCTGAGGTGCAACTGATGCTCCAGAGCTCCCACCCGGGTCAGGATGAGGTGGGGCTCCTGCTGAACCTGCCGCTTTGTTACCCCTTCCTCCCTCATGGCTGTCTTTCCAGGCTGCTGCTTTTTTTTTTTTTTTTTTTAGACTTTTGTATACCTTTAATGAGGAAAATGGAGTTTTGTACAACACCACAGGTCCATATCCTGACGGTAAGGAAGTGTACCTCCATATGGCATCAGATCCCTGCTACAAGCAGGATTCTAAGAAAAGAAGATGAAAAGTGAAAGTGAACTCACTCAGTTGTGTCCGACTCTTTGTGACCCCATGGACTGTAGCCTACCAGGTTCTTCCCTCCAAGGGATTTTTTAAGCAAGAGTACTGGAGTGGGTTGCCATTGCCTTCTCCATCCAGGCTGCTTCTGAGAGCTCTGCCTCAACAAACCATCTGCAGAGAAGTCTTCTCTGAACTCTGCTTCCAGGGAACCTGAACTAAGAGAGTAAACCATGTGAAGAGAGTCATAAACTGAGATGTAAAATGGATATATGACTTCTAAGATTTATTTTTTCACTCTTCAGGTTTAATATGGTGAGTCACATTTCTGTAAATCTAAGAATGAAAAGTGAAGTGTTAGTTGCTCAGTCTTTGCAACCCCATGGACTGGGGCTCACCAGGCTCTTCTGTCCATGGGATTCTCCAGGCAAGAATACTGGGGTAGGTTGCCATTTCCTTCTCCAGGAGATCTTCCTGACCCAGGGATCAAACTCGGGTCTCCTGCATTGCAGGCAAACTCTTTACCGTGTGAGCCACCAGGGAAGAATGAGAATCAACATATTAAAAATAAAGTCACTTCCTATGTGATCCTATGTCAAGGTAAATTATTTCATAATCAAAAATAAATACTGTGTGGCAGAATTAAACTCTGAATTTTCAACCTGAAGTACACATATCTTTAGTAAGTGAAAAAAATGAAAGTGTTAGTCACTCAGTTGTGTCCGACTCTTTGCGACCCCATGGACTGTAGCCTGCCAGGCTTCTCTGTCCATGGAATTATCCAGGCAAGAATACTAGAGTGGGTAGCCACTGCCTTCACCAGGGGATCTTCCCGACCCAGGGATAGAACCCATGCCTTGCAGGCAGGTTCTTTACCATCTGAGCCACTGGGGAAGCCCCTACACCACTCCCAGCTAATCTGACACACACAAACCTATTAGTAATAATCATTCTGGCACAAAGGTTGTTGACCTCTGTGCTGGATTTACCTAGGAGTTGCAGGACTGAACTTTTCTTCTCTTTCTAATTCCTTTGTTTGGATCAGAGGATTCTCAATAATCACTGTAACAGAGGGGAAAATATGATGCTATTACCAAAAAAGTAACAGGATAAATTTAAAAAACAAGTGTACGTAACAGTGAACATTACAATATTATTTCTAATTTTGAGTTGCTTTAATATTCTTCAAAATTGTTTTTTTTTTTGTTTGTTTTGCTGTGACCAGTGGAATCCTAGGGTATGACCAATCAATTTGGTCTCATGATATTTCTTATACTTTGTGTTTAAATTCTGACATATGACCTGCATTAATATTCTTTTGTTAAAAAAATATTACTTTGTTGACTAGTTATACAGAACATTTGATGTGGTTACAACATGTCCTGCTATAAAATGAACACTTAAATTGATCTTCACCCAATTCACAGTTGTTCTCAAAAACAACAGTGGTAGTTAGAAAGAGCAGTGCAAAATCTGGGTCCTGATTTGAAACTTACAACTTATAGGCTTTATGACTTAATAGTTTAGGGTTTCCATTTCCTATAGTCTATGTTAGACATTTTGTGCTGCATTTTGTTAATTCCTCACACAACCATCCCTTTATTATCCCTTTTTCCAAGTGAAGAAATTGAGGTTCACAGAGGTTAAATAATTTTCTTGAGGTGTTATATCTAGAAAGTAGTAGAGTTAAAATTGTTTTGATTCAAAAATCTATAATCTTTTTACTCAGCCACAGAAAACTCTTATTTAGTTTTATAAGCATCGTCAGATTTACATCCTTATAATCCCTCATCTCACTCGTCCTGACAACAAGCATCAGTGTAGAATGCAGGTTACCATCGAATGTATCTTCAGCTCTAGGTAAGTGTTGTTCTGGCACGCATCCACAGATGCTTCTGCTTGTCCGGGGCCCTGAGACATCTGCAGAGTTTTCTGCCTTCACAGTCCATATGTCCAATTACCTTATTATTCAGTTAGCAAGATACTATATAACCCTGAAGTTAATAGTATGATTGGGTGCTGAGTAATCAGTATGGGTAATAGGATGCTCGATATTGCAGGATTAGAGAGGAGTAGTTTAATTGTCTGTGTTACTCTTTCTCTTCTTTTTTCTACCATGAAAGAGAGCTGGTATACTGCTTTCTTGTTTATTGTATGAGGCTAGAGCTGTTATCTATTGAGTGACTAAGTTCTACACTTCATACCAGGCACACTAACTCATTTAAGATTCATAAGAATCTACTGGGTATTAATTCACAGTTGAGGCTCAACAAGATTATGAAATTTTCTCAAAGCCACTATATAAATAAGTGTTAGTATTTGGATTTGAATCCAGATCTACCTGTTCTCAAAGTCTTGTTCTTTTGAATATACTATACTGTACTATCACAGAGATACTGGGGTAGGTAGAGGATATGAAGATTTGCTATTTTAGACTAAAAGTTTCTTAAAATTCCATCAAAAATTCATGTCATCTTTTATCAAAGTCTACTTAGCAGTTCCATTATATGTTTACAAAAAGATAAATGATTACAGTCACAAGAGGGACTGATGCAAAGTGAAATAGAAATAAACCAAAGATTATAGAGCTCCTAGTAAAAGTATGTGATTATTCTGTTTGTAGTTTCAACTGAATGCTGAATGCCTTGTATTATACTCTTAACACTTGACTTTTTTCTGATAAGATTCTTGAGAATAAGAATTGTGTCTTATTTCACTCCGATGCCCTCAGTGTAGTCACCACAAACATATCATGGGAATAATACTGTAAGAGAAACAGTTTAAGAATCAGTGCCAACTTACCACATTCACCGAGCCTAAAGCTGTCAGAAAGTGATCTTATGTAATCTTCACTGCCCCAGGATGTTGCATTTACAAAATGGGTTGTTGAATCACGGATGGTGAAACTGAAAGTGTACCTTTCTGATCCAATATCTAAGGGAAAACCAAGGCTTTTATTTTTCAGATGAAAAGTTTTAATTTTAAACAAAGGTGATTATTATGATGCTAAAACACTCAAACAAATGATATAAAAATTATTTCAGATATAAATTCTACAACGTTATGCTTTAAGAATTGCAAAGCTGCCAAGGTAGGTAATTCACCTCACTGTGACCTCTCTGTTCCCTTCCCCTAGTTACCTCTATATTCAGAGGGAAATAACATGGAGGTTTGAACCATCCTGATTTTAGTTTATATTCTCCATTTCTCTCTTACTGTTGTTTTAACCTAAGTCATAATTCAGATCTAAATTATTTCAAAACAAATAAATGTGTGCTAGCTAAAATATACCACTAGGGGTCAGTAAGCACTTCTTTCCAGAATAAATTCCAAAATAAATTTCTTTATTGTTGTTGCTAATTTAAAAAGTAATATAATGAATGGATAAAGAAGATGTGGTACATATATAATCAATCTGATTTTGGTGTTGACCATCTGATAATGCCCATGTGTAATGTGTTAAAAGTATTAGTCATTCAATCGTGTCCGACTTTTTGGGACCCCATGGACTATAGCCCGCCAGGCTCTTCTGTCCATGGAATTCTCCAGGCAAAAATATTGGAGACACAAAATACAAAAATACTGGAGGAGGGTTGTCATTCCCTTCTCTAGAGGATCTTCCCAACCCCGGGATCAAACCCAGGTCTCCCGCTTCGCAGGCAAATTCTTTACCACTTGAGCCACCAAAGAATCCTGTCCATGTGTAGAATCAGCCATAAAAATAATGAATTTTAGTCAGTTCTAGTGAAATGGGTGAACCTACAGCCTATTAAACAGAGTGAAGTAAGTTTGAAAGAGAAAAACAAATATCGTATACTAACATATATGTATGGAATCTAGAAAAGTGGCATTGATTATCTTATTTGTAGGGAAGACATAGATGTAGAGAACGGACTTGTGGACACAGTGGGGGAAGAAGAGTGTGGAATGAATGGAGAAAGTAGCATTGACATATATACACTATCATGTGTAAAACAGATAGCTGGTGAGAAGCTGCTATTTAACTGAGAGCCCAGCCTGGTGCTCCATGATGACCTAGAGGGGTGAGATTGGGGGAGGGGAAGGAGACTCAAGAGGGAGGGGAATGTATGTATAACTATGTCTTATTCACATTGTTGTATGGCAGAAATTAACATAATATTGTGAAGTAATTTTCCTTCCATTAATAAATTTAAAAATTTTAAAAAGAAATACAAACAGCATGATACTGACACAAAAACAGACACACAGATCAGTGAAATAGGATAGAAAGCCCAGAAATAAACCCACACAATTACAGTCAATTAGTCTACAACAAAGGAGGCAAGAATATACAATGGCAAAAAGACAGTTTCTTCAATAAGTAGTGCTGGGAAAACTGAACAGTTACATGTAGAAGAGTGAAATTAGAACATTCTCTAATACCATATACAAAAATAAACTCAAAATGGATTAAAGACCTAAATGTAAGACCAGGTATCATGAAACTCCTAGAGAAAAACATAGGCAGAACATACTTTGACATAAATTATAGCAGTACTTTATTGGATCCATTCCTAAAATAAAAATAAAAAAGTGGAAACTAATTAAACTTAAATGCTTTTGCATAGCAAAGGAAAAGATAACCTACTGAATGGGAAAAATAATAGGGATTGATATCCAACATAAATCTTCAGCTCATACAGCTCAACATAAAAAAACCCTAACAACAACAACAAAAAAAACCCTAACAACCCAATTTAAAAAAATAGGAAGAATTGAATAGGCATTTTTTCCAAACAGGAAATGCAGATGGCCAACAGGCACATGAAAAGATGCTCAACATCACTAATTATCACGAAAATATAAATTAAAACCACAATGAGCTATTCCCTCACACCTGTCAGAATGACTATCGTCATAAAGAATGCAAATAGGGGCCTTCCTTGGTGGCTCAGTGGTAAAAGAATCCACCTGCCAATGCAGGGTACATGGGTTCGATCCCTGGTTCAAGAAAGATCCCAGATGTCGCATGGCAACTAAGCCTGGGAGCCACAACTACTGAGCCCACCTGCTGCAACTACTGAAGTCCCACACCCTAGAGCAGACACAGCAATGAGAAGCCCGAGAACAGCAGCTAGAGAAAGCAAAGAGTAGCCCCTGCTCACCACAACTAGAGAAAGCCTGTGCACAGCGACAAGGACCCAGCACAGCCAAAAATAAAAGAGATAAATATATAAAAAATCAAATCAAAAAAGAAATTTTCCCTTTAATATGGTATACATGTGTGTAATGCTCACTCAGTAGTTTCTGACTCTCTGCAACCCTATGGACTGTAACCTGCTAGGTTCCTCTGTCCCTGGAATTCTCCAGGCAAGAATACTGGAGTGGGTAGCCATTTCCTTCTTCAGGGGATCTTTGTGACCCAGGGACTGAACCCAGGTCTACTGCATTGCAGGCGGATTCTTTACCACTGAGCCACCAGGGAAGCCCACCTGTCACTATACCACAAGTCAATTAACACAGCCACAATTACTCAGGTGATTCAAATAAAATTGTCTTCTGTCAAAATTACTGGCTGGCTAACTAGAGCTCTGATTCCCTCAAGCTGTATCAAAGGATTTATACCATACCCTTTAATAAAAAGCACTGACACTTTAGAAGTTAGTAATAGTGTATTGCTACTTTTGGTATTCTATATTGTATCTCTGCATGTAAACTATAAAAGTCTGAAGATCGGTTGATTTTACTTATTTATTTTGGTCTCTGCTGCGGCACGTGGGATCTTCGGTCTTCCTCGCAGCATGTAGTTCCTTGACTAGAAATCAAACCTGGGCCCCCTGTATTGGGAGGTTGAAGTCTTAGCCATTGGACATCCGGGAACAGCCAGGGAAGTCCCTGAAGGTCAGTTGATTTTAAAAATCTGTTTTAGTCGTGGATTATATTTCCATAGTCCTAAAACTGTTGCACAGACAACTAAATAAGGACCACTAAAGCCAGACTTAACTGTATTTCCCACATATGAAAGATGATTTTTTCCCCCTTGAATCATTTAGTTCTTCAAATAAATACACAGATACTGCTGCATACTTCCCTCCCTCAACACTGTCTTGACATCCATGCTGGATGGCCTCCTACCACTTTCTGTTTTCTATGAGATTTACCTGTGTCCTTGTATCTGTTACTGACAGTTTACATGGCGTTTCTACTCTATGTTACACACTCTTACATGTAGAAGCTCATGTAAGTCTCATCCCAGCTTTGTTTACCCTGATTCTGTGGCTCTGCACAGGACAGACTCAGGGGTGAGCCCTGTCAATCTGGCTCCACGTCCATCCTCTCAGATGCTCTGATATCTGAGGATGATGAGAGAGACTACAACTTCTTTCTCCAGTCTTTACACTGGGTTTTGCACAAAAGAGGAGCTCAGAAAGTACACATTGATACACATTAATGAGCTGACCAATTTAACTAGCTATTTTAATACTGTATACACAGCTTTTAAAGTTATGCTTTAGAAATATCAAATAAAACCATTAAAATGATTTTAATGCCCTCACACATGTGGCCTTAAATCAAGTACTTTACCATGCAATAGAGAACATGGCCATTGCTCTTAGGGAGTTAAACAGGCATGACATATTTAATCACTTAAATATACTTTGTTGTAGTCATAAGCCACAGTTGATGAAAAATGAAGCAAAGAGTTAGTTAAATAGAACTCAGCTTTTTCTGTCTGGAAAGCCTTTGACATCTGTTTTTCCAATAACTATGCCGATTATTTTCTGAAAAACAAAAAGGTTATAGAAGACGAATATTAAACACAGATGGAGATGGTAAATTTAATTTCATGGACTTGTTATATTTTACTGGCTCTAACAAACATTTTTGACTAGGAACCATTTAAATGTATTTATTCCAGACAAACATCTAAAAGAACTTCATAAATGTTCATTCTACAAGGAATAGTACAAAGTAATAAGACAGTTAACTGCTATTACAAATATAATCATTTAATACTTAGTATGTTTCTACTTTATTTTCAATCACTAGGTGGAGCACAGTAACTGCCCTATGCTATCAATTCTTACTGAATTCATTCAAAGCACATGTATAATGCAATTTAATTTGCCATGGTCTTCAAAGCTTTCTTTTATATACGGGTTTCTAACAATCCACATAAAATTGCTTAGCTTCTTAATGCAAACATGCTGGACAGTAACATATATTAGATTGTAACAAAACTTGCATATCACTGCTAATAAATCTAAGCTCTAAAGTCCTAGATCTTAAAGGTATTAACATGTCTTTAATATTTTTAATGTTCTCTTTAGTGACTAACAAAGAAAAGTTAAATATTAAATATTTTAAAATACTTTTAAAAATAAAAATAACTATCTTTTTCTGAAAGGATGAACTTATATCACATAATTCTAGCAACTGACTTTAACCTTGCAATAATCTGTTCAATTTTAAATACATGCAAGCTTTTAAGACTACCACATCCTAGCTGAGCTATTAGCTAGTCTTATTATATTTAGACACACTGTTATTATTTTTTAAAATTCCATATGCTGCAGCTCTCACTGAATTTTGTTAGGAAAACAACTCATGGGAATATTGAGTAAAATTTTCTAACTGAAGAGGCAATTAGCAAAGAGTTTACCTTTCAAGAAAAACTGTAACAGTGATAATTATTTTTAACATTAATAAAGTTTAAATTGCAAACTATTAAAGTTATGTGTAATTTATTTCATTTTAAGAAATCTGATTTACACATTCCAAATGTAAACAGCAGACTGCTGGGGATAGGAAAGATAAGGGAGTATGATAATTGCTTTATAGTAAGTTCTTCACCTTATAATATGATTCCACCTAGATTCCTTTCAAATAAATAACAATCTTGGCAAATTTGAAATGACTGGTGCCCCCACAACCCTTCTCGCCAAAATTAATTTTCACACAATGATTTCAGAAACACATCTTTTGTGTACCTTTATGTCACAAAAGCAACATAATAACAAGTATTTCAGTATATAACTTGAACAGTTTGATTGGACAATAGACGCTGCTTAACAAAAATGCTTAATTTTGCCATGCTAAATTTGACTGCATATTAAATATTTAGTTTGTTGTTGTTCAGTCGTGAAGTTGTGTCTAACTTTTCGCTATATATAATTAATACAAATAAACTTCCAATAATTTTTAACAATTACTAGTCATATCTATAATCTCCTAATGTGCAGACAAAAAAAAGACTAATTTTCATTTAGCTGGCATAAATACAAAGAGGTTTAGGAGCATTTAATATCTAACAATCACTAGTACAATGAGTATCTGTATACTTGTCAATTATACAAGCATGTGTTGAAATGAATCAATAATGTTGACATACTGTAATATCACCACCTAAAGCTTCAACAGAGAACAGATGAACTACTGCACTGCTGAAACTTACCAGATTAGCCATATTTGGATGCAGATTTGAAAGTGCAGTAAAGTTCTTTGATGCAATGGAGTTGGCCATTCTTTTATCTGCATTTTAGAAAATATAATTTAGATGCATAAGTTAAACAACTGAAATAAATCTTGAAAAATTCCAAGACTGAAAAAAGAATTTATTTAGGAAAGTATGGGATATTCTCATTCTTTGGGAAAACTTCATTTAAGTGGCTGCACTAAATCTTAGTTGCAGCTTGTTAAGTCCTTCGATCTTCACTGCAGCATGAGGAACCTTCAGTCTATAGTTGTGGAAGGTGGGATTTTTAGTTGCAGCATGCAAACTCTTAGCTGTGGCATGTGGGATCTAGTTCCCTGACCGGGGATCGAATCCATGCCCCCTGCATTGGGAGCTCAGAATCTTAGCCACTGGACCACCAAGGAAGTTCCAGAAAAATTTTATATTACAACAGTGATATGTAAGTTAGATTCAACCTGTAAAAAGCATGTTTTTAAAAGGTCTTTTAAAGTTATGAATGATATAGTTAGGTTTCAATTTTTTTTTCATTTATTTTTATTAGTTGGAGGCTAATTACTTTACAATATGGTAGTGGTTTTTGCCATACATTGACATGAATCAGCCATGGATTTACATGTGTTCCCCATCCTGATCCTCCCTCCTGCCTCCCTCCCCATCCCATCCCTCCGGGTCTTCCCAGTGCACCAGCCCTGAGCACTTGTCTCATGCATCCAACCTGGGCTGGTGGTCTGTTTCACCCTTGATAGTATACTATTTCAATGCTATTCTCTCAGAACATCCCACCCTCGCCTTCTCCCTCAGAGTCCCAAAGTATGTTCTGTACATCTGTGTCTCTTTTTCTATTTTGCATATTGGGTTATCGTTACACTTTGCAAAAAAAAATTAGTCAATGTTTGAGCAAATTTAGAGTTTCAGATGAGAGATGATACAATGGGACATTTGCAGATTTAAATATTTATTACCATAAAGCCTACTTTAAAAAAAAAAAACATAGCAAAACTACACTGTAACCACCTTGAATCGTGCTTTTAGTTACACTGTGTATGGGGATAGGCAGTACTTCACCCTCCCCTCTACTGGTAAATAAGCTCCATCAGGGCAGAGGTAGCATCTTACACACAATTTGTGAGTGCATTTCAATGCTACCTTCCACATAAAAAGCAGTCAATAAACATGAGATAAATGAAACAGAGACTTGTCCCTCAACTTAGTCACTAGGAAAGGTTTTAGTGTAGTAATAACAGCTGTCAGCTACACCCAACTAGCAGATTTACTTGATTTCACTTCATTTTATGTGGTCTCTTTAACAGTGAATGCCCTCATCTCCAGGCTGTACACATCTCCAGTGTGTACTCCAGGACACATTGCATAGCATGTTTCAAGAAGGCTGCACAATTACTCAAATGTGATTTTGAATTCCAGCGCCACTAATTTGTAGTCAAATGTTTTGAATTACTGAGCTTTAATCTCCTCATCCAAAAAATATGGATAACATCTACCCTCCAAGGTTGTTGTGAGAATTCAAAATAGTGTACATAAAGAGCCAAGATGTCCACAGGTTCTTGACAGATGAGAACACTGCTTTTCATTCTTATCTAATGTAGCAGTTTCTGCATTCAAGCCAGAATAAACAATTTAGCAGTGTTAAGGTCCTACTTATTTTTCAGCTGAGTCTGATCTGGCTCACTATGCAATTTCAGTCTCTGAAATACTTACCAGCCTGACAGATTCATTCATTCATCCATCCACTCAGCCAACACTTATTGAGAGCCTGCCAAGAGCTAAACACTTGAGGTTAGAGAAGAAAAACTATTCAGTAGCCAGATTTTGTGTAAAAATACTATCCATCTACATACTGAGTTCTCCAAAATTTTACCCCTTAACATCTCTTGGTGGTTACTTACTTAGAGGAATATCACATGAACTCTTTGAAGTTCCTTCACTTCCTACTGTTAATCAAAATATACGGTGATATACTTTAGTGTCTGTCTACAAAAAGAAAATGACAACTTACTTCTCTAGGTTTTTGAGAAATACAAAATTAACATGAAATAAAGAGGCCAGTATGGTGATTAAGAGATTACAACCATTCATCAGCAACTGCTGTCCCTTCTATTTTCAAAATATATTTAAAAAGTCTCTGTTTATCCATCTCCAGTGCCATCTCCTCAGTCCAAGGGTCAGTCATTCCTCATCTAGAGTACTGCTATTACCTAATCTTATACATAGTTTATTCATTCAACATATATGAGTTGAGTGTCTGACATGTATCAGGTACTGAATCAGGACAGGAGGGGCGGCTCAGAGAAAAGCAAAAAAAAAAAAAAAAAACAGTGCCAGGTGTGGGGCTAGACATGTACAGCCCCAAGACCACAGACCCAGCTCCTTGACAAGGTAAAAGGGAAAGGCGGTGGAGGAACTAGTCCAGTTAACGTAAACTGGTGGCCAAGTCACAGGTAATAGTTGTAGAATGCCTATTATGAGGTTGGCCCTATACTAGAGACACTGGATACACATCATCTCCCCCCCACCCCCCACAGTTGATTACCACTCTCCAGATACCTCAGCAGCTCTCCTTTTCACAAATGGGACCTGGGACCTTGGCACACAGTTTCATCTTCCTCGAGCATCCTCTCCAATCCCACCCTCAGATCCTCCCAAGACAAGAGCTTTAACATTTTGCGGGTCTCAAAGAGAAGATCTTATCACCCTCCTTCAAGTATCCCCCAGCCTCCATTCCTTCTTTCAGCATTCTCAATTCCCTCATTACAGGATGGGGCTCAGGATGACAGGGCTGTGCCTTGCCTTGCCCTTACTGTGTCCTACAGTGCCTAGTTAGGCTAGCACCTCAGGCATAGTAGCTGCTAGCTATTTGTTGACTAAATTAATGAACGAGTCCTAAAAGAAACCGGATTTGTAATTTGAGAATAATATTGCTACAATTTACTTTCTGGGTAAACAGAATTTTAGTTACTAACTAATTTTACATTTATGTCCAGCATTTAAATTATAGAAACAAGTACAAATTGTAACCTACTATTCTAGATCAACAGAGCTTCCAAAGAGCTGGCATTGATGGTCCTATATAATCGTCTAGTTTATTCTACAGACCTGTGCTGGAGCTGCTACAGAGAAGTCATCTTATGTGGTTATTTCGGTACGTGAAAATCCCCCCAAACTTCCATCACAAACCAAAGACTTTTTTTTTTTTTTAACAAACTTTGACAAAGTTGGCCACCTTGCCGAGAGGGGAACAGTTGTTCAATTATTTTTATAAATCCAATTCAAGAGGGTAATTTTTACTCCTTCAGTGGGAACTCAGCAAATTTTGCATACTCTGGGTTGGCTATAAGAAAACGGGCAACCGGCCATCACCAGAGAACTCACCAGCGCAGAGACAAAAAGTGCGCTTGCTAGTAAACTTTCAAGGTAGTCTTAATTTTTTTTAACCAAACACTGCTTTGAAAAAAAGAACGAAAGAGAGGGAGGAAGGGACAAGACTTGCACACAGGGATTAAAAACCGTCCCTTTTAAACCCTTCACGTTTTAAAATGTACCTGAAGATTCCAAATCTAGGACACTCTAGAATAGGGAACACTGTGGAGAGGGCGCCCGAGGTGGCGGGGAGCGGGGTGTGAGTCGTGGGTGGGGGCCTCCAGGGCCGGTGCCCGTGCGCACGTGTCTGCACACACCTGTCAACCCCACAGAACGGCCGCGCGTCAGCCAGGCTGGGTGGGGTTGGGGGGAGCGGGCGGGTGATGCACTGAGTTAGTTACCTCAGGACGCGCTTATACCCCCGCATCGATTACACCCGCGCGTCTACGTTCGCCGCGCCACGCGGACGAGCACACTCCACCCGTGTCCTGTGTTCCTACATGACTGTGACTCCGCGGTCAGCTGCCCACTTCTCACCCGGGCTCGCACCCCGGCTCGCACCCCGGCGCGTCCCCCGAACCGCAACCCGCCGGCTTCCACCTCTCTAGGGCACCGGGGTGACCGCCACCCGAGGAGCCCGCGGGCAGCCTGGAAGGGAGACCGTTCCCACCGCAGACGGCGCGGCCCAGAGGTCTGCCCTCAGGAACAGACGACGGCCCGCCGCCAGCCGCCACCCGGCTTCACCTCAGCGTCCGCGCCGGCTGCTCCCGGGAGCGCTCACCTAGAAGCTCTCGCTCTTGGACAGCAGCCAGCCGCACGCAGGCCCCGCCCAGAAGCCTCCCCCGCTCGGCCGGAATTCGGCTTCTTCTTCACAGCGCGTTCTGCCCACAGTCCCAGCGCTCGACGGTCGCCGCGAGAGGACAGCCTTGGACCGTTAGCCCAAGCCCCGCCCCCGCCGATCTCAGACTCCGCCCACTCCTGGGCTCTCCCCAGCCCCCAAGTTCTGATCCCGCCTTCAGATCCGAGTCCACGCATGCCCCTCCCACCGACCTCAGACTCCACCCACGCCCTGACTCTGCCCCGCCCTCAGCTTCGACCCCACCCCGCCCCCCTCAGCAAACTCCGGTTCCACTCACTCCCTACCTGCCCCACCCAAGCTCTGATGACTCCGCCCACTCCTTGCCCCGCTCCGCCCCTCGCCCTGACTCCGCCCTCAGCCCTGCCCTTCGGCTCCCGACGCCTTGAGGGTCGCCGCCCCTCTGCAGTCTGGGTCTTGAGGACAGAGACTCTGGGAGACTGGCCGCGAGTGGTTCCCGTTTCTTTGCTTTCCCAGGGGCCTGAGCCTGTCCTTCAGACTTCCGGGCGGGAGTTCGGGCTGCTAAGAACCAGGTGTCCAGGAAGATGCTAGGGATCTTTTCTGCTGAAATAGCAGAAATGCAGGAGACGTTGCTATAGAAAGTGCATCAGCTGAACGCACAGCTACAAACAAGTGCTAAGTGTAGCCGGGGAAATCTTGAAAAGCCTGCTTGTATCTACTCAGCAGCCTAGTTGTGAGCTTGCAGGATGTTCTGACTGGGGAGAGTTGGATCGAGTGTAGCAGGGATCTGTTAGTTCTTACACGGCATGTGACTGGATCTCAGGGAAAGAAGGGAGCACGGAAAAAGGGTGCGTGGTTGCTGATAAGGCTTCTAGAAGGGGAGCGGATGTTGGATGCAGATTTGTCACCTGCTGGGGGAGTGTGAAGAAAGGCCAGGCTGCTAGATGGATAACGCTAAACCCTGATGATGCTATTTGTATCATTTCAGGTGCATATATATAGATATACACTATATGTATAATTTGATGTGCTAAATATTGGGCTTTGGTGAACTTGACAAAACACTCGCCGGGCTTTTTAGTTAGTACCATTTGGAAATCTTTTTAGTTTAATGACATTAATCTTTGTTGAAAGAGGAAGACCCCTGGAGAAGGAAATGGCTACCCACTCCAGTATCCTTGCCTGGAGAATTCCATGGACAGAGGAGCCTGGAGGGCTACAGTCCATGGGATTGAACAGTCGGATGTGACTGAGCGACTAACACATAAAAGAGTACTAAATCAGGGGCAAATAAGTTAAGATCCAACAACTAAATTCTTAAAATTTTTCACCAATTACTGTCCACTTGTAGCATTACTTAACATATTGAAATTCTTCCTTTAAAAGGAAAAACAATTTTGGTACTTGTTGCACAGCCATGTACTGCAAAAGAAAAGTGCAACATCAGGGGCAAGTCTTATGTTGTTATCAAAACATAGTTTTATATTGCATCTTTTTTTTTTTTTTTTTTGCTGTGTTGCTCTGTTTCCAGGATTTTAGTTCCCCCACCAGCAACTGAACCCCAGCCCCAGCAATGAGAGCACTGAGTCCTAAACAATGGACCTCCAGGCAATTCCCTCCTTTGTTATTTTTTAATTTCCCAAACAACGGTAGAAAGAAAAATAAAGTACCTGCATTCCTGCCACTTAAATAAAGTTAAAAATTTGTTTTCCTTATTCCTTTCCACTCTTTGTCTTTACAAGCACATACCTTGATCTTTCCAAAAGAATGAACTGGCATTCTTAGTCTATTCTAAAGGGGAAAAAAAGGGTATCAAAAATAATTTATGCATTTTTCATTTGAGCCTCACTAGGGGAGTAAAATTTTTAATTTTCATTTGCATTTTTCATATTTTAGCAAATTAATTTTAGCCAGAAGGTATCCAAGATTAAGCAAGCACAGTCAACTTCACCACGACACAATAGGCTTTTCATAAGACATGCTGCTTTGAAACACAAGCCTGAAAGAGTGGAATTGTTTGATGTTAATAATGAAATTGGGACACCCCCCCCTTGTTACATAAAGAATTCATCTCTTCCATTTTTATAACAATTCCATTCTTAACAATAGAATTGACTTGTCAATACACTTTGGATGGATACGAACAGAGGCAAAGACAGGGAACGCCTAGCCTCACCACTTGATGTAGAAGTCGAGGGTGAGTGAACAAAGGTCAGCATTGAAATTGCTTGCATGTCTGGCTAAAGAAAATGGTGTCAGGCCACACCCATCACCTCCCTGGAGCATGCCAGCTGTCAGGCCATTGAGGAGCATGTCACAAAGGGGTGACAGGCAAAACATGTAGTAGCAATCAACTTCACACGTACTAATCGCTGTGGGGGGCGGGCGGAGAATGACAATTATTTTCATGAATTACAAAACCACCTTTTATTTATTCAACAACAAAATAACTTTTGTAAAGTTGGTCCAGTGATTACATATCCTTCCCAGGAGCTGAAATACTGACAACTCAATTACTAGTCTCACTCTCCACTCCTCCATCTATAATGGGACCAGCCAATAAGGGGAAAGAATCTGAAAAACTGTATGTGGTGGTGGCTTCCCTGGTGGCTCAGTCTGGTGGCTCGCCTGCAATTTAGGAGACCTGGGTTTGATCCCTGCATCAAGAAGATCCCCTGAAGAAGGAATGGTAACCCACTCCAGTATTCTTGCCTGGGAAATGCCATGGACAGAGGAGCCTGGTGGGTTACAGTCAAGAGGGTCACAAAGATTGGACACGACTTAGAGACTAAATAAGAAATATGCACTAGGAAACCAAAACTCTTGTTTTTTCTCGCAGTGGTCTGGAACTGAGCCATGATATCCCCAAAGTGTGCCTGTCATTGGTGTCTGGTCCATGCGATGCGTTCTTTCTGCACTCTGCATGCCTGCCCTGTGCTGTACCAAAGAACGCGTTGAGAGAAGAAGAGTGGAAGAAGCTCTTTAGCACACACATCACAGGTGTCCCTTTGGGGAGAAGAATCCGGCTGCCTCCCACCCTGCCCTACCAGAGGATTACTCCTGGGACAACACAGGGAAGGGCCCCTCTCTCTGGAGGGCTGTCATGGGCCAGGTTCACCACAGTTTATGTTAGGCATTAACTGAGAGTCAGACACGACTAGACAACAACAACGCCAGAGTCCAAATTACTCCAAGCTAAGAGTAGGAGTGTTTGGGAAAAGCCAACTTGCACACACAGCCCTACACTTTCCTCCCTCTGGGTCCAAATCCATGAATTTGCTCAGCACTCGATAGCCTGTCTGTGTTGTTCACATGTTGGCCAAATACTAAATGATGAAAGAGGAAAACTCAACAACAAAAGACATTTTTATTTTTAATCGTCACTCTGTAAAAGGATCATGGATATTTCTCAGCGTGCTTAATTCCAACACACTTCGGCCAGAGTTCTCTCATCTTAGCTGTTTTATCGCACAGTTGTCTAAAATGAGAAAATAAATGAATCCTAGAAACTAAAAGTCAGGCTATCTGGTCAAAATTTCACTTTTGCCACTAATGAGCTGTGTCAGTCAAGACTCTCTGAGCCTCATTTTCCTTTTCTATCAAATAGAAGGTTTGGACAGACCCAAGGGACAAAGACGAACACAGGAGTACAAATCGTGAGGGACAGGGTCTCTATTTATCTGTGTGTTTGTTGGTCTCTTCTGGATGGACAGTTTTGGAAAGTTTGTTCATGTCAGATTTCTCCCATGGCTAATGTGACAACCAGGCTTCCCAGGCGGCGCTAGTGGTAAAGTGGGTAAACCCACTTGCCAATTCAGGAGACATAAGAGACGCGGGTTCCATCCCTGGGTTGGGAAGATCCCCTGGCGGAGGGCACAGCAACCCACTCCAGTATTCTTGCCTGGAGCATCCCACCGACAGAGGAGCCTGGTAGGCTACAGTCCATAGGGTCGCAGAGTTGGACACGACTGAAGCGACTTAGCGTGCAGTGTAGCAACCGGCCAAAAGCTGGTGTTTGCTGAGTGAATCATTCGATAATCATGAATAACATCAACTTCTAAAAGGTTACACTGCTGAAAGGGGAGACATCTTGCTCACTTGGGATTCATAGAGGCTGCTATATGTATTGAGGGGAAATAAACAGATTTGTATCTTAGGGCTTTCTCAAGTTCTTTCTAGTCCTGACTTAACTGCCTGTAGTGATCTTAGAAGAGTTATTGAACTCCATGTAAAATGTAAATAAACATGACTCCTCCCCCTTTTTTATTTTAAACTCCTACAGGCCATCGTGTACTCATCCCTATGAAGTAACAGAAAGGAGACTTCCTTGGTGGTCCAGTGGCTCAGACTCTGGGTTCCCAATGCAGGGGACCTGGGTTTGATCCCTGACTTGGGGATCTAGATCCCATATGCCACAGTGAAAATCCTGCATACTGAAACTAACATCCGGTGCAGCCGAATGAATAATTTCTTTTTAAAAACGGAAATAACAAATGGGAAGTTATGGATGGCTGCGTTACATTGATAACCATCACTAAAACAGGTTGCAAAATACTTTAATTGATATTCCTGGCTGATAGTATTTTGGGACCAGGTAGGCTATGAAAACGAGTTGAAATGGCTCCACCATTCTCTTTTCAACTCAATTTTCCCTAAATTAACCAGATTCTAGTACATAAAAGGGGCTTCCTTTTGGAAGGTGGCTCAGACTGTAAAGAATCTGCCTGCAATGCGAGAGACCCAGGTTCAATCTCTGGGTCAGGAAAGTCCTCTGGAGGAGGAATTGCTACCCACTCCAGTATTCTTGTCTGGAGAATCCCACAGACAGAGGAGCCTGGCAGGCTACAGTTCATGGGGTCGCAGAGTCGGACACAACTGAGCAACTAAACAGAAGCAGTGCATAAGAGTAGCAGAGAACTGTCACAAGCTTCCTGGGAGTGTCCGTGTGTCTGTCCTTCCTTGGCAGAGCTCAGAGCAACAGCCCTGCAGCCTTAGCAGTGTTCTACAGGCATCACCAAGTTCCACGCAGGGGACACATCAGGTCATCAGTTGGGGAATTCTTCCCCTCAAATTGCTTTTCTAACAATTTTAAGATCATTTGGGGGCGGGGGAGTGTGCCTCAATTGAAATGTTAATTGATGCGGAAGGTGTGGAAATGCAACTAAGTACTAAATGTTCCAACCTGGTGCCATAGTCAGAGTGAACGTTGGTAAGGAATCCTGACAAAGCGGCTTAGGAAACAGGGTGTGATAGGGAATTCAGGGCTTTGTGAGGACTTAAAACAGGCACAATCCTAATGTGAACAATAGGAGTACGGGAAGGGCTGGGCAGGAGGATGAGGAACGGAGGAGAAACATGTAGTGCACAGGCATCGGAGCCGTGCAGACTGAAAAATAAGCCCCAGCAATGAGATGTGACTTCACGTCCATTATGATGGCTGCATTTAAAGACAGATAACAAGTGTTGGCGAGGATGTGGAGATATCAGAACCTTCCTACACAACTGGTGGGGATGAAAATGGCACAGCTGCTGAAGAAAACAAAGTCGGGCAGTTCTTCAAACTGCCCAACAGTTACTGTTACCCAGCAGTTCCACACCTAGACATCTCACCAGGAGAACTGGAAATATATGTCCACCCAAAGTCATATATGAATGTTCATAATTCATCTGTGTGTTAGTCACTCAGTTGTGTCTGACTCTTTGCAACCCTGTGGACTGTAGCCCGCCAGGCTCCTCTGTCCACGGGGATTCTCCAGGCAAGAATACTTGGGTGGGTGGCCATGCCCTCCTCGAGGGGATCTTCCCAACCCAGGAATCAAACCAGTGTCTCCTGCATTGCAGGAAGATTCTTTACCAGCTGAGCTACCGGGAAAACCCATAATAACCCAAAATGCAAACAATTCAAATGTCCCTAAACTAATGAATGGATATACCTAGAAATAGTTAAAATGGTCTATCCACACAATGGAATACTATTTGGCCATAAAAAGGCATTGAGTACTAGGACTTCCCTGGTGGTCCAATGGTTAAGCTCTGCACTCGCAATACAGGGGGCACAGGTTTGATCCCTGGGTGAGAAACTAAGATCCTGCATGCTGCACAGTGTGGCCTAAATAATTAATTAATAACATTAATTAAAAATAATTTATGTCTTGATTACCTATTGAAAAATAGTTGTTTTTTTTTTTCAAAAAGAAATGAATCACTGATACCTGTTACACCATGAGGGCCTTTTTGAAACCATTATACTAAGTGAAAGAAGCCAGTCACAAAGAGACACAGGTTGTCTGACTGTGTTATATGTGCTGTGTGCTAAGTCATTTCAGTCGTCTCCGACTCTTGGCGGCCCTATAAACTGTAGCCTGTCAGGCTCTTTTGTCCATGGAATTCTCCAGGAAAGCATACTGGAGTGGGTTGCCATGCCCTCCTCCAGGGTATCTTCCTGATCCAGGGATCCAAACTGCATCTCTTGTATCTCCTGTGTTGGCAAATGGGCTCTTTACCAAACTAGCATCACCTGGGAAGCCTGCACTTACATGAGTCATCCTGCACTTATATGAGATGACCATAATAGACAAACCCTTAGAGACAGAAAGTAGATTAAAATGTTTGGGTTGGGTGGGGGATGAATGGGTATGGGGTTTCTTTAAGGGGTGATGAAAACGTTCTGGAACCAGATAATTGCACAACTCTGAATATACAAAAAACCATTCAATTGCATAATTTAAGAGGGTAAATTGTATGATGTATGAATTCTATCTCATAAAGCCATTATGTTTTTTTAAATGGGCCTCAGATTTCCTCATTGTTCTTGTGGAAACTATGAGCCAGGGAACTGTGACCTTCTGGGACTGGAAAACCCAACACTTCAAATCTGCAGAGAGCATCGAAATTTTGACCCCATCCTGAAAGTTCTGGTTTATGGAAGAGGAGGAGAAAAATGGTACCCCTGTATGACACATTTTATCATCTGAGTTTAAATTTGAGTTTCCCCAGCATGAATCACATTTAAAGACACACCAAAGGTTTCTTTGCCATCTATCATTTAATTCTTACCATAATTATGAGGCCATGAATAGAAGACACGAAGTTTTGTTTCAGTTTGTTGATAGAAAGCAATCAGATTATTTTAAAAAAATAAAAATCAAAAAATCATTGGTTACACTTGAAACTAACACAACACTGTAAATCAACTATAGTCCCACATAAAGTACATGTATTTGTGTGTGCGTGCGTGCGCCCATGCTCTGTCGTGTCTGACTCTTTGCGACCCCATGGACTGTAACTCACCAGGCTCCTCTGTCCATGGACTTTTTCCAGACGAGAACGCTGGAATGAGTTGCCGTTTCCTTCTTCAGAGGATCTACCGAAACCAGGGATCTCGTGCATCTCCTGCAGTGGCAAGTGGATTCTTTACCCCTGAGCCACCTGGGAAGCCCACAATCCAATATAAAATAAAAATGTAGAAAAGAGTCTGAGAATTGGCACAACTTTTTATGTTTTGCCCCTAAATTAAATGTTGTTTTGATATTTATATCTTGAGTTGTATGGGGGAAAAGTTATCTGTATGTGGCCTCATGTACTGTTTCAAAAAAATCACTTGATGCTTTTTCATTGTGTCTTAGTGTTTGGGCACACTGACGTCAGTTTCCTTCCAAGGGCTATCTAGTAGAATTCCAGGACTTTTTGCTTTTCTTCTTAGCATTCTTGAAATAAAACTTGACTATATTTTATTATTTAATGATAGCATATGATGTCAGACAATATTTGTATAGCTTCTACCACTCGGCTTTAGAACAGAGGGTGGTAAGAAGGAGTTCATTCTCTCCCTGTCTTCACAGCTAAGAATAAAATAGGTCGATATGGTCACTTCTATATCATAAAAATTTTTTCCTCTTGATCAGTCCTTTTCTGACCCCAAGGTCACAGTTATTGCAAAATTTTATTGTGGCTTGACAAATTCTCCATGTCAACTCCATATTACAGGATCTTTCATTTCTTCAATTAAACAAGTGGAAATGGATACCACCTGTGCTCTCATATTTATGATGTCAATAAAGCTCACCATAATTACACTCTGCTGTTGAAAAATGGCATGCCAGCAAACTGACAGGCATTTGGGGGTCACCATTTCACACAATACCCACCACTGATCAAGTTATTTCAAAGGCTTCAAGCCACGAATTAATAGGAAAAAAGACTTTGCCTGTCAGATCCTTTCATTTATATTTTGCCAACCACTCTACTAAGCAAAACATATTTATTATATCAGTCTCTTTACAATTACAAGGGGGGAAACTTGAAAACATGCTGAAAAATGATGTTCTTTGAACTATAATTAGAAAGAAAAAATGCTAAAGTTTACAACAGTGATTCCACGTAGATTGACTTTTAAATAATTATTTTATGAGAGGAGATGTTGATACAGAGTACATCTTGAATTTATAAGTTTTAATACAAATTTTAATTTTTTATCCCACTGGGCAAGACAGTAGAATGTGATAAGGAGTAAGAAATTAGGAATGACAGATTCAGATTCTACTTCTTTTTTTTTTTAATTTTTATTTTTTTTTTCGTTTATTTTTATTAGTTGGAGGCTAATTACTTTACATCATTGCAGTGGTTTTTGTCATACATTGAAATGAATTAGCCATGGATTTACATGTATTCCCCATCCCGGTCCCCTCTCCCACCTCCCTCAGATTCTACTTCTAAGATGCATCTTAGATCATTAACATCTGAAAACCCCTTACCTACTTATGCAAATACTTCCAGAGTTCTGGCGTGAATATATTAATAGGTTTCCTATCACAGTGTTTGGGCTTCCCCGATTGCTCAGATGGTAAAGAATCTACCATCTACTTGGGAGACCCAAGTTTGATCCCTGGGTTAGGAAGATTCCTGGAAAAAGGAATGGCTATCCAGTCCAGTGTTCTTACCTGGAGAATTCCGTAGATAGAGGAGGCTGGCGGGCTACAGCCCAGGTGGGTCACAAAGAGTCGGACATAACTGAGTGACTAACAGTTATCACAGTGTCTAAAAAGGTGTCAACCTATTAAAAGAGAAATGTTCCCCAGCTGGATCAGCTTTGTCTTGCGTCAGTGTTCTTTTTGGTAATTTAATAAAGTTCTGAACTGGTGATGGTTATAAATCCTGTGAAAGGAATGTCACTGAATCATACAGTTTAGAATGGTTAAAATGAAAAAAAAAAAAAAGGTTAAGATGGGAACTTTACTGGTAGTAGAGAGTGGATGAGGATCGGTCTGCTGATGGAGGGGACACGGGTTTGACCCTGGCCCCAGAAGACCCCACGTGCCACAGAGCAGCTAAGCCTGTGCCCCACAGCCCCTGGGCCTACGCTCTGGAACCCACAAGTCGCGGCTGCTGAAGCCCAAGTGCCTAGAGACCGTGCTCCTCAGCGAAGAGCAATCCCCCGTCTCTGCACCTAGAGAAAAGCCTGTGCGGCAGCAGAAACCCAGCACAGCCAAATATAAGTAAATATTTTAAAATGGCAATTTTTATGTTACGTATATTTTACCACACACAGAAAGATTGAATTCTCCTGGCCCTATGAATGACATCAACTTGAGGCTAAACATTTCCGAGAAGTCAAATTGTAGTACTTTCCATTTTTCTATCCTCTTGAGGATGGCAGAAACCGGTTTGATGAAACGGAGAGAATTTTTATAGTGCTCATGACATTTACCTTTTATCTGGTATACCTCTGAGCATCCTTCTTGAAGACCTAGAAGTACACTGTAGCTAAACAGACTCTTTACTCCACTGTGACATGGAGGCAGGAGCGGCGTCTAGACCAAAGGTCCCCAGCTCCTGGGCCACACACTGGTACTGCTCTGTGACCTGTTAAAACCGGGCTGCACCGCAGGAGGGGTTGTTGCCGCTCTTTAGTCACTAAGTCGTGTCCAAGTCTCCGCGACCCCATGGACTGCAGCACACTAGGCTCCCCTGTCCTTCACTATCTCCCGGAGCTTGCTCAGATTCATGTCCATTGAGTTGATGATATCATCCTACCATCTCATCCTCTGTCGTCCCCTTCTCCTCCCACCTTCAATCTTTCCCAGCATCAGGGTCTTTTCCAATGAGTCAGCTCTTCAAATCAGGTGGCCAAAGTATTGGAAGCTTCAGCTTTAGCATCAGTCCTTCCAGTGAATATTCAGGGTTGACTTCCTTTAGGATTGACTGGTTTGGAATGTTTTTTTAAGTCTAAATAAATGAATGAATAAAAGCAATCTTTTTGATGTCTGCATCTTCTGCAAATAAGTAACTGTGCAATCCAACTCTAAAAGACATTGAAAATATCAAGACCCAGAAGAAAGAGCTTTGGAAGCTGTGAGAACAAAATGCACCATCTAGACTGAGGTTGGCAGACTCTATCCCATGGACTAAATCTGGCCACCATGTGTTTTTCTGACTGGAGAACCATTGTATAGTTTTCACATTTTTTAATGGTTGAAAAAAATCAAAAGAAGAATAGTATTTCACGACATGTGGGAATTATATGAAGTTCAAATGTGTCTATAAAGTTTTAATGGAACACAACTCCTCATATAGTCTAGAGTTGCTTTCACACCTCAGTGACACATTTGGACAGTTTCAACTGGTATCATGCACGTGAGTGTATGTTCAGTCGCTTCAGTCGTGTCCGACTCTTTGCAATTCTATTGACTGTAGCCCATCACGCTCCTCTATCCTTGGGATTCTCCAGGCAAAAATACTGGAGTGTGTTGCCACACTCTCCTCTAGGGATATTCCTGACCCAGGGATTGAACCCGAGTCTCCTGCTTTGCAGATGGATTCTTTACCCACTGAGCCATCTGGGGAAGCCCAACAGAGACCCTATGTCCTACCTAACCTAAAATGCTATCGGACCTAGGTGCCTCGGTGGTAAAGAATCCACCTGCCAAAACAGGAGACACAAGAGATGAGGGTTCAATCCCTGGGTTGGGAAGATGCCCTGGGGTAGGAAATGGCAACCGACTCCAGTATTCTTGCCTGGAAAATCCCATGGACAGAGGAGCCTGGAGGGCCACAGTCTGTGAGGTTGCAGAGTCAGGCACGATTGAGCACACACACACACAGTTTTATAGAAAAATTTTATTGACTCCTCTTCTAAATACTCTCTGGGCATAAAAAAGTTTTCCATTGGTGGCAGAGTTGAGCAAAGTGGCTAGTCTTAAATGGAAATCTTATTTACACGTGAGTGTTAAAAACAATGCTGTATGTCAGTAAGTAAAACTTAGCCTTCAAAAAGCACAACTTGCCCTATTGGGGGATCCTTTCCTGGGAGTTCTTTTATGATCAAAGCATAAAAAACAATGGTTTCTATAAAGAAATTGCCTTATGGTCAACCTGGCTGAAATGCCCTGATTATGCAAAGTGGTGGGTAATTGCTTTTGAGGGGCTGGAGTAGGAGCCAGCGTGCTTCAGGAACACGTTGCTGGCTTGTGAGACAGATTGAGCTATGATGCTTTGGAGGGCTTGGTTTCTCTCCATAAATTAAAGCTCTGTGTTACTAGCAAAAGCAGGGTTAGGATAGGTTGAAACAGGTTTAAAGGCTCGGCTCCGGCCATTCTGACATTTTGCCAGGAAACCGTGACCGTTGGCACTTGAGAACCTCTCTAAGAGTGCTCTTTAAAAATCTTGAGCGCATACTATCAAAAAACCTACAATAAAAATGTCAATAAACAGGGGGAAATTACTGCATGTCTAAAGTTATTGACACCAAGATGTTTGTGGCGTTTCATTTTACTCCAATGCGTGACCCCACATGTTAGCCGCCACAGTAATGGCTCCATAGAAGCTAAGGAAACCACAAAGTGCAAAGCTCGAAGAAATTTTTATCATTCCCAGGTTTCTGACTCAGCGCTGAAAGGTCTCGCTTTGGGCCCTTCTCTGGTTTTAATGGCCTTTTTGCACTTATTCCTAAACGTTAGGTTGTAACTTGACACTCACTTCATGTCTCCCCACACCTTGAGGGCAACAAGTTATTGTTTCATAAAAAGTGCAGTTAAACGTGAGCACCGCTGTACCGGATCCATCACTGATTCCACAGCAATACCCCAATACTTAGTGATCGAGAAACCATCAACTCTGACTCCTTCCTCCTTGTCCCAATGTTTCTCCTTTTAGACCAATTCTTTCTCCTTATTTCTCAGAGCACTCAAAACAGCTTGGACTGGGGGGATTTCCCTGGCAGCCCAGTGGTTAAGAATCTGCCTTCTTCCCCTGCCCCGAAAGAATCTGCCTTCCAATGCAGGGGATGGAGGTTCGATCCCTGGTCGGGGAACTTAGATCCCACATACTTCTGGGCAACTCAGTCTGAATGCCGAAACTAGAGAAAGCCTATGTGCCACAACAAAGACCCAGCACAAACAACATTTTTTTAAATAAATTAAAAAAGAAAACATCTTGGAGGATAAGACCCCATTTGTGTAAAAGAAAGGTTACCTAGTGATCAGTTCAGAGAAGGCAATGGCAACCCACTCCAGTACTCTTGCCTGGAGAATCTCAATGGGCGGAGGAGCCTGGTGGGCTGCAGTCCATGGGGATGAGAAGAGTCGGACATGACTGAACGACTTCACTTTCACTTTTCACTTTCATGCATTGGAGAAGGAAATGGCAACCCACTGCAGTGCTCTTGCCTGGAGACTCCCAGGGACGGTGGAGCCTGGTGCGCTGCTGTCTGCGGGGTCACACAGAATCAGACATGACTGAAGCGACTTAGCAGCAGCAGTAGCAGCGATCAGTTACCTATTGCTATGTAACTACCAAAAACTTCACAGCTTAAGACAACCTCCATGTATCATCATGGTTTCTGTGGGTCAGGAATCTGGGCATTCCTTGGCAGGGCTGTCCACCTGGGGTCTTGCACAAGGTTGCAATCAAGGTATCGTTTAGGGTTAAGGTCTCGTGGAAAGATTCAACCAGGGAAGAATCCAATTCTAGACTCAAGAGTTGGTTGACAGAACTCAGTGCCTCCAGGGCTGCTGGACGGTGGGCCTCAGCTCCATGCAGGGGGACTACCCCAACAGGGCAGGTTGCTTCCTCAAAGATCAAGGTCTGAGAAGGCACACAGTCTGCTAACAAGACACCTGTCATAATCTTTTGTGGGCTAATCATGGAATCGATGGCACTTGACTCAGCTGCATTACTGGGCAGAATCTTGCCCACTTTCAAGGGTCAAAGACAGCCCAGGCAGGAATGCCAGGACTCTGGGTCATTGGGAAGCAGCTCAGAGACTGCCCACCATAGAAGGGCAGGCGTGTTTTCTTACTTGATTATGCATAGAAGGTTTCTGGTAGAACACAGAATAATTTATTAGAAATTTCTGGGAATGCCACGGTGATCCAATAGTTAGGACATGGTGCTTTCACTGCTGAGGGCCTGGGTTCAATCCCTGGTTGGGTACCTAAGGTCTCACAAACTGCAAGGTGAGCCACCCCCCTCCTCAAAAAAAGATGGAAATTGTTGGTAGTGATTACCTTCAGAAATAGGACTAGGGCATCATAGAAAATGGGAGAAGGGATTTTTACTTTTCACTTTATACATTTCTATATTGTTTTACTTTAAAAAATAAACATAGTTTGTTATGTTTTAAGTTTTACATAGAAAAAAGGCACTCAGTAAATCCATGGCTAATTCATTTCAATGTATGACAAAAACCACTGCAATGTTGTAAAGTAATTAGCCTCCAACTAATAAAAATAAGTGGAAAAAAAAAAGAAAAAAAGCACTCAAAGTTATTTTCCAATAACTGTATCTTTTAAAAAGTAGTCTGGATTCAAAGGATAAAAATCAGTGAACCCAATTCGCGTGTGTGCACAAATTAGTAAACAATGTAGAAATATGTTAATATTTAGCAGCAATATTTTTATAAAATCAGATTACTTTTCCAAACCACTTAAAAGGGGCGTACATCACTCACTTCCCTCACAAAAATTTATCGCATTCAGTCAGCACAGGAGCTAAGAGATAGATCAGGACTAACCCATGTTCTGGAAATTACCTCTAATCATTAGCTTGTTTCAGAATCGATGACTGCTTTGGCTTCATAAAGGGGCTCATTTCAGTGTCCTATTTCTCCTTGAGTCCACCCAACATTGCCAGATAAAACACAGGATGACCAGGATGGCCCTTGTAATATTTGGGAAGGACTTTCACTGAATGGCTCAGACAGTAAAGAATCTGCCTGCAATTCAGGAGACCTGGGTTCATTCCCTGGGTTGGGAAGATTCCCTGAAGGGCATGGCAACCCTCTCCAATATTCTTGCCTGGAGAATCACCATGGACAGAGGAGCCGAGAGGGCTACAGTCCAAGGGGTCACAAAGAGTTGGACACAACTGAGTGACAAAACACAGCACTTTCACTGAAAAAGTATTCCGTGTTTTCTCTGAAACTCAGAGTTAACCAGGCAGCCTGTAGTTTTATATGTTCATCTGGCACACACCCCCAAAGTTGGCCCCCCAGGGACATTTGGAGACGTCTGGAGACTCCTGGTCATCACAGTGTGGTGCAGGGTGGAGGGGTCAGGTGCTGCTAGCATCTGCAGGTAGAGGACAGGGACGCTTCTAAACATCCCACAGCGCGCAGACAGCCCCCGCGATAAAGACTCCAGCCTCAGATATCAGTAGTGCCCACACTGAGACCGGCCATCCTCCCTCCCCTAAGCTCGGGCCTGACTCCCCGCTGGCCTCAGTGAGGAGCTGTGGATGCTCAGGTGGGTTTAGAAATCATTCTCCAGATGCTGGCAAGATGGGGGGCTGGGGGCGACAGCTGTGGTCTGGGGGTGTTTCAGCAGATTTTGTCCACAAAGTAACAGCTCTTCAACCATCCAGCAGACACTCTTTTTTTTTTTAATTAATTTTTATTGGAGTATAGTTGTGTTTAGGTCATACCTGAATGGTCTAGTGGTTTTCATTACTTTCTTCAATTTAAGTCTGAATTTGGCAATAAAGAGTTCATGATCTGAGCCACAGTCAGCTCCTGGTCTTGTTTTTGCTGACTGTATAGAGCTTCTCCATCTTTGGCTGCAAAGAATATAATCAATCTGATTTCAGTATTGACCATCTGGTGATGTCCATGTGTAGAGTCTTCTCTTGTGTTGTTGGAAGAGGGTGTTTGCTATGACCATTGTGTTCTCTTGGCAAAACTCTATCAGCCTTTGCCCTGCTTCATTCTGTACTCCAAGGCCAAATTTGCCTGTTACTCCAGGTGTTTCCTGACTTCCTACTTTTGCATTCCAGTCCCCTATAATGAAAAGGACATCTTTTTTGGGTCTTAGTTCTAAAAGGTCTTGTAGGTCTTCATAGAACCGTTCGGCTTCTTCAGCATTACTGGTTGGGGTATAGGCTTGGATTACCTTGATATTGAATGGTTTGCCTTGGAAACGAACAGAGATCATTCTGTCATTTTTTTTTTTCATTCTGTCATTTTTGAGATTGCATCCAAGTACTTGCATTTCGGACTCTTTTCTTGACCATGATGGCTACTCCGTTTCTTCTAAAGGATTCCTGCCCAAAGTAGTAGATATAATGGTCATCTGAGTTTAATTCACCCATTCCAGTCCATCTTAGTTCGCTGATTCCTAGAATGTCGACGTTCACTCTTGCCATCTCCTGTTTGACCACTTCCAAATTGCCTTGATTCATGGACCTAACATTCCAGGTTCCTATGCAATATTGCTCTTTACAGCATCGGGCCTTGCTTCTATCACCAGTCCCATCCACAACTGGGTATTGTTTTTGCTTTGACTCTATCCCTTCATTCTTTCAGGAGTTATTTCTCCACTGATCTCCAGTAGCATATTGGGCACCTACCGACCTGGGGAGTTCATCTTTCAGTGTCCTATCTTTTTGCCTTTTCATACTGTCCATGGGGTTCTCAAGGCAAGAATACTGAAGTGGTTTGCCATTCCCTTCTCCAGGGGACCACATTCTGTCAGACCTCTCCACCGTGACCCATCTGTCTTGGGTGGCCCCACATGGCATGGCTTAGTTTCATTGAGTTAGACAGGACTGTGGTCTGTGTGATTAGATTGGCTAGTTTTCTGTGATTACGGTTTCAATGTGTCTGCCCTCTGATGCCCTCTTGCAACACCTACCGTCTTACTTGGGTTTCTCTCACCTTAGACGTGGGGTATCTCTTCACGGCTGCTCCAGCAAAGCACAGCCCCTGCTCCTTACCTTGGACGAGGGATATCTTCTCACGGCCACCCCTCCTGACCTTGAACGTGGAGTAACTCCTCTCGGCCCTCCTGCGCCCGCCTAAATCAAATCCCTTATGATTATACAGTGGAAGTGAGGAATAGATTTAAGGGACTAGATCTGATAGACGGAGTGCCTAATGAACTATGGATGGAGGTTCATGACACTGTACAGGAGACAGGGATTAAGACCATCCCCATGGAAAAGAAATGCAAAATAGCAAAATGGCTGTCTGAGGAGTCCTTACAAATATCTGTGAAAAGAAGAGAAGCCAAAAGCAAAGGAGAAAAGGAAAGATATTCCCATCTGAATGCAGAGTTCCAAAGAATAGCAAGGAGAGATAAATAAGCCTTCCTCAGTGATCATTGCAGAGAAATAGAGGAAAACAACAGAATGGGAAAGACTAGAAATCTCTTCAAGAAAATTAGAGATACCAAGGGAACACTTCATGCAAAGATGGGCTCGATAAAGGACAGAAATGGTATGGACCTAACAGAAGCAGAAGATATTAAGAAGAGGTGACCAGAATACACAGAGGAACTGTACAAAAAAGATCTTCACAACTCAGATAATCACAATGGTGTGATCACTCACCTAGAGCCAGACATCCTGGAATGTGAAGTCAAGTGGGCCTTAGGAAGCATCACTATGAACAAAGCTAGTGGAGGTGATGGAATTCCAGTTGAGCTATTTCAAATCCTGAAAGATGATGCTGTGAAAATGCTGCACTCAATATGTCAGCATATTTGGAAAACTCAGCAGTGGCCACAGGACTGGAAAAGGTCAGTTTTCATTCCAATCCCAAAGAAAGGCAATGCCAAAGAATGCTCGAACTACTGCACAATTGCACTCATCTCACACGCTAGTAAAGCAATGCTCAAAATTCTCCAGGCCAGGCTTCGTGAACTGTGAACTTCCAGATGTTCAAGCTGGTTTTCAAAAAGGCAGAGGAACCAGAGATCAAATTGTCAACATTCTCTGGATCATCGAAAAAGCAAACATCTATTTCTGCTTTATTAACTATGCCAAAGCTTCAGACTGTGTGGATCACAATAAACTGTGGAAAATTCTTAAAGAAATGGGAATATCAGACCATCTGACCTGTCTCTTGAGAAACCTGTATGCCGGTCAGGAAGCAACAGTTAGAACTGAACATGGACCAACAGACTGGTTCCAAATAGGAAAAGGTGTACATCACGGCTGTATATTGTCACCCTGCTTATTTAACTTATATGCAGAGTACATCATGAGACACGCTGGGCTGGAAGAAGCACAAGCTGGAATCGATTGCCGGGAGAAATATCAATAACCTCAGATATGCAGATGACACCACCCTTTTGGCAGAAAGTGAAGAGGAACAAAAAGCCTCTTGATGGAAGTGAAGGAGGAGAGTGAAAAAGTTGGCTTAAAGCTCAACATTCAGAAAACTAAGATCATGGCATCTGGTCCCATCACTTCATGGGAAATAGATGGGGAAACTGTGGAAACAGTGTCAGACTCTATTTTTCTGGGCTCCAAAATCACTGCAGATGGTGACTGCAGCCATGAAATTAAAAGACGCTTACTCCTTGGAAGGAAAGTTATGACCAACCTGGGTAGCATATTTAAAGGCAGAGACATTACTTTGCCAACAAAGGTCCTTCTAGTCAAGGTTATGGTTTTTCCAGTGGTCATGTATGGATGTTAGAGTTGGATGGTGAAGAAAGCTGAGTGCAGAAGAATTGAGGCTTTTCAACTGTGATGTTGGAGAAGACTCTTGAGAGTCCCTTGGATTGCAAGGAGATCCAACCAGTCCATCATAAAGGAGATTGGTCCTGGGTGTTCATTGGAAGGACTGATGTTAAAGCTGAAACTCCAGTACTTTGGCCACCTCATGCTAAGAGTTGACTCATTGGAAAAGACCCTGATGCTGGGAGGGATTGGGGGCAGGAGGAGAAGGGGACGACAGAGGATGAGATGGCTGGATGGCATCACTGACTCGATGGACATGGGTCTGGGTGGACTCCGGGAGTTGGTGATGGACGGGGAGGCCTGGCGTGCTGCAATTCATGGGGTTGCAAAGAGTTGGACACAACTGAGCGGCTGAACTGAACTGAACTGATAGTCGTGTTAGTCTCTACTGGACAGCAAAGCAGATCAGCTTTGTTGCTGTTCGGTCACTCAGCCGTGCCTGGCTCTCTGTGACCCCACAGACTGCAACACACCAGGCTCCTCTGTCCCTCATCATCTCCCGGAGTTTGCTCCAACTCATGTCCATTAAGTCAATGATGCACATATACATATATCCCCTCTTTTTAGGATTTCCTTCCCACTTAGGTCACCGTAGAGCGTTGAGTGGAGCTCCCTGTGCTAAACAGTAGGTTCTCATTAGTTATCTATTTTATATGTAGTATCGATAGTGTATATATGTCAATCCAATCTCTCAATTCATCCCACCCTATCTTCTCCCCTTGGGTTCTACATGTTTGTTCTCTATGTCTGTGTCTCTATTTCTCCTTTGCAAATAAAATCATTTGTACCATTTTTCTAGATTCCACGACTATTCATTAATATATGATATTTGTTTTTCTCTTTCTGACTTACTTCAATTTATATGACAGTCTCGAGGTCCACCTCTGCAGATGACTCAGGATTGTTCTTTTTTGTGACTACATAATATTCCACTGTATTTATGCACCACATTTTCATTATCCATTTCTCTGTTGAGGTTCTCATTTAGGTTGCTTCTAAGTCCTCGTTGTTGTAAAATAGTGCTTTAATGAACATTGAGGTGCGGGTGTCTTTTTTTTTTTTGCAGGTGTCTTTTTGAATTATAGTTTTCTCTGGGTATATGCCCAGGAGTAGCACTGCTGAGTCATATGGTAGTTCTATTTATAGTTTTTAAGGAACCACCATACTGTTTTAAATAGCATCCAGCAGACACTCAAATGTTTACTAACGGCTCATGCTTGTTTATCTTCAGATAGTTCTCCAAAGATCTGAGCACATTTCAAGCAGCTGCAAGAATCTGCAAACAGCAAGTGATTTAAGTGGCCTGACAGAGAATATAACTACCCTTTTCCTTTTTTAATTAATAAAGAGATTTTACTAATACCCTTGTCCAGACCATTTCGTTGTGGTTAATGTTCCCAGAGAGAATCAATTGAAAATTTGCTGATAACACAAATGGAGTGGTGGGGGTCCCAGTAGCATCTAATAACTCACCAAGTAATTTGTTCAAGATTAACACCATTTCCTAAAGAGTTCATACTGCTTTCATCCATCCTAGATGCATTGTAGGCAAGAATTGTATTCAATCATTTATTTTGCCTCTTAAAAATCTGTTATAATTATTTCAGAAAGTTAACTGAGTACAATCTTAATCTTAAAGGTTGATCAGAATCACACTGCAAGGTACCAAAAATATTAAGTTGTATTTATGCCGATTGCTGTTACTGCTAGTGAAATAATACTTATCTATACTTCAAACAAGAAGAATACATAACGCAAAATGAGAAGAGCTGTAATTTGATTTTATTGGGTCAGACTAGTGGCAATGCAAGTAGGGAGCTGTAAAGGTATTAATTATTCTTTCCTTCATCCAAAGGCTGTACTTGCTGGCAGTTGAATATTGAAACGCGTAAAAAAGTAAGAATGTAGGTTCTAATGCAAGGGAGCAAGTGTGAGACATTGTGATATTTAATCTAAGTTTTTACTCTATCAACTTAGTAAGTTACTGTTAACTCCTGTGCTGACTTTCTGGCTTAGAACTTATAAATGTGTCAATTATTGAAGTGCTGGGACTTCCCTGGTGGTCCAGTGGCTAACACTCTGCACTCCCAAAGCATGGGGCCTGGGGTTTGATCCCTGGTCAGGGAACTAGATCCCACTTGCCTGCAACTAAGTGTTCACATGCTGCCACTTCAAAAAAGATCCTGCATGCCAAAATGTCCAGCACGGCCAAATAAATAAACATAAATATTAAAAATAATAATTTTTAAAACTCATTAAAAATTATACTGAGGTATTAGAAAACCGTTTTTTTTTTTAATCCAAGCACATATTTTTTTTTCTCCAAGCACATATTTAATAGAGAAAATGACTAAAAATACTTTACTAAGCCATCACTCTGGCAATGGAAATCAGTTCCCTCCATTTGAACCAAACAACTTCTCAAAACCAAAGTAAGTTTAAAGAATCTGGCCTTGTTTTTTTGTTTGTTTTTGCATGGGAGATGGTGGAGACAATAAAATCTGAAGCCTGTAATAATTAGGTTTTGCATGTAGACTGGTAATTCTGCCTGAGCTGGAGGATAGGATGGCTGTGTATCCTTGGGAAAGTTGCTTAACCTCTCTGTTTCTTAGTTTGCTCAATAGGTCAACCTGCAATCTTGTCCTAGATCTCTCCATTATTTTGTATATTAGCATCCTATGCATTTCCTTCGTGGCATTTTTTGACACTGGTAATCATTTTTTTTATAGACTATTTGTTTAGCCTGTTGCCCTCCATTTGGATAGCAGCGAAGAATTGATGCTTTTGACGTGTGGTGTTGGAGAAGACTTTTGAGAGTCTCTTGGACAGCAAGGAGATTCAACCAGTCAATCCTAAAGGAAATCAGTCCTGAATATTCACTGGAAGGACTGATGCTGAAGTTGAAACTCCAATACTTTGGCCACCTGATGTGAAGAAGTGACTCATTGGAAAAGACCCTGATGCTGGGAAAGATTGAAGGTGGGAGGAGAAGGGGACAACAGAGGATGAGGTGGTTGGATGGCATCACTGACTCGACAGACATGAGTTTGAGTAAACTCCAGGAGTTGGTGATGGACAGGGAGGCCTGGCATGCTGCAGTCCAAGGGGTTGCAACAAGTCAGAGATAACTGAGCGACTAAACTGAACTGAACTGAATATTCATTTATTTTGTTCACCACACTCAGGTTTTCATTCATTCAATAAGCCTGCAGTTTCTACTGTGTGCCAAGCACTGGTGCAGACACTGTAAGTAAACAAAGTCCCTGCCTGTTCTGGAAACCAGTCTGCAAGTCTGCGATTGAGCCTCAGCCCCACCTGCTGTCACCTTGAAGCTTTCACTCGTGCAGGAGGATAGGGAGCGAAGGTGTGTCCCCAGAGACGTCGGTATCCATCACCTGGTTGGTGGGGCTGGTCAACCCCTTTGGACACCGGTGTTTGTTTCCAGCAGCTGCTGTAACAACTCCACAAACTGGGGGACTTACAACAACAGAAACCTCTCATAGTTCAGGAGGCCGGAAGTCCTAAATCAAGGTGGTAGGACCAAGCTCCCTTCCAAGGTTCTCGGGCAGAATCCCTCCTTGCCTCCTGTGGGGGTGGGGGGCGCGGGGGGTGGGGGCTGCTGCTGGCGGTCCAGGACCCTCCTCGCTCAGTCGCTGCATCACGTCCATCTCCACTCCCGTGGTCACGAGTCCCTCTCCCTTTCTGCATGTGTCTGGGTCCCTCCCGGGCTTCTTACAAGGACACCAGTCACAGAATTTAGGGCCCGCCCTAGTCCACTATGACCTCATCTGAACAGGTTAATCTGCAAAGACCCCATTTCCAAATAAGGTCACGTGTGGGGTTCCCACTGGATGTGAATTTTGTGGGGGAGACACCATTTAGCCTAAGTACAGGCAGCACCCCTTGGGGTATTTTTTTGATGCCTTTCACCTGATGGACCCACAGATGCTGCTGCCCCCAGTATTTAAAATGAAGCCTTCTGAGGCATTGCTCACTAGAGCCTCAGAATGACCTGGGACACGACACTGCATCACCTCCTGATTGAGAGTGAGGAAGCAGAGCTTCAGGAAGGTGGTCATGAGTATCCAGGCCCCGAGCAAATGGTGGAGGGGTGCAAAGCTAGGGCCCCTGATGCCACAGACTCAGTCTATTCCCTCTCCCGCCTCTGTGGGGTGGACAGGCTCCACAGGTCTGTGGTGTGGGGGTGGCTCATCCCTCCACACTCCCACTCCGTCCTTGGCCGTGACACTGCTATCATCACAATAGTGTTGTATGGCCAGGACCCTGGGGGTGCTTCTACACCAGCTCAAGGGAAAGACTCCAGAAGCCCCTCTTCGGAGGTCTGACCCCAGGAGTTATTCCCTTTCTAGTTGCATTAAATGGGCCCCAGTTTTTTTATTAATTAATTTGGCTACACTAGGTCTTAGTTGCAACATAGGGGATCTAGTCCCCTGACCAAGGATCAAACTCAGACCCCCTGCATTGGGAGTGTAGAGTCTTAGCCCCTGGACCACCAGGGAAGTCCCCAGTGGGGCCTCAGTTTTATTGACAAGACACTGGATTATGCTAGCCATTTCTTTTTTTTTTTCTTTTAACTTTTTATTTTATATTAGAATACAGTTGATTAACAATGTTGTGGTAGTTTAAGGTGTAGAGCAAAATGATTCGGTTATACATATACAAGTATCCTTTTTCAAATTCTGTTCCCATTTACGTTATTATGTAAAATTGAGCAGAGTTCCCTGTGCTATACAGTAGGTCCTTGTTGGTCATCCTTTCTATTTTTTTAAAGTAATTTATTTATGTTAATTGTAAGCTAATTACTTTACAATATCGTAGTGGTTTTAGCCATACATTGACATGAATCAGCCATGGGTGTACATGTGTTCCCCATCCTGAACCCCCTTCCCACCTCCCTCCCCATCCCATCCCTCTGGGTCATCCCAGTGCACCAGCCCTGAGCACCCTGTCTCATGCATCGAACCTGGACTGATGATCTATTTCACATATGATAGTATACAGGTTTCAATGCTATTCTCTCAAATGATCCCACCCTCGCCTTCTCCCACAGAGTCCAAAAGTCTGTTCTTTACATCTGTGTTTCTTGCTGCTTATATATAAGGGTCATTGTTACCCTCTTTCTAAATTCCATATTTATGTGTTAATATGCTGTATTGGTGTTTTTCTTTCTGACTCACTTCACTCTGTATAATAGGCTCCAGTTTCATCCACCTCATTAGAACTGATTCAAATGCATTCTTTTTAATAGCTGAGTAATATTCCATTGTGTATATGTACCACAGCTTTCTCATCCATTTGTCTGCCGATGGACATCTAGGTTGTTTCCATGTCCTGGCTATTGTAAACAGTGCTGTGATGAACATTGGGGTACACGTGTCTCTTTCAATTCTGGTTTCCTTGATGTGTATGCCCAGCAGTGGGATTGCTGGGTCGTAGGCAGTTCTATTTCCAGTTTTTCAAGGAATCTCCACACTGTTCTCCATGGTGGCTGTACTAGTTTGCATTCCCACCAACAGAGTAAGAGTGTTCCTTTTTCTCCACACCCTCTCCAGCATTTATTGTTTGTAGACCTTTTGATGGCAGCCATTCTGACCACGTGAGATGGTTCCTCATTGTGGTCATCCATTCTATTTTAAATGGAGGATAATTGCTTTGCAATATTCTGTTGGTTTCTGTATGACAACGTGAGTCAGTCATAAGTATACATATATCCCCTCTCTCTTGAGTCATCCTTCCACCCCGCCACCCCCCCATATGCTAGCCATTTCTGAGATTTATTGGGTTCTGCTGAGTTCTTATAATTACGTTCTAATTATATTTCCTTACACATCCAGATCCTTCCTACATAAATGCATTGTAAGAGAAACACCTAATATTGTTTCGGGCAATGTCCTGTTTTGTAAAGTCTCTGTCGGCAGTTGTGTTGTCAGCCTAAAAAAATAAAAAGAGGAAAAGAGAAAAGTTTCTTCTCTAATCACCGGAATCACTGTAGAACACACAGACTGTATCTGAGACAGTTTCCTGTGAGACACCCTCCCTTTATTGTCTGAAAGTCAAAGCATCGTGTGCAACCTGTTGCTGGGCCAGGCTGTGGCCGCAAGGAGGAAGAGTGATGGAGGTATCAGTGAAATCCAGCTGCCTGGCCTCTGATCTGAGGTCCCCAAAGGCAATCTAAAGGTGCATAAACTAGAGCTACTCATATGTAGCAGGAGACAGTGTGTCCATCATTTGCCTCAACCCCACAGGTTGCAATTTCCTCAAAGACTTAGATTAATACTGTGTATCATTTCCTAAAATAGCTCCATCTTTTCCCTAAGTGCCCTCTCTCATGGGTCCAGGATGTCCATCCCTTGCCAGGGATCTGTGGAAGAGATGCAGGTAAAGGAACCAGAATGAGAACAGAGAATGAGACTCACTCCTGAAAAAAATGACGCACATGTTTGTACCCCTGGATTGTATAACCTCCAGGTGGCATCAGTATGAGTCTAACTGACCTGCTTGGTGATTCCTGGGGGACAGGTATGGGGAAGTTCTGAAGTCTATCCTTTAAGACTATGTTTGTCTCATAGATGCTGCTCCTTAGGAATCTTTTGCGCTGGTTGCCCTCATCACAGTTGATAAGAACATCTGCAGTAGGTGCTTTTTTAAAAGTTTCGTTTATTTACTTATGGCTGCTCTGGGTTGCTGCATGGGGCTTTCTCTAGTTGGGATGAGCGGGAGCTACTGTGTAGCTGCTTGGGCTTCTCGCTGCAGTGGCTTCTCCTGCCGCTGAGCACAGGCTCTAGGGTGAGCCGGCTTCCGTGGTTGCAGCGCCGGGGCTGATCGGGGGCTCCCCAGTCTGGTGCACAGGCTTGGGTCCTTCACCTGCATTCAGCACATGGGATCTCCCCGGACCAGGGATCAAACCTGTGTCTTCTGCATTGGCAGGCGGATTCTTAACCATTGGACCACTGGAGAAGTCCAACAGAAGCTTTTTAATCACTCTGCTTTTCCAGGTGTTTGCTGGAAAGAAATCCTACCAAGTCTTTTGAAATACACAAATCCGGTTTTTTTGTGACAGGCAGATGGAGCTGAATTCTGGAGGAATTCAACCCAGCCATTAAGGGGTCTTGTTCTTCATTATCAGTGGATCCCTGGGTGGGAATATGCACCCTCGCTGACGGTCCAGGTGGGCTGGCGGTCTCGGTTTTCCCGGCTGCATGGGAGGGGCGTGTTGGGTGGAGTTCCCTCGGAGCATCTGCATCTATTCCTGCTCTTGTTGCTGATGCCTTTGAGCGGAGCAACAGGATGCTCGGGAGTGATTATAAACACTCGAAGGGCAGAAAATCTTCGGCTGTCTTATCCATCACTCCTCATAAACATTACTGTCTCCTTGAGATAACAAAATCATTCCAGGGTACCTTGGGAGCATCTGGCTTGTGTCTCCTTTCAAGGCTGTGCGCCTAACTGTGCCATTTTGAATAGTAGATTCTTTTATCAGATTTTAGGGTGAGCGACCTTCCGCTCCCTCGGATGCCTGCTTTCAGAGAAAGGCTGGTGAGACTCAATGTGGTCCTTTCTGCTCGAGGGCTGCAGTCAACGAGATAAGGGGCTGTGGGGCATTTCTTCTTTCTTCCTTTTGTCCTAGTCTTTTAAAAAGTTCTTTTGTGAGAGTTTTTTCCGATAGTAGGAAAACGGACACCCGTGTGGACAGGTTGTCTCATTCATAAATTCATCCACGTGTCACACGCTGTTTGGAGCCTTCCCACTGCCTGGCACTGTTCTGATCTCTGAGGGTTTCTAGATGGGGGTGAGCCGGTGGAGGGGGGCTGTCCATTGAGTGGGCGTGGTGGACCGAACTGCCCCCAGTTAGGGAGCAGCATCGGCAATAGAGTGAGTAGTGGGACTGGCACTGTTCCCCATTGGCTGGCATTTATTTTCTCGGACCATCCAACTAAAAAAAAAAGAAGAATTAGCCTTTCAAAATTATTCAACTTTCAAATTCCAGACTTACTTCTCAACTGGAATTCACAATGGTAAAAAGACATTTTCCCCCCAAGTACAGGCCCTCCGTTCTCATTACTGGCATATTCCATATTTGCAAATTCTCCTGCGTGCTAAGCCGCTTCAGTTGTGTCCAGCTCTTTGCGACTCTATGCACTGTAACCTGCCAGGCTCCTCTGTCCATAGGATTCTCCAGGCAAGAATACTGGAGTGAGTTGCCATGCCCTTCTCCAGGGGATCTTCCTGACCCAGGGTTCAAACCCGTATCTCTTCTGTCTCCCGCATTAACAGGCAGGTTCTTTTCCACTAGTCCCACCTGGGAAGCCATGATTGGAGGATAAACCTAAGAAAATCCAGGCCTGAACCCTGGTCCCTCCTTGGGTTTCCGAGGGCCCACATGTGATGATGTACCATGCATGTGCTCCTTGGATCCAAGAAAGTAGCATTCCAGCACTTTTATGCAAAGGCTTGAAATCAGAAGCTTGTAGAAAGAAAAAAAAACCCACTATTTTAGTCTTTCCTGGTGGTTCAGTCTGTAAAGAATCCACCTGCAGTGCAGGAGACACAGGAAGATGCAAATTCAATCCCTGGGTCAGAAAGATCCCCTGGAGGAGGACATGGCAACCCACTCCAGGATTCTTGCATGGGAAATCCCATGTACAGAGGAGCCCAGTGGACTGCAGTCCAAGGGGTCGCGAGAGTCACACAACTTAGTGACTAAACCACCAGCCAGAATATTGTTTCAAGTTTCAGTTTTCTGTCTTCTGAAGTCATGCTTTTCAAACCTCCAGGTTTAGAGACATCACCACCTGGGGCTCTTGTTAACAGGAAGACCCGGATCCCAGGGAAGCCGGGTGGGGCCGAGGTCCTGTGTTTCTAACCAGCTTCTGAGTGAGGCTGATGCTGATATCAGTAAACTCCCTGTGTGTAAGCCTGTTTGGACTGCTGTTTTCCTCACTTGCACCCAAAAGAGATCAACTGCCATCTGGAGACCTCAGGCTTCTTCTTTCCCACCCTCCATGCTGTTTTTTATCCCATGCCTTCCCTCAGACCTCCCCTCTTTGGGGAGCTTGGATATTGCCTCCTCCGGGGAGCCTTCCCTGATTCCTGCTTCCTGCCCTCAGAGATTTTCAGAAGCAAATCCCAGGGCAACCATTCGCAACCTTGACTGTAAAATAGAATCACCTGGAAGCTTGGAAACCATCTGCTCTCCAGGCCACACCCCAGACCAAACAATCCAGAATGTCTACAGTTGCAAGCATGTCAGTGTCTTAAGAACTAGGCCCCAAGGTATGTGTTACCTCTAACATTTATAAAGTTTTAACAGCATCTGATTGGGTCACCAAACGGTGGGGAAAGTCCCAGGTGAAAGCTCACCTTGGTGAAGATGATTCAGCCTTAGAAAGGAATGAAGCTCTCATACATGCTTCAACATGGATGAGCTGTGAAGACAAGTCTTCAAGACTTGGTCTCCTGCAGGAAAGTCCCTGGCAGCCAGTGATTAGGATTCGGGGCTTTCACTGTGGTGGCCTGGGGTTCAATCCCTGGTCAGGCAATTGAGATCCTGCAAGTCACGGGGTGTGGCCAAAAAAAAAATGGTGCTAGAAATAGGTTTGTTTCTTGTGTTACTAGCATTCAGAGTTTCATGGGAAGAGGTGCAGAATCAGAAGAGACCCTCAGCTCACAGCACATGCAGACTGCAAAGGCAAATGTTAGTCACATATTTCAGGAATGGTGCACTGGGTGGGAGCCTCCATGGATCCTTATTCATGAACGTGCTTTTCATAATAGACGCTAACTAAGATCAGTGAAAATATTGACCAGAACTCTTGTGAAATAATTCTGTCACATGTCCTGATTTATCAGCATCCCAGGTGTACTTTTCCTGTGTTTGTCAACAAGAGAATTGAGTCAACAGTCACAAGCTTGGTTACCATTTAGAATATTGACATGGCTCCAACCTAACTTCTCCCATTTGAATTTAGCATCTTCAGTGGGCCAGAGATTCCCAACAGGTGATACGCATATGAGCTATTCACAAAGTTTTATAAGAATATAAATGTCGTCTCGGGCTTCCTAGTTGGCACTCGAGGTAAAGACCCCATTTGCCTACGCAGAAGACTGAAGAGACACAGATTCAAACCCTGGGTCAGGAAGATCCCCTGGAGGAGGGCGTGGCAACCCACTCCAGTATTCTCGCCCGGAGAATCCCAAGGACAGAGGAGTCTGGGGGGCTACAGTGCATAAGGTTGCAAAGAGTCAGACACAACTGAGTGACTGAGCAGGCAGGCACGCAGACATCTCCTCCAGACTTACTGAATCTCTCTGCTTGATGTTGCTTGTTTAAAAAAAGAAAAATTATGTCTAAGGATGACTATATGTTCTGTCTTGAGATGTTTTTTCCTTTATAAAATTTATGTCCATTCAGTTTTATAAATCAGAAGTAATATTCAATGTCATCTTCGAAAACAGGCCTAGTCATTAGGCTCAGAGACATTTTGTCTTAAAAAAATTTTTTTTGGAATGGTTTTATGATCTTGCTTGGCATACTCCAGAGCCAATCAGATTTCCTCGGCAGTTGCATTTATTCTTATTATGAACTCTCATCAGACCTTTCAGATTTTAAAATTATCATTAATAAGTTAACCAGAGTCACCCAGTCTCAGTATCCACAGACAGTTTTTGTTTTACTCTGATGCTTGTGTGGATGTCTTCCTGTAAGCCATGGACCAGAGCTCGTGCCTTCAATAAGGAAGAATCTCCTGGAAAAAGGACTGTAGCAGGTTGTTTGAAATTATTGATGCTTCACAGAATGACCTCTTGCGAACAGTTTGGACCTGAGGCTACTAAAGCAGCTTTCAGATGATACTGAGTCAGGATTTCCAGACTCCCTTGTTGGAGAATCATGAAGGCTTCGTGAGACCCCAGGTCCAGTGGAACAAGAATCAATCACACAGGAAAAACAACTTAGAGTTAAGTGTTATTACAATTACTTGCTTGGAATATGATTGGTATAGTTCTAATATTCCATTTTCTGGATATATAAGGAAGACTTTTCTTGCATGCAATCTCAATCACTCAGTTGTGTCCCACTCTGTGATCCCCATGTGCTATAGCCCACCAGGCCCCTATGGCCATGGGATTCTCCAGGCAAGAATACCAGAGTGAGTAGCCATTTCCTCCTCCAGGGGATCTTTCCAACCCAGGGATCAAACCTGCATCTCCAGCATCTCCTGCATTGACAGGTAGATTCTTTACCACCAAGCCCCTTTCTCTTCTTAAACAATCCAGAGAATTTCAGCAAACTCTGCTTTCATATGCTGAAATGAAACTTGAAAATGACATATGATTTTCACTGAATTCAGAAACTCTTACTTTTTATGAAAGATATTTCATTGCACAGGTTCAATAAGAATCTGTCTTTTACCAGGATATAATTAGGTACATTTTTGTACACCCAAGGCTGGGTTGGAGGGTCATGATAGAGATGATGATCACTGAATCAGATAAGACCAGCCACTTTAAGGAAGAAAAGTTGGTTTTACCCATAAATTCATCCCAGGAAAACAGCCCCTGTGCCAGGCCTAGTGGGTAAGGAAGGGCATTCAGGACAGCCCTTAATGTAGAGAGGCATTTGCCCAAACGTATAGTCTGTGGATGAAATCCAATGGAGAGAGCTTCTTGGACTTGGTTTTCATATCTCGGGAAATAGAAGCTTTTGAAAGTCCAACCCAAGAGTCCTTACAGAGACTTCCGGCAAAGCAAACTCAAGAAGTCTTATATGGTGAGCTAACTCATTGGAAAAGATACTGATGCTGGGAAAGATTGAGGGCAGGGGAACTGGGTGACAGAGGATGAGATGGTTGGACGGCATCACTGACTCAATGGACATGAGTTCGAGCAAACTCAGGGAGATGGTGAAGGACAGGGAGGCCTGGCGTGCCACAGTCCATGGAGTCGCAAAGAGTCAGACACGACTGGGTGACTGAACAACAACGGGGTCTGAGAAGGGATGTCACAGTGTGAGCAGCCTCTGGCTCTCACGACCCTGGATGTGGCCTGTGAGCTCCCGCCAGCACCGAGGTTTGTTGGGCCTCCTTCCGGACGCCATTAGTAGACTCTGCCTGGAGCCCACCTGGCCTCCCATCCCCTGCTCATCCCACTTGCCAGGTTTGATCAGCAAGCCCACTCTGCCTTGGATCCTGTCAGCCCCCGGGGGCCAGGGACACAGTTGCAGCCCAGCCGCCACTACCTCCACCAGCAAACACACCAAATTAAAAAAGAACGTTCCAGCCCCTCAGCTGAAAGCCCCCGGAAGGGGGTTTGAGATATGCTCTCATGAGATGCAAATTTCTCCGCCCTGAGCAGCACTTGTGCCTTTGCATCTGCAGGGAGAACCACACATCCCCTCGCCAGTCCTCCTGCCCACAGGTTCCCCCAGAAGATCACCCCACTCCCGACCCTCCCAGGGGATGCAGGACATGACAAGCACCGCTGCCCACTGCCCCCTCACTGCATCAAGTGCCGAGCAAGCAGGGCTATCTCCTGGGGAACATCCCAGAGGTTCCAGAGGCGTCAGGCTTGTGTGAGTGTCTCTGCCAAGACTCTCCCGTGACTCGCCTCCGTAGAGGTTTCCTGAGCACAGACTCGGGGTCAGACCTTGGGCGGGGCCCTGGGATGGGAGATGGATGCATGACCCCTGCCCTCAGGTCACTGCCGTGGGGCCCTGCCCCATGAGGACTCGGCGGGCGGAACCCAGCCACTGGAAGGGAGAACCCCAGGTTCTGGGCGCAGTCCGTCCAGCCGCAGAGTGGCCCGCCTCGGAAGGCTCTGGGGTGAGGGGCCCATCTCTGACGGTGGCTGGCAGCCCGTGGACCTTCACTTGCCAGGGCTGAGAGGTGGGAAGAGCCATTCCTGCCCAGGAGGTCGGTGAGAGCCATCCCTTCAACAGGTTCTGCTGCTGGGAGTCCTTTTTTCTATATGCTTTTTTAAAGCCTGACATCCAAGAACAAAGCAGACGTTGGCAGCAAGAAGTACCCTCTCTTCCCTGGTGGCCCAGTGGTTAAGAGTCTGCTTGCCAATCCATAGGACACAGGTTCAATCCCTAGACTGGAAAGAATGCACACGCCATGGGGCCACTAAGCTGGGGCACCACAACTGCTGAGCTGGAGCTCTAGGGCACATGCTCCACAAGAAGAGAAGCCCTCTCACCACGAGTGAAGAGGAGCCCCCCTCCCCTGCAAATAGAGCAAAGCTCGCACAGCGACAAAGACCCAGCACAGTCAAAAATAACTACATAAAATAAAAAGAAGCACCTTCTTGTTCCCCTGCATACATGACCCAAGGGATGGCAGAGGCATATGCTATGTGAGCACGCCTGGAAAGGCACAGAAACTGACATTTTACGGTGGCCCCAAAGGTGCCAACAATACGCTGGCAGGCTGGTGTGGAGGGTGATTGGCGTCCATCAACAGGGCTGTGTTTGGGCTGCGCTATCGACACCTGACATGTTTGTTGTAATTGGTTTCCCAGCCAGCCCTGCTGCCTTCCTTAATTGCACTCATTCCTTAACAAAAATGACACGCTGGTGGCAGCGACATGGGCTTGAAGACGCGGGTGCCTTTTGATGTGACCCTAAAGTCGCGCTTGCGACCAGAAGCTAAGACGGGGGGCAGAGCCCGCAGGTCATTTCTCTCCTGGGAGCATGGGGTCGAGCAGCCTGTTAGAACCGTTCGTGTAATTGTGCCACCTTGATACACTTAGTGACAGTTTTCCTGGGTCTGCAGGTCTAAACTCATGACGGACTTTAGAGAGACTTCGTCTGCAGACCTTTGGAAGCTTGAGTTTAATTCTGCAGAGGATGGGGAAAGCATGTTCAGAGAATGTCTGGAATTCGAACCGAATGCTCAGTGCATCGCTAAAATGAGTGGGTAGAAGTTTGAGAAACAGAATATGTGTATGATTCCAAGGTACCTCCCTCAATGTGTATTCATTGCCGGGAGAGAAATAGTCACTTTATGGGGCAGACACCACCTTAACCAGGGAACGAAGGTTCACAGTGCCAGGAACAAGACCCAAGGAGCCCAGGAGGAGAATCGCTAAAGATCACCTCCCCTGAGAAATCCTTAACCCAAATCCAGAACTTTTGTCCAACCATGAGAGTGCATTGGACAAAACCAACTTGAGGGACTTGTTACAAAACCTAAGAACACTATTCTTTAAAAGGATCAAGGTCACACAACTTCTCTGGTAGTCCAGTGATTAAAAACCCACCTTCCAATGCAGCATATGTAAGAGATGAAGATTTGATCCCTAGGTCTGGAAGATCCCCTGGAAGAGGGCATGGCAACCCACTCCAGTAATCTTGCCTGGAGAATCCCTTAGACAGAGGAGAGCCTGTTGGGCTACAGTCCATGGGGCCGCAGAGTCGGACATGACTGAGTGACTCTTAGTTTCACTTTCACTTTTCCAACGCAGGACACGGGGAATTAAGATCCCACATGCCTTGGGGCAACTAAGCCTGAGTGCCTCAACTACTGAGCCTTCGTGCCTCAACGAAAGAGAAGCCTTCGCCCCGCAAGGAAGACCCCACATGCCGCAACTAAGACTCAACACAGCCAAAAATAAAATAAGTAAATTAAAAAAAAAAAAAAAGGTCAAGGTCACAAAGGGAAAGGAGAGACTGCAAAACTGTCAGCAACCAGAGAAGGAGACATGACAATTAAACGCAACGTGGAGCCCTGGGACAGAGAAAGGACATTAAGAGAAAAGCTGATGACATCTGAACACAGTCCGTAGCCACTGACATGTGCGGCGTCTGAAATGGTTTCTTGGTCATTGTATTCAGTCAAACAAGATGTCGACATCAGGAGGAAAAATCTGGGTGGCAGGTGACATGGGAACCCCCTGAGGAAACTCTGCAAGTCTTCTGTAAGTCTAAAATTATTTCATAATAAAAAGTTTTTCAAATGTAAAAAAAAAAAGCTCAGCTCTCCCCCACCTAAGCTGCCACACCCTCAGAGGGCCACCCCTGGGGAAAGTCTGCTACTCCCAGCTGTCTCTTGTTTTCCTGCATTTCATTCTTATAACTGTTAAATCAATAGCTACATCTTCATAGTAAATAATTGTGTCTGTGGTATTTTAATGGTCTCCTGCATTCAAGTTGTCAGGAGCATTTTTGTCAGCAGAGCAAAACCATTGATTTTTCTGCCCGAGCATCGAAGGTACACATGGATGAGCTGCCTGCAGCCTGGGATCAGAGCTGGGGAGACAAACCCCAGGGCCTGGGACTCTCTGCCCAACACAGGCACCTACAAACAACAGATAAAATATTTTATCTCCAATGAACCAGGTTCCAGTGCAGTTAACTTCCAGGGCAGGAAGGGTTAAGCACCTTCAGTCCGGGAGAGCTTGGGGAACCCCAGATCTGGTGTGCTCTGCCATTTTTCTGGGGTCTGAACCCTAGAAGCAAGTGAGCAACATCACAGAGAGAACACAGAGTCAAACTGGCAGGTGACTGAGTGGCCAGGAGCTCTTGGCTAGCGAATGGAAGCATTGTCGTGCATGTGTATTCACTCGCTAAGTCCTGACCAACTCATTGTGACCCCATGGGCTGTAGCCCGCCAGGCTCCTCTGTCCATGGGCTTTTCCAGACAAGAATACTGGAGTGCGTTGCCATTTTCTCTGCCAGGGGATCTTCCCCACCCAGGGATCGAACCCAGGTCTCCTGTGTCTCCTGAATTGGCAGGCAGGTTCTTTACCACTGAGCCACCTGGGAAGCCCACATGTTCTCCTAACTGACCATGAATTGCAGCTTCCAGCTGCAATAGCTCCATGATTGCACAGTTGTATTGTTTTTTATCACTTTTAAAGTAGGGCCTGTGTGTGCATGCTTTGTAGGCAGAAATAAATGGTGCATGTCCCTGGGGAGAGACATAGACCTGAACGGGCAGGATTTGTGGAACATGCTGCCCTCCAGAGCACAGCTTGACTCCGGCAGCCACTGAGGGCAGCCAGGAAGGACCGGGAGGCAGGCTGGGCCAACCACAAATATTTGCACAGGTGAATACAATTTAGGAAAGGAAGTCAGTGGAAGCATTCAGATGAGAGGGGAGGAGAGATGCGGTCCCACTGAGCTCCACACCCTGGGGTTTGCCAGGGAAGCTGCTGCAGCCTGAGTTTATGCACTGGTCCAGCTAGTGACTATGGTTGGCATCGCTTACTATGAGGTGGCACCTCCTCCCTTCTGACCTCCGAGGAGCCTTTCTGGGCTTCCTAGGAGGCTCAGTGGTAAAGAACCTGCCTGCCAATGCAGGAGATGCAGGAGACGTGAGTTTGATCCCTGGGCTGAGAAGATCCCCTGGAGGAGGAAATGGCAATTCGCTCCAGATTCTTGCCCAGAGAATTCCATGGACAGAGAAGCCTGGTGGGCTACAGTCCACAGGCCGAAGAGAGTTGGACAATGAGCACTACCTACATGAAGCCTTTCTGCTCATGTGTAGTTGGGAAGGTCTCCTTGACTTCGAGAAGGAGAACTATGTGGTCTCTACCTGTTATCTGGTTTTTCCAGTAGTCATGTGTGGATGTGAGAGTTGGACCATAAAGAAAGCTGAGCAATGAAGAATTGTTGCTTTTGAATTGTGGTGTTGGAGAAGACTCTTGAGAGTCCCTTGGATGGCAAGGACATCAAACCAGTCCATCCTAAAGGAGGTCAGTCCTGAACATCCACTGGAAGGACTGATGCTGAGGCTGAGGCTCCAATACTTTGGCCACCTGGTGTGAAGAGCCGACTCATTGGATAAGACTATGACACTGGGAAAGATTGAAGGCAGGAGGAGAAGGGGAGACAGAGGATGAGATGGTTGGATGGCATCACCAACTTGATGGACATGAGTCTGAGCAAGTTCCAGAAGATGGTGAAGGACAGGGAAGCCTGGCGCGCTGCAGTCCACGGGGTCGCAAAGAGTCGGACATGACGGAGCGGCTGAACAACAGCAATCTTCTATTCGGGCAGGGCTCAGCTCCGCTCTTGCTCCTGTTCTTTTGGGGTGTCTGCCCACAGGGGAGGCATCTCCTGCCTCAGCTGGAGAGACCCATCAGGGTGGGGTGTAGGGGACCCCGTGAGGATCCATGGCCCAGGAAGTGTTGCCTTGGGCCAGCCCTATCCCTGTTACTCCTTCCAGACCTCCTGATCCTGCCGCGCCTTTGTGTCTGGCCTGCTCCAGGCTCTCTCTGGGGGCAAGCTGAACAACTCAAATCTAATTTCAGTGATTCTGCATACCAGTTCACTGCAGGATACAAAGACATATCCTGATGTTAAAAGTTGTCCTAATGTTTAAATTTTAAATTTTTTCTTTACTTAGAATGACATTAAATAGCAAATAAAATCACCGTGACAATTTTGAGTACATGCATGTGAGCCCGAGAGAAAGAGAGGTTGTCGGAAAGAGGAGAAAACTTTCTAAATATTTTAGTACCTTTAACGGTACTTTCTTCCTACTTAAAACAAAAACAAAAACTAAAACGGATCCCACATTTTCATTTTGCACCAGGCTCCAGAAATTACCTAACTGGCCCTGGTTTTACTCCACGCATGAAGAAAAACCCTTTGGGGTCTTCAATAATTTTTTTTGAAGTTTTTTTTTTTTGATGTAGACCATTTTTAGTCTTTATTAAATTTGTTACAATATTGCTTCTGTTTTATGCTTTGATTTTTTTGGCTGCAAAGCATGTAGGATCTTAGCTCTCCGACCAGGGATTCAATAATTCTTAAGAGTGCAAAAGAAGTCTTGAAAAAAAAAAGAATAAATTTCTTTAATTAAAAAAAGGAGTCTGAAACCAGAAAATTTGAGAACTGCTGTCATAAGAGTCTCTTAGCTCAGGACCTTCGCACATGCCGTTCCCTCTGCCAGAAAACCCCATGTCTGCTTTCTGCCTATTACTTCTCTCATTTCTTAGGTCTCAACCGAAAAAGCACCTCTCAGGGGAACATCACTGAGTCCTTGTATTAATATTTGGCTTCCTCTTGCTGGCAGGAAGATTCCCTGGAGGAGGGCACGGCAACCCACTCCAGTATTCTTGCCTGGAGAATCCCTTGGACAGAGGAGCCTGGCGGGCTACTGTCCATGGGATCTCAAAGAGTTGGACATGACTGAAGTGACTGAGCATGCAGCTGCTATAACAAATGCATATTTCTCTTACGGTTTTGGATGACAGAAGTCTAAAATCGAAGTGTCCACAGGGCTGGTTCTTGCTGAGGACTCTGGAGGAGAATCCATTCCCTCGACTTTCTGGCTTCGTGAGTCCCCATTTCCCTTGACTCATGGCCCCTTCCTTGCAGCAGTCAGACCTTTGCTTCCGCCTTCACCTCTCCTCTGACTCCGACCCTCCTGGCTCCTTAAGACCCCGTGATGACACTGGGCTGCCGGCCGTTCCCTTAACTGAATCCCATCTGCAGAGCCTTTATCCTGGAGGGGACATCCTCACAGGATGCAGGGATTAGGACAGGGACATCTGAGGGGACCACACCCCCTCCCTGTCTGTAGTCCCTCCTTCCTGGCATTTTGGACTGTGGATGCTGGGGGTGACTATTTATTGTCTGTCTCCCTCGCCGACAGACCCTGTCCTCTGCCAGGCCAGGGCCACTTCTGCTCAAAAGGCACCTCCAGAGCCTGGCACGTGGCCTGGTATGTGGTGCACCCCTGGCACATGCTTAAGGAATGATCGAAATCAAGGTTCTCTGTGAAAACAGCAGCCAACAAGGCCTCCTCGCGTACATCTGAGTGGCAGCTGAAGCCGCTGCAGCTAGGCCGGGGTGGGTGGAAGTGGGGGATGTCCAGAGCCTCCCATTCTGTCTGGTGGGCCAGAACACCTGCCAGGATGACGGCCTTCCCTTTGCCCCCTGGTCCTGCCTCTGTCTTTCTGTGCTCCACACCGATGACCAAGCAGAGTCTACTTGCCCTCAGAGACAACTGAAACCCCCTCCGCATTGAGATGCAGAGACGCAGAGCAGAGGGCGGGCAGGGGGTTCTGGGCACCGGCAACAGCGGGAGGGCCTGCCTTGGCCCTGGCAGACCCTGTTGCTATGGCCACTTTCCAGTCAGTCGCCTCTCTCCCGGAGCTTGCCCTGGCAGGGTTAGAGCAAAAAAGTCCTTCCCTGGCAGCTCAGATGGTAAAGAATTTGTCAGCAATGCAGGAGACCCGAGTTCGATCCCTAGGTTGGGAAGATCCCTGGCGAGGGAAATGACTACCCACCCCAGTATTCTTGCCTGGAGAATCCCATGGACAGAGGAGCCTGGCGGGCTACAGTCCATGGGGTCGCGAAGAGTCAGACACTTTCTTTCTTCTTTCTCTCGCCCAAGGGGAGAGAAGCAGGGTCCAGAGGCCCTGAGAGCCAAGACACACGGAAACAAGGGCTCAGGAGCTCTGGAGGCAAGGCAGCTACAAAGTCCTGGCAAGATCAGTGCGTGGCGGGGAAGATAGGCTTGCGTTCACTCCCCACAACTCTGTGCCACCCCCAACTGCACCAGTGACTGAGGACAAGGTCAGTCTGTGCCCTGCATGTCCTCCAGGGGAAGGCGGTGCTCTGCCCATCAGACCAGACACACGACCCTGTGCCCCCATCCTCAGCTTCTCCACGCACCATTCAGACTGAGGGGGCTTCAGGGAACCAGACCCTCTAAGAGGAAGCCGGACAGATCTGTGCTTGTCTTCTTGATTCAAAGCCACCTGAATATGGAGCTGAGAGGCAGGGCCTCCCTGCCTACCTCTCCAAAAAAAGGAAACAGAGAGAACAAGGGAAATTGCAGACAGGAAGTAGAGGGGCTTCAGGCGTGATTTAAACGCCCACACCTGGTCCCCGTCGAGACAGGACTTCGCCTCTCACTCACTCTCAGAAGCAGGATTCGGCTTTGATTTTTTTTTTCTGGAATGGGGGGAGGGGTGCTGGAGTCACTCTCCTTCTCCTGGCGTCCCTCGGCCCCACGAGGCAGGGGACACACCCATAAATCATGCCAGGATGTGAATGCAGGAGGGGCCACAGGTGAATTCTGTGGAGGGCCTGTCAGCCATGTCACCATGATGACCATGAAAAATCCAGTAACCAGCAGTTAAGGTCACACCATCGTCATCAGGACCTCAGTGCCAGCCATCACATGGTCACCAAGGTGTCTCCCCTGAGCTCCAGGCTGGAAGCAGGCAGACCTGCCCGCCGTGATGGCTAGAGTCAGGCTTTCCCTGGAGGAGAGAGAAGAGGCCAGCAGAGTGGGCACAGGGAAGATGGCATCAAGGCGTGGACGGGCACCAAGACAGAATGCCAGGCTGCCGCAGCCCCACGAGAGCCTCCCTTTCCTTCGGGCTTCCTGCATGAGCAGCTCTCGGGAGGAAGTCCAGCCCTGGGGGCTGCCCTGAGGGTCTCTGTCCACGGAGCCCACGGAAAGGGGCCTTCTGACAGCGGCTGTGTTGCTGACCAGCAGCTGCCCTCCTGAGCCCTTCTTCCCCAGGGCTCCCTGCCCCCGGGCCTTTTTCTTCCCTCTTTACTGGAGAGAAACACAGGTCGGGGGTCCACGGGGCACGCACGGAGCCGTGTCTGGGGGCCGGGTCCACACGGAGCCGGGATGAGACATGGCTCTTCCCTCGAGGACTCGCCTTCGGTCGGTACAAGGCAAGAGGGCCCCAGAGGCTGCAGGCGAGAGGCCGTGATTGAGGCTTGCAACCGGGCCTAGAGAGGATGGCCAAGCCCACATCTCTGTGCCCGCAAGGGGGCTGTGGGGGCGGGTGAGGCCAAACCCCAGCCCAGCATTGGAAAGAGCTGACCGGGACCTCCCTGGGTCGGGGGTCCAGGTTAAGACTGAGCTCCCACTGCAGGGGGTGCAGGTTCAACTCCTGGTCGGGCAGCTAAGACCCCACATGCTGCACAGCGCGGCCAAAATAAGTAAATAAAATAACTTTTAAAAGTTTTATTTATTTACTTCTTTGTTCTTGGCTGCACTGGGTCTTGGTTGCCCAAGCCAGGCCTTCTTGAGCTGCGGGGCCACTCTCCAGCCGCGGTGCGCAGGCTTCTCATTGCGGCGGCTTCTCCAGGTGCAGAGCGCGGGCTCTGGAGTGCCAGGTTCCCATCGCCATGGTTCCCGGGCTCCAGAGCACAGCCTCAGTAGTCGGGGTGCACGGGCTTAGCTGCCCCGTGGTGTGTGGGATCTTCCCAGACCAGGGGGTCGAACTCGTGTCTCCTGCGTTGGCAGGCAGATTCCTAACCACTTCACCAGCAGGGAAATCTCAAAATAAGTAAAGTTTAAAAAATGTTTTTAAATAATAGAGATCTATTCTCTCACCGGCAAGGAGGCCGGAAGCCTGAAACCCAGGCGTCGCAGGGCTGGGCTCCCTCTGGAGGCTGGGGTAGTGGCTGGGGAGTTCTTGCTGTCTCTTCAGCCTCTGGTGTCACCAGGCATTCTTGGTGTTTCTCAGCCTCCCTCCTCTCTCTGCCCCACTCATGACATGGCCATCCTCTCTGGCTATCTCTCTTTACCCTAACCACTTAAAAGGACATGAGTCATATGGACACAGGAGGCTCTCATATCAAGATGCTTAACTAATCGCATCTGCAACAACCCTATTTTTAAAAAGGTCACAGCCACAGGCTCTGGGTGGACATGGACTTGGGAGAATGCTATTCAGCCCACCACAGACCCCTTGGGCAGGGAAATGCATGTGGACTCGCTTTCCTGTCTGCTAAGGCAGGAGCTTCCCTCCTGGAAAAGTCGCAATTTCCCACTCCGCTCACATCCAGTACTGTGGGAGGATTGTGGAGGGGAGTCCCTTGGATGACCTCAGGCCCCGAAGAGTGAGGTCTGCCCAAAGCACGCCAAGCGTATCTCAGGACTAGAAAAGTCCCCAGGGAAGTTCCCGGCGGCAACACACACCCTTACACAACCCCTCCCAGCTGTTGCCCAGAGAGGACACAGACCGCTCCCGTCACTATCTGCCAGCCCCAGGTTGATGTGGCCACAGGCAGGGGCCCAGGGCATAGTCATCAGGTTCGGGATTTTTTAGCCTGGCGCTCCTACCACTCCTAGAGCTGTCCTCCAGCCCAGCGGCTCTGCAGTGCAGCTGGGGACTTGGAATAGACCTTGCACATCTTCCCCATGACCCGGGGACCCGTGTCCCAGAGCATCTGTGTTTACAACGGGACAGGGACTAAATGCTTGCTTCTGGCAGGAATTAATAGCGAGCTTATGATACTTAATAGAAACCAGACGGTACCCCACGGGGTCTCACCCAGAGTGGCGCCAGGCTTCCCAGTCCTTCGGGGAGAGGGAGTAGGGTAGGTGACCTGAAGCGGGGTCTGCCCACCCTTGGGGGCCCCTGGGCAGAAATGAGTCACCGACCTGCAGCTTCCAGAGTCTCCTGCACACCTTGTCATCCAGAAAGTGGGGGCAGAACCCCATGTGAGCCCTACTCCTCTCTTCCAGAACTTTCTTTCTGACTGGCCACTCTGTCGTGTTAATTTTCTATGCTGACTAACAAATGACCTCTAATTTAGCAACTTGGCCCAGTGTGGAGCTAGGCACGCTGGAGCTTAGCTCTCTGGAGCTTAGCTTGGGGTCAGCCAGGATGGAGGACAGGGGTCACCTGAGATCCGGGCACTCCTCCCAAGCTCCATAGCTGCTGATATTTCATTGCATCTGTAAGATGGAGGCCCCGTTTTCTTGCTGGCTACCAGCTGGGACCCTCAGCTCAGGAGGCAGGCAACTCCTTTGCAGGTGGCCCTCACAGGCCCATTGCAATGCACTGTCGGCTCTCTTCTGGGCCAGCAAGGGGACTCTCTCTGACTTCTTCTGTAATCCCCTCCTAGACCCACTGTTATGGACTGTGTGTTCCCACAAAATTCCTGTTGCAATCCTAACCTCCTCAGGTATTAGGAGGTGGAGCCTTTGGGGTAACTAGGTCATAAGGGTGGGATTGTGCCTTTATGAGAAGAGACGCTAGTGTTGCCTGCTCCCTCTGCCCCCCACAAGCGAGGACACCAAGAAACACGACCATCTGCAGCCCAGACACCAGATCTGTTGGTACCTTGACCTTGGACTTCCAGCCTCTGGAATGCTGAGAAATGTGTCCATTGTTTAAGTCACCCAGGCTGGGGTCTTTATTGCGGTAGCCTAGCCTAAGCCACACCCTTTGTACTGTTGTGTTTTATTTGCCGGGGCGGGGGCTGTACTGGGTCTTAGTTGCAGCATGCAAGATCTGTTAACAGTTCCCCAACCAGGGATCAAACCTAGGCCCCCTGCATTGGGAGTGTGGAGTCTCAATCACTGCACCACCAGTGTGTGCGTGCTAAGTCGCTTCAGTTGTGCCCGACTCTTTACGTCCCCATGGACCATAGGCCGCCAGTCTCCTCTGTCCATGAGATTCTCCAGGCAAGGGTACTGGAGAGGGCTGCCATTTCCTCCTCCAGGGCGTCTTCCCGACCCAGGGGTTGAAGGTGGGTTCTTTACCAGTAGTGCCACCTGGGAAGCCCACCGGACCACCAGGGTAGTCCCTCATTCGGTTTTTGTTGCAATGAGAGTCACATAACATAAAATTAACCGTCTTAAAAGGGACAATTCAGCAGCATCTTCCCTGGTGGCTCAGACGGTAAAGTGTCTGCCTACAATGCGGGAGACCAGGGTTCAATCCCTGGATCGGGAAGATCTCCTGGAGAAGGAAATGGCAACTCACTCCAGTACTCTTGCCTGGAAAATCCCATGGACGGAGAAGCCTGGTAGGCTACAGTTCATGGGGTCCCAAAGAGTTGGACACGACTGAGAGACTTCACTTTCATTTTCAGTGCATTCACAGTATTGTGCAAACCATCGCCTCTGTCTGGTTCAACCGAGTGTTTATCACCCAGATAAACCACACCTGAATTGGCGAGGCCCGCCCAGAACACTCTTCCTTATGATGAACTCAAAGATAATAGAGTAGCCAGTAAGTCACAAGGATGACATCCATCAGGTGCACACTTAGGGGGAGAGGGTCTTACAGGATACACACACCAAGGACTGGAGACCACGGGGGCCATCTCAGAATTCTGACTACCGTGCCTGTCCACCAAGGACCAGCCCTGAGGGTCTGCTTCCCCCTCTTCTCCAAACTGGTACCCACTTGAATGTCTCACCCCACAACACGGGCGTCCAGGGCCTGAGCCACAGGCAGGCGATCCTGGGGTGTGTGCTCAGCCAGCTGCCGCTAACTCGTGCCCCTGCTTGGCCTCGGTTGGCTCAGCTGTAAATAAAATAGGCCCGGTAAATAAAACAGGGCCAGTTGAGCATCTGCCCGACGCTGGCAGTGCACTCAGAACTTTCAGCACATTCTCAGTACTCACAACTGCCAATCCCTGGTACAGAGCAAGTGCCCAGGAAATGCGAGCGGTCATCTACCTCCTTTCCTTCTTTCCCATTCTTTCTAATCTCCCAGCTTTGGGGCTCTTTCTGAGCCCCCATGAGGAGGTCCAGAAACTCCCTAGGGATAAAGGGAATCCTGGATTTTCTCCTCCTCCTTCCTGCAGGCCTTGCCCAGCACTCTGGGGCCCCAGCGAAGCTCTGTCCTCACCTGTGTGCCTCTCCCCACTTCACACCCAATGGGACCAGCTGGTGCTGAAGGCACTAAACATCCCTGCCTAAGAGGGCTCCCCCGACCCACTCTCCACCAGAGTCCAGACAGTGAGACCAGGGGTCAGACCGTTTCTGGATGCTTCTCCCCCAAAATCGGCGTGTTTGGAGGAGGGGCCGCCTGCTCCAACAGCCCTTCCCTCTCCCCCACTCTCCCGCGGAGGCAAACTTCCCCATAGCAGGTGTTCCTCTCCAGACTGGCTTTCCATCAGATACCCATCCACCCCCGGGGCAGATGGAAGCGGGTGATAGGATCTGACCTGCGGGAGGCTGTCCAGTCGGAGGCTCTTCCCTGGGCGCTCAGAGCCGCTGGGAGGCCTTGGAGGGAGAGACTGGAGAACAAGATCTCTGATTGTTCTCCCCGGCCTCACTGCACCCCACTCTCCCCTCGCTCAGTGCCCTGTACAGAATCATGCTGGCAACGGTTTTGCATTAACTGTCTTGGTTGACTGGCTGTTTTGGTTCGGCTCTTCCAAGAAAGCACAGGCAATGTGGCTCAGATTAAGCAGGAATTCCTCGGCCTTAAAGCCTGGAGCTTGGCTCTGAGCAGGAGAAGGGACCCCAGCCTCTTGTCTGACGGCCCTGGCTGCCTGGGCCAAGGGTCAGTTTAGAGGAGTCTCCTCATTTCTTTTTTTTTTTTTTCATTTTTTATTAGTTGGAGGCTAATTACTTTACAATATTGTAGTGGTTTTTGCCATACATTGACATGAATCAGCCATGGATTTACATGTGTTCCCCATCCTGAACCCCCCTCCCACGTCCCTCCCCATCCCATCCCTCTGGGTCATCCCAGTGCACCAGCCCTGAGCACTTGTTACATGCATCCAACCTGGGCTGGTGATCTGTTTCACACTTGATAATATACATGTTTCGATGCTGTTCTCTCAGATCATCCCACCCTCGCCTTCTCCCAAAGAGTCCCAAAGTCTGTTCTGTACATCTGTGTCTCTTTTTCTGTCTTGCATATAGGGTTATCGTTATCATCTTTCTAAATTCCATATATATGCGTTAGTATACTGTTTTGGTGTTTATCTTTCTGGCTTACTTCACTCTGTGTAATGGGCTTCAGTTTTATCCATCTCATTAGAACTGATTCAAATGTATTCTTTTTAATGGCTGAGTAATATTCCATTGTGTATATGTACTACAGCTTTCTTATCCATTCATCTGCTGATGGGCATCTAGGTTGCTTCCATGTCCTGGTTATTATAAACATCTTCATTTCTAAAAGATGGAGCTGAGCGTCTCAGGGCAGCAGGCTTGGGGTCAGAGACAGCACCCGAGGTCAGTGGTCTGCAGTCCATACGTGCCTGGAGGGTTTCCTTGGCTTTCATGGGTCTTCCTGGTGGCCATCATGGACAGAGCTCCCAGTGAGCCAGGCCTTCAGGGCGTTCCCAGCCAAGCCTTGCCCTCAGTTGTCAGGAGATATAGCCGGGCAGCCCTCGTCCAGAGAGTGGTGCCCTGCCTCCAGACCCTGACACGCTGACCAGCCTCCAGGAGCTGTCCTGGGCTTGTACCAGCGTGTCCACTTTCAAACCCCACCCAGGGTTTTGAGCAGATCTCTCCTCCCTCCCCAGTCCAGCTTGCCACCCTTGCCCTGGCAGCGGACCAAAGAGTCTCTGAAGGGAGCAGGGTACGGTGGGGTGGGATGAGCCGTGAGGAGCTGCTGTACCCAGCCAGAGGACACTGTGTCTCAGACACATGCCCAGCCCAAGGCTCCAGCGGCCAAAGACCCAAAATGTCCCAGAGCACGTTTCATGTCAAAGACAAAAGCCCAGCATGAGGGCTCTGGTCCAGGGTCTAGCAAGGGCCCGCGGCTGCAAAGGGACACCTCTGGTACAAAAGGACACAGGCTTGTGTTCTGACTGTGTTTTCTTAGATTCCATGCTTCCATGGTGTGGCACCATTAATCTCAGGGCCAACCTGCCAGCCACAGCTGTTTACATCTGCCCTGGACCCAGAGCCCGCACTGTGAACCCCTCCACTTCCAACCCTCCCACCACGCCAATGTCGACCCCCTCCCTCTGCCAAAGTCACCCAAGGCCAGGGACCAGACAAAGAGGGTCAGCCCCTCTGCCAGAACTATTCCCACTCACCCATCTGGGGCTGTCCCTCTGTCCTGCCTTTGCCCGGGAAGCCCCAGCCAAGGCTGTGATCTCAGTTTCCCTGGCTTGTTTCCTCCTCTGGGGTCAATGCTGGTGCTTCCCCAGGTGGCCTGGCATGGCATGGCATGCCCCTTCTCTCTTGGGAAATGTAAGTAATAAAAATATTCTTTTATGGAACTCCTCTGGCAGTCCAGTGGTTAAGACTCCATGTTTCCACTGCAGGGGGCCTGGGTTCCATCCTTATCAGGGAAGATAGGATCCCACAGGCCAGTGCAGCACTGCCAAAAATAAATAAATGAATAAAAGTTCTTTTAATGGCATTGGGCTGTGTCATCACAGTCCGTTCACCTCCATGGATGAAAATCCCAAGGGCACAATTTGAGACAGTTGATTAGCAGCCTGGACCTCTGGGTCTAATTGCCCCCCTCCAGGCGGTGTTGGCCCCACAAGGCCCTCAGTGGCCCCTGAGCCCGCGGAGCCAGTCCAGGGCCACGCAGAGCTCAGTGCAACTGAGTAACAAGGTGTGTGGACTCGAAGCCATCTCCTGTGGTACCAGTCTACGTGGGTCCATCCGGAGCTGGACTCTCTGACGGCAAGGCCTACACACGCTGGCCCCTCGGAGGCCCAAGGAGCCCACATCCCCTTCCTCCCTCCCCGCACAGGGGCGGCGGGACCCAAAGGCTCCTTCACCTCTAGATGTCAGGACCCTCCTTGGGTCTTAGATGCAGACGGAGCAGGCAGGAGGGACGGGTGAGTGACCGTGGGCACCGTGGCAGGCACACGCCTCCAGCCAGTCCCAGCGTGGGCCAGAGTGGTCAGACTTGCCCCAGGAAGTCCGACGGGAGCCAGCCCTGCCCATCCTGGGATCCTCGGAGGGGACGTGTCCCATTCACGGCGACTGCAGGTCCAGAGCCCGGCCAGAGCTGTTCGGTCTCTTTCTTCAGGATGACACAGTCGCTTCTTTCTCTCTGACGTGAAAGTCTGTGCTTCCAGCCAAGACAGAGTAACAGGGGCCGAGATTACCCTTCTGCCTGAAACAAGTGAAAAACGGGACAAAACCTGCCAAATCGTGCTTTTCAGATATTGGACAGCAGGCAGCACCAGACAGTGTAGCTGAGAGACAGGAGACATGGCAGGTGAGTCCCTCACTCACCCCAGCTTGCTGCCCGAGGGACAGGGAGAGGAACCAAGGCCGGCCAGGCGACTCCCGGGAACGCAGAGCTGGGCTGAGCATTCGGGGACCAGGCGGCTGGGGGAGAGAGAACTGCGGTCGGCCCCGTCTCAGCTGAGGGCTGAGGGCGCAGGTAGGGGACGTGTGGCTGGGGACAGGGCACCTTCCCGACAGCAGAGCCAGCTCCGTGAGGTCTCCGACACGAAGGGGGCTCACTTCACGACCCTGAACGGCGCCCCCACTTAACTTCCATCCCATTCCAACTATGCTCAGCGTTCCTTAGCGATTCCTTCACGTCCTTGCCGAACTAATATCCTCCAAAGGTTTCTCTCTCACTCCATGAGAGAGTGAGCACTCAGCACCTATACTGCTGAGTTTTCTATGGAAGTCTTCCTATTTTTAACGAAGGTGAAATTCACATGACAAAATAAATTGAGCGACTCAGTGGTGTTTGGTACATTCATAGAGTTGTGCAGCCACCACCACACCCATTAAGTGCTCACCCCCAGGCCCCGCTCCAGTCTCTGAGCCCCTAGAAACCATTGATCTGTTTCCTGTTTCTATGTATGGACTTGCTGTTCTGGGAACTTCCTATGCATGCAATCATAAGATATGTGACCCTTTGTGACTGTCTTCTTTCACTGAGTTTTTTCCAAGTGTGCTAATGTTGTTGGTTTGTCACCACTTCATCCTTTTTATGGCTGAATAGTATTCCATCTTATGGATGGACCACAGTTTGGTTATTCTTTCACTCATTAATGGACACGAGTTGATTCTGCCCTTTGGCCCTTGAGAAGAGAGCAGCCATGAATGCCGGTCTGCAGAGTTTTATTTGCACACTTGTTTTCCACTCTTCTGTATCCGTGGAGGGCTTGTTCCACAGGCACAGTTTCCTTACCCAGCCCTCCATCTCCTGACCTCCTGTCTGCCGCCCACTTGAGACACCTGCGGCCCCCACCCCTGTGCTTTTCCCGCTATTTTGGAAGGTGGTCCCTCTCCTTAGGGAGCATAAGATGGACATGCACGAAAGAGAGAAAGCAACTTCAGAGCTAGAGAGTCCCAGGGAGGAGCACAAGGGGCCCACGGATGGCAGGAGGATGAAGGTCAAGCTGCCAGCACTTAGAGCCTCCCTGGCGGTTCAGTGGTTAAGACTCCATGCGCCCAAGGCAGGGGGCCCGGGTTCGTTCCCTGGTCGGGGAACTAGATCCCACATGCCCCAACTGAGAGTTCACATGCCACGACTAAAGAGCCAATGCAGCCAAATAAGTAAATAATAATAATAAAGTTGCCAGGATTTTCTGGGGCTCCTCCCCTCATCTAGAATTAGGTCGCACGACATAAAAGGATGTTGGGGTCAATGGGAAGGCTGGATCTGGGTCTCCAGCCTGGTGCAGGGAGCACTCGGGCCGTCAGGGTCTGCTCGGGGTCTCCAGTGCCTGTAAGGCTGAGTGGAGAACGCTGTCCTCACCCCGCTGGAACCTGTACCAACCACAGCTAGAAGGACTTGGGGGAAACCACCTCCAAGTTTGAAGCAGCCACCTCCCCAGACGTCTCCAAGCTCCTCCCAGACACCCAGGGCTGTGAAGAGCCCCCAGCCCCACCCCACCTCCATCCCCTTCTTCACTGGGAGGAACAGGAAGAGGGTAATTGAATCAGCATTGCTCACTCCATCTGGAACATTCCAACATGGAAAACCCACTGAACAGCTGGGGAAGCAATTTAGGGGCTTTAATTAAAGGCCGGTGACTCTCCCATGGAGCCCCACCCCCACGCACAGCCAGGAGGACCCCCACGGCTGCCCTCAGTGCGTTCCGAGGCCCAGCTGGGCACCTGGTGCTGGGTGCTGGCCCTTCGGCCTGGTCTCCACAGGCAGCAGGTTGAGCAGAGCAAGGCTGTCTACCTTTTCTCTTCACTGCTTCCAGACTGCCTGCTGAGTGGGGCCTGGCCCCCAAACCAGACAAGCTAGGGCCCCTGCCAGCTCTACATCCAGGCTTTGGGAAGGAGAAGGAGGTCCCATGGCAGGCTCGTAACTCCAAGCACCTCTTAGGAGGAAATGAGCCAGCTGAGAGCTCAGCTGCAGGGCCTACGGCTGCCTCCCTCTCAGTCGACACCTTCTGCAGGGAACAGCATCCCCAGCAGGGGGAACAGCATGTGCAAAGGCTGTGAGGCTGGCAAGTCCTGGCGGGTGGGAGGAGCCGACGGGAGAAACCTCGAGACCAGCTAGGAGAGGACAGAGACCAGGCGGAGGGACGTGCCTCAGAGGGCGTGAACGGCTGCAGTGAGGCATCTGGTCTTCATTCTAGAAGCAAGAGGGTGGGGAGAAGATTGGCAGGTTTTAAAATAATAGCATCTGGGTTACTCTGAAGATGCCCCTCTGGCTGCTGTGCCCCTGGAGCCATCCGCTCAGGAGGGGGCAAAAGTGTGCACAAGGGTAGGTCCTGGGAGGAGAATCACGCAAGGTCCTGGCTGGCCACAGGCCCAGCAGTCAGGGCCGTCCTGCCTCCCCCCTTGCCCCATGCGGCCCTAACTGGGGACTGGGGAGCGGCACAGGGCTGCCAAGGCCGGTGCTCACCACCCAGCAGGATTCCAAAGCAGGGTGTCACCCCTCCTCACTGTTGCAACAAGCCAGCCCTCCCCCACACCCAGATCAGGGTTCTGAGTCCAGGCGGAGGGGGTTGTGGGCACATCCACATCCACCCATGTCTGCCACCATATTTCCACCAGCCCCGGCCCAGCCTGACCATCTGACATGGACCCAAGGACTGGGCCAGGGTGTGCCAGGCCTGGGCCTAAGGGGCCCTGGAGATTACAGTCAGGACAGCTGGTGAGCACCTGGCAGACAGCACTGTGGCCAGAGGCAGGTGACAATCATTACTGAGGGGGCCCTGGGTTTCTGGGGGAAGACAGATGGACTGGGCACCCCAGCCTGCCCCAGTCCAGCCCAGCCTGGTTAAGAGCCGAGCTGGCAGCTGGGCTGCAGCTGGGCATTCTTGCTTGCCCATCCCCAGGGGAGGAAATTGGATAAACACCACAGAAGTGGGGCCCAGAGGGCCTGGGGAGTGGGCGTGCCCTGCAGAGTCTGGTGGGCGGGGCCTGTGATGGTCAGAGCCTCGGGGTGGTGATGCAGGGCTATGCAGGGAGCTGCCTGGAGGCTGTCAGAAGAACCACTCTGCACACAGGAGTCCCCCACACCCGCTGTCCGGAGAGTCCATCAGGTTTCCAGGAGCAGGTGTCCACTGGGCACAGGGACACAGAATGAGCTGGGATCGCGGGTGCAGCCTGGAGAGCCACACAGACTCATCTCAGGTGGGCAAGCTGGGGCCTCCGCTCCCCTACCTGGAACAGGGGAAGGCCCAGCTCGGCCTCCCAGGGCTGAGAAGAGAGCCTGAGGGTGGTCTCCAGAGTCTCCAGGGTGGAGCTGTGTCACCGAGCAGGACCCAAACCTCTCTGAGCCTAAGTTGCTTGCTTGTGACAGGCACCAAGCTCACTACCCACCTCAAGGGATAGATAAGGATCGGGCTTCTGTCCACTCCTGGCATGAATTGTCCCCGGCCATGTTAGCTGGTATGATTATCCCCAACCCCAGAGGGTCTGACCTGGTGGCTCAGATGGTAAAGAATCTGCCTGCAGTGCAGGAGACCCAGGTTCAACCCCTGGATCGGGAAGATCCCCTGGAGAAGGGAATGGCAACTCACTCCAGTATTCTGGCCTGGAGAATCCTATGGACAGAGGAACCTGGTGGGCTACAGTCTATGGGGTCCCAAAGAGTCAGACACGATTGAGCAACTTTCACTTTCCACTTCTACCTCCAGGAGGCGGCAACTCCAGCCCCACCCTCCAACCCTCAAGGGCTCCTAGAAGAACACAGATGCAAACTTTATTTAGTAAAGATTTCTCTCCACCCAGCATGTGCCCAAGGTCTGCTCCGGCCGGGTGATGGGCATAAATTAAATTCACTGAGCGTCCCCAGGCAGGGTGTGGGCCCCAGCCCCGTCAGTCCCAGCCAAAGTCCTGGCCGGTCATCTGGTAGAACTTGTGGTTGAAGGGCCGGTAGAAGGCCCGAAGGCGCTGGACCACAGCCTCGGGCACACGCGGGTGTGGCCGGCCCTTGGACTTGCCCAGGCAGCGTGGCCGGCCGCTGCCCTGTGCCTTCTTGAGGCAGGGGAAGCCCTTGGTGGCGTTGAAGTAGAAGTGCTTGTCCGTGACGACCCGCCTGAGGCCCAGGAAGTCCTGCACACGGCCCAGCTCCCCGGCGGGGTCGCTGACCAGGCGCTCGCCACTGACGAAGAGGAAGCGGGACAGCGGGAAATAGCGCAGCCAGTTGTCCAGGTGCTGTGCGTACAGGCCGATGCGTACGGCGCTCCAGGCCGTGTCCACGGGGCCCAGGCCACGGCGGAAGGCCAGGGCGCCGAAGCTGGGCAGGCCCGGGGTCTTGGAGAGGGTCTGCGCGTAGTCGGAGATGGCCCGGGTCACGGGGTTCCGCACGACCACGATCAGCTTCGTGGCCGGGGACATGCTGTGGATGCGGCGCGGGGCCTCCCGCGTCACGAAGTAGCTGGGGGTCTTCTCCAGGGTGATCTGTCCGTCCAGGGTGCGGGGCATCAGGCTCCTGCGAGACGGAGCGTGGAGAGGGGGTGTGAGTGGGCACTGACCCTCCTCCCACGCTAGATCTGCCCCAGGGTCAGGACCAACCGCCCCTGCCAGGGGAGCCCCAAACCTACAGGTAGCTGAGCCTCCCCCTCACCCACCCTGCCAGGCCCACCCATCCTAAGTGTCTGGGTGGGCAACCTGGGGTGTGGGCCATGAGGGTGCCCAGCCTCGGCACAGGCTGGAAGTGGGGCCCAACCTGCAAGGCTGCTCACACCCCCACAGGGCTCAGCTGCACCCCAACCCTGACAGGGGTGCCTCTCACCCCAGACCCGATGCTCATGAGGCCAAGGGCCCCAGGCCTGCCGCCCACAAGGATCCACTTGCCCCCCCACCCCCGCAGGCCCCTGCACTGTAATTACCCCAGTCACACTCTCATTAAGTGGCTCATGGCGTCCCCTGAATTAGGTCATTAGTTATTGACCAGTGTCCCCAGCAAAGGGCATCCGGCCTTCCTCTCCGTCACTCCCCTGCATTGCCCCTCCCCGCGTCTGAAGGCAGCCCTGCTAATTCTTCCCAACCCGCTCCCCACCCCAGAAAGCTGAAAGCCACAACACAGCCCAGGACACTGCAGAAGTTAGCGAGGTGGCCTGAGCACCCGTCTCTAACCCCAGCGGCCCAGCTGCCCAGACCCCACTGGGAACCCAGGGCGCAGGCCTGCATGCAGCCCTCTCAGCAGCCCCCTCTCTGGCCCAGGGTTGGGGGGCACTGATCCTATCCCAGGGTGAGTGACAGTGCCCTGACCACCCCAACAGTGGAGAAGCCCCTCCTAGCACCTCGCCCTGGCAGCATCCCGAGGCCACCCTGCCAACCAGGTAGAGCTGGGTGGGGCGGGGCAGGGTGCAGCGGCGGGGCCAGCTGAGCAAACAGCTCCGAGGGAGGGCAGGGAACTAGGTCAACAGAGGCAGAGGCTGGGACCTACGCTCGAGACGGGGTTCTCTACCCGCTTCTCTGACAGAGCTGCCCCGCCCCGAGGACAGCGCCCAGCACTGGTCCCATCCAGAGGGGTGACTCACAGGCCAGACTGAGGTCTCAGCCAGCCCAGTGATCCCCCGACTCGGCCCTGGGGAGGCAGTCTCCTCTTCTGCTCTGCTGGGTGGACAGATACACGAGTTGGGATGCCAGCTTGGAGGATGCTGATGTCAGGACCGGAGAATGTGCACGTGGGGGTCCCGGGGGTCCTGCCACTCTCCCAATGCCCCTGTTTGGCTCTGGGAAGTGGGGTAGGCGGTGTGGTCGGCCAGCTACAGGAGCTGCCCCCATCCCTTGAAATAAAGCCCTGGGCAGAGCTGGTCTACAGAAGTCATGGGGGACAATTCTGCTCCCCCACATCCCAGGAGTGAGCTGGGACTCCTTCCACACCAGTCACTGCCCCATCTATAGGCAGGCACACTGAGGTTCAGAGATGGAGCAGGAAGTGCTGGGGAGGGCATGGACCCCACCCCACCCCACCCCTGTGCTGCAGCTGCTGGGAGGCATGTCAGCCCGGAATGCAGGTGGGGACTGAAGGGTGAGTTCAAAGAGACTGGGGGTGGGGACAAGGCCCAGGGCCGAGTCCAGGGCTGCAGCCTGGGATGGCCAGCTCAGGGAACCCCCCTTCCCACGAGAGGAAGGCCAGAAGGAGGGGTGATCCCCATACTGGACCTCAACGCTGAGACCCACAGACAGAAGCCAGTGCCCACAGACCCCAGCAGAAGTCAGCACCCGCAGCAGGGAGGGAACCAGCCCTAACAGCTCCAGGACCCTCCTCACCAACTGATACCCCTTCCCATCCCCTTCCTCCCCAGGTGACTGGTGACCCCAGTAGCACCCTCTCTTGGTCCCCAGACAGGCCTCCCCGATTCTGAGCAGTCCCACCCCCTCACGCCTAGGGGGGTGGGCTGCAAGGAAGTCAGGGAGACTGAAAGGGGCCTTAGTGCCCACTGCTGCTTTCTCTCCAAGGAAGAGGAAGGTGCCCCACCATGGAAGGGGGATGGGATGGGGTGGGGTGCCCACTCTTGCCACACAGCAGCTTGGAGAGCTAAGATCTTTGGGATCAATGACTTGCCCCCCCCCCCCCGGGCCTCAGAAGCCTGTCCCCCAGGCAGGCGGGCAGGAAGGAGGGTGGGGATGGGGACTCCGGGGGGGGGCAGGAGAGAAGGGGGAGAGAATGAGAGAGGCAAGACTCTGACCCCCCACAGCCAACATCTGATGGGCTGCTCCGTGGACACGCGCTCCCTGCTCATCTGGTCTGCATTTCCCTGTGGCTTCCATCCAGCCTGGGTGACTCCCCCCTCTGTCTCCGCCTCAGGACGCCCCTCCACCTTGGGGGGCCATCCATGCCCCCCTCAGCTCCCCCTCTGCCCTGGACCCGTCTCTGTCTCAGCCTCCCTCCATCTCAGCGCCCCTCCTCCATGTCTCACACCTCACCTGGGCCCCATCCCGAGGGCCCTGGGGCCCATCAGGAACCAGCTAGGGTTCCCACGTGAAACAGGACGGTGCCAGGAGCCAAGGGGGTTCCCGGACCTGCACCCCTCCTGGTCTGTCTGCTTTTCCAAAAGCCACAGTCAGAGTATGGCCCCCACTTGCCCCCAGACAGGGCACTCCTGCTGAGCTGAGATTTTGGGGTGTTTGCATGGCCCCAGCCTCTGCCAGACAGAAGGTGATCAGTGAGTCAGCGAATGGATGAACAAGTGCCGTGTGAGACACTTGAGGGCCCCAGTCCCCAAGGAGGAGGACCCTCAAGAGCCTGAGGGAGGAGTTGAGGCCCCGGGAGGGGGACTGGTTTAGCCAAGGTCAGCTTTGAGTAGCCCAGGATGCCTGCCGAGGCCAAGGGAAGGGCCAGAGACACGGCCTAGTCACAGTCTGGGAGGAACCAGTGTCCCCAAAACCCAACTGGAGCACTAGCTACTCCTCTGCTCACTGCCCCAAACCACCGCCCAGAATGAGCCCTGGAGGCTGGGTCCAGGGTCCTGAGAGCAGACCCGTCCTGGGGGCTGGGCATCCTCTTTGCAGCTAGGCAGACTGAGGCAGGGGTGGGATTTCAGAGGCTCCATGCACACACAGGGCTGGCTGGAAGGACAGTCAGGTTCAGGGACACAGGTGTATGTGAGCAACACCAAGCCCAGCTGTGCACGTGTCGGCACGTCCCTCAGAGGGCACGTGAACACATGCCCTCCAGAAGCTCAGGCCTGCACCAGCGGTGAGAGGTCAGTGCTAGCCAGCCCCAAGGGACAGCTCCGGATTAAAGGGGCAGGAGGGACCAGACCGACCCTCTGCACGCTCGGTGCCCCCCCATCCCCGCACAGAGGCTGGGCTGAGGAAGGACTCCTCCTCCACCACTTAAACAGACCAGAACCCCTCCCACTCTCATCTTGGGCCTCAGAGATGCCAGTGGCCCAAAAACCCCTCCCCAGAGCTGAAGACCTGACCCGGAGTCTGGGTCCAGCTGGCTTCCTCTCAGGACCCTTAGGCTCCCCAGACCAGTCCCTAAAGCTGGAGCGTGTGCCCAGGGAGGACCCGTCTGGATGGGGTTCTCAAGATCCCCAGCTCTTTGAGAACCCTTTTAGGCCTAAACCCAGCTCTAGAGCCCCTGCAGCCCCTCCCTTGCTAGCCAATCAGGGCCGAGCTCTGAGGTTTGCACACTGGTGCCCACCTTCCCCTCCCCCTTCTCCCTCCCCTCCCCCTCTTCCTTCTGTGCACAGAAGTGGTAAATAAAGGATGCTCTGGGGTGCTGGAGCACTGTCAGAGCGGGCAGTGGTCTCTCCGTAAGCACCGAGAATACAGGGATTCAGACACTCAGCTCCAAGGATGGACCCACCTCCCCCATCACCACACAACTTCCCAGACCCCTAAAGGCAGCCACCCTTCAGAGTTCAGGAGCCAGACCCCCAGCTCTCACGGGGAACCCTGCAAATCCTTGAGTGATTCTGATGCAAAAAGCAAAGATAAAAAGGGGATGGAGGCAGGGTGTAATCTGGGTACAGAAAGCCTGGTAAACATGGAGGTTGAAAGACTGGGTCCTGCCATCCTCCAGTCGCCGCTTGTTCACCTAGTGACTATGGGCAGGGTCCTCACTGGCTCTTAAGGGCTAGGCCTGGGCTTGGGGATGAGGTGGGTGCCACAGGGAGTGGGGTGACTCACTCTCCATCTGTAAGCTCTCATTTTCCCGAAGGAAGGTATAGGGCACCGAGGCGGACTTGTGCCCGACCAACAGAGGCAGCAGGCAGGGCCTCATGCTCACTCCCGTGCGAATCTCCGCAGGGAGGGGCCGGTGTTCAATCAGCCACCAGAACAGGCTACTTCAGTGGGGGCTGGTGCCCCCCTCATTCCTCCACACCCCTGAGGCTGTACCTGGTGGGAGTGAGGGTGGCTACAGAGTCCCATGACATGAAGTTGAGGCCCCAGTTCCCATCCCTGGACACTGACTCAAAGGCATCCTCTCTTTTGTGAAGACCAGACTTTCTCTAGACCCCCAGGACTGCAGAGAAGGATTCCTCTTTCCAGGATCAGGGATCCTGGGGTGGGAATGGGGTGACAGATACTTCTAAGAGGCTGCAAGGAACCAGGAGGCCCTTCCCTGAGGTCACTGACCAGAGTTCAGACAGGCTTTCCTTCCCCAAGTGATGAGGCAGAGAGGGGCGACTGAGCACGAAGCATTTCCAAAGCGCCTCAGACCCCACTGACTGGAAACTACTTCTCAGCCGGAATCACACTCTAACCCCCTAACCAAGGATTTCCCCGGAGTTTTCAAAGTTTCTGGGAGGCCACGGCCATCCATCTTCTTTTCCATAAAATCCGCTTAAGGAAGTCAAATCTCAGCCCACACGCAGGTTGGTCTCAGCCCCAGAAGATACCCCGAGTCCTCGCCCCGCCGCGTCCCCAGCGAGGCCCCTGGAGCGCACCACGCCGTTTCCCCGAAGGCACCCGCCAGGAAACCGATGGGGCCGACGGGCCCGGGCGCTCACCGGTACCAGGCGAGGCCGCGCTCGTAGCACCTGTCGAAGAAGTGGGGCTCCGAGCCGAGCGCGCGGATGTCGGGGTGCAGTCGCAGGAACTCCAGCAGGGCGCGCGTGCCACCCTTCTTCACGCCCACGATGAGGGCCTGCGGGAAGCGCCGCCGGCCCGAGCCACTGGCCACTGGCAGACCGTGCGCCCCAGGGCTGCGGGATGCGCGGGGCGGCTCGGCGCGCGCAGGGGCCGGCGCGGGGACCGGGCCGGCCGGCGGGCAGCGTGCGGGGAGAGCGCAGAGGCAGTAAGCGCCGAGAACCAGCACGGCGAACAGCAAAGGCGCACGGGACGCTCGAAGAGCGGCCCCGGGCCCTCCCGCAGTGCCCTGGCTGCCCCCGGCCCCGCCGGCCAGGCCGCCGCTATCTGCCATGGGGCCACACCGCGCCCAGGCCTGCGAGCGCGGTCTGCAGGAGAGCGCACATCCCCGCCGGCGCCGCGCGCAGCCCGTCGGCGCCCGGCTTCTGCTCTGCGCCCCACTGCCGAGTCTTCTGCGAGCGGGGCGGGACCAGTGCGAGGGCGGGAGGCTCCGCCCCGCCCAGAGGCCCCGCCCCGCCTAGACCACTGCTCATCCCGGGACTCGCCTGTACCCACGGGCGCCGCGGCGCGACTCGGAGCCTCAGAGACTAGCCTGACACGCCCTCTCGGAGACCCCAGGCCCCAGCCCGCTCGGGATGCGGCGGCGGCGGCCGCAGGACGGTGACAGGACTGCTCTAATATCCAAAGGACCCGCTCCTAGAGGGCCGATCGCCGCCCCGGGCGAAGCGGCAGGTGCGCGGGCGGAACAAGTGGGTCAAGGTGGCTCGCGGATCCGGTCCTGGTGCTCAGAGGGGCTCCGGGAAAGTGGGAAGTCTGCGGCGGGAACCGGCTCACCTTGCTGACAATCGGTTTGCTGCTGCCCTGCGCCAGGGTCACGCACAGGGCGGTTGGAGAGGACTAGCCAAGTTGACTACCGTTTTAAAGTCCGGGAGACATACTCAGGGGAGACAGGCCCGGTGAAATTCAGACCTCAGTCTCCTGAGCCTCTCCACGTGTCTGTGTGTGCAGCCTAGTCCCCCGGTGTCCCCCTGGGATGTCAGTGGCCCATCTCTGACGCTGGTGAAGTGGCTGTATTGGAGATGTGAAGGATTCAGGAGACCTACCTGTGATGGGGAAACCAGGAGTGGGTGTCCTTTGAGAGAGCTTCTTCTGAGGGGCAGGGAGACTCAGGGCCCATCCCAGTAACAAGACCTGCTGGGCACTGGACACTCAGGGAGTTTTCTGATCCCCCAGACTGACTGAGCCCCTAGCATAGCACAAGGAAGGCCGCCCAGGAGAGGGCAAGCACAGCCCCAGGGACAGACAGAATGGAACCCACATGCTCCCTTTGCCTCTTCCCCAGCCTTCCTGGCCTCCGGGCTGGGGCAGGTGGGCATGAACTCCTCAAAGAGGCCAGACTTCCCCCAGCCAGTGCCCAGACACCAACAGCCTCTACTGGTTAATGGGCCGCTCCTGGGCCTAATGGTATCCAGACCTAAGAGAACCCTGGAGCACCTCCCCCGGGGCAGGGGCCTCCACGACCCACCTGCAGAGCCAAGGGGTGAAAACCACTGACCAGGGCCCCAGCCCAGTTCCCAGATGCCATACCTGCACCTGCTTGTCAAGGCAAGACTCTGCCAGGAGTTCCGTGGGCGGGGTGTTGGCACAGCACCATCTCGAGTGCATGCCGGCACATGCAGGGTCACAGGAAGTTCTTCTTCTGGTCTACCTTACAACAGGATTTGTTCCAGACAGTCTGGTTCTCGTTAGAGCCGCCCGCTCCACCTGCAGCACCCAACAACAACCTCAGCAACCACTTCTCAGGGCTCCAAACTCCAGCTTTAAACCCTGGTGGCCCCTGTCTCCCTGCCTCAGCACCAACATTGGCAAGGCATTGGCTGTATTCCCTCCTGGAATGCCTTTCCCTTAGTCCCTGCCCTCCACACACACACACACACACACACACACGCGTGCGCACGCGCCTGCTTGGTGACTTTCCAGGAAGAATTCACCAAGAACAGCAGGACACTGAACACGCTGAGGGTGGGGGAGTGATGTTCAGGGACAAGAGTCTGCTCCATGTTTGGCCGCTGATTCCCTATCTCCACCCACCACCTGGCTCCCAGGTGAGCTGTCATCATTCAGTCACTAAGTCGTGTCTGACTCTCTGTGACCCCATGGACTACAGCACACCAGGCTTCCCTGTCCTTCACTATCTCCTGGAGTTGCTCAAACTCACATCCATTGAGTCGGTGATGCCATCCAACCATCTCATCCTTTGTCACCCCCTTCTCCTCTTGCCCTCAGTCTTGCCCAGCATCAAGGTCTTTTCCAATGAGTCAGCTCTTCTCCAATGAGTCAGCTCTTCGCATCAGGTGGCCAAAGTATTGCAACTTCAGCTTCAGCATCAATCCTTCCAATGAATATTCAGGGTGGATGGATAGTTATTCCCTTCTCTGGGGGATCTTGCTAACCCAGGGATTGAACTCGGGTCTCCTGCATTTCAGGTGGATTCTTTACCATCTGAGCCATCAGGGAAGCCCTCTCAGGTGAGGGGTGGGTGCAGATCTGGGGACATCCAGGATGACAGCCTTGGGATGTTTGTTCACCAGTGTATCCCCAGCTCCTCATGGAGCCTGGTACCTGACAGGCACTCAATATAGACCAGCCAGTGGAAGGATGGAAGTGGAGGGAGAGGCTGATGAGGGATTTCTAGAGGAGATGATGGTGAGGCAAGCAGCAGGAAAGCATCCCAGTCGGCCGGGGGAAGGCTCAGCCTTAGAGAGCACAGTGATGGGAGCCGGGTGGGGAGGCAGAGGATGGATAGAGCCAAGCCCATCCCGGGGGAATGGGTCCCAGCCTCCTCCTCCTCTAGAGCTTGCCCTCAGGCTCCTGCCAGCCCAGACCTCTGGTCCCTAAAGTGGAAAACTCCATCCTGTCTCTGAAGGAAGAGCTTCATTGAAACACAATTCCCTTACCATGCAATTCAGCCACCTAATTCGGCCACCATTCTCAAATTCAACAGTTCTCAGCATATTCACAGTGTTGTACAACCATCACCACAATGAGTTCCAGAACATATTCATCACTCTAGAAAGAAATCGCATACCTGTCAGCCGCTCAGTTCAGTTCAGTCACTCTGTCGTGTCTGACTCTTTGCAACCCCATGTACTGCAGCACGCCAGGCTTCCGTGTCCATCACCAACTCCCAGAGCTTGCTCAAACTCACGTCCATCGAGTCGGTGATGCCATCCAACCATCTCATCCTCTGTCATCCCCTTTTCCTGCCTTCAGTCTTTCCCAGCATCAGGGTCTTTTCCAATGAGTCAGTTCTTCACATCAGGTGGCCAAAGTATTGGAGTTTCAGCTTCAGCATCAGTCCTTCCAATGAATATTCAGAACTGATTTCCTTTAGAGTGGACTGGTTGAATCTCCTTGAAGTCCAAGGGACTCTCAAGCGTCTTCTCCAACACCACAGTTCAAAAGCATCAATTCTTCCCTCCCTCAGCCCCTGGCCACCACTATCTACCTTTTTTCTCTGAATCTGCCTCTTCTCCACGTATCATACATGTGGAGATCATACATTATATGCCCATATCTCCACGTGGGATCATAAGTTATATGACATTTTGCAGCTGGCTTCTTTCACTCAGCATAGTGTGTTAAGGGGTCATTTATATTGTAGTGTGAGTGTCAGTGCTTCGCTCTTTTCATAGCTGTGTAATATTCCTCTGTGTGGATGGACCATGTTCTGCTTATCCATTCATCAGTTGGTGAATACTTGCATTTTTTTCCAACTTTTGGTTACTAAGAATCATGCTGCTGTGAACGTTCATTTACAAGATCTCACGTGAGCCTAAGTTTATGTTGGGTATATACCTAGGAGTGAAATTGCCCTGTCAGATGCTAACTGTTTATCCCTTTATGAAGAGTCCTCTTTCATTTTTTTCTTTAACTACATGAAGCTTGTGGGGTCTTAGTTCCCCCATCAGGTGTTGAACCAAGGACCCAGCAGTGGAAGTGCCAGATCCTAACCACTGGACCACCAGGGAACCCCCTGAAGAGTCCTTTTGAAGGTTAAATATGGAAGTTTCAGCATCTACGTCTGCATACCCCTCACCCTCAGGGCTGCTGCCTTCCCTCGTCCCCAGGATGTCTGAGTGACCCCTCCACCCTGCCTTGCCACCAGAGTCCAGTCCCAGCTCCCCACTGGCTTTCTCCTGTGTGACCTAGGGAGGGTGGATCACCCCCTCTGAGCCACTTGGTGAAAAGTCACTTTGGGGCCCCAGGAGAGACCCAGACATGGGAGCTCAGGGCGAGCGGCTGCTCCTGTGCCCTGAGAGAGTGGCTCAACTCCTGCCCTGTGGTCACACTTCCTGTCCAGAGAAAACAGGTGTCAACCACACCTTTCTGTCCAGTCTGATCTCCCTGGGGGCCCCTTAGCTTTGAGGGCTCTACATGGCCCAATTTCAATTCCCCTTTCACCTCATCTGGGTCCCCTGCCCAGGCAGGGGCCAGGCAAAGGTCCATCTGCTCACCCTCCCTGGCCAGCCATCAGACATGCAGAGAAGTTGTATCTAACGTGGCAGCAGGGCCTGAGCAGGGAGAAGGTGGAAGAGGTCAAGTACACAGCATGCCTGGGGGAGGGCCAGGACGGGCGACCCCGGAGAGAGTCTCGGGAGCAAGGTCATGGTGCACGGACAGTCCAGCCTGGCCTCACAGGTCTATGAGCCAGCCATCCCAGCTGTGTCTGTGTCTCTTTCGCAGACAGTGATGATTTCCCTGCGGGCGATTTTGATCCCCACCTACCTCCTCCACCCACCCATGCGCTCTGCAAGGCCAGGGATGGGGTCGGTCTTGATCCTTCCGTGGCTCCATACCTAAGCATCGTGAGTGCTCATGAAGCTGTGTTGAGTGGCTGAGTGACCAACTCTGCGTGTATGTCTGAGACAGTCTAGGTGTGGACCCCTCCCCCATGCTCCTCTCCTTCCCAGGCTGTCATCTGCCCAGCCCAGGCCCCCAGAGGCAGCCTTGCAGGGTGTGCAGCTCCACTCTGGAAAATGATTAATAACACCGTTCAGTCCCTCCCTCCGCGGGGCACTGCTGGGGGAGATTTCACACATGCGGAGCTTCCAGAAACATCCTCCCTGAGAACCACACCCTCGCCCCCCAGACCCACTCCCCCGCAGCCCTCTGGGATTCCTCAGTCTGCGAGGGGAGCCAAGGGGAGGGGGCTGAGGCCGAGGGTGGGCCCAGCTGTCCTTGATTTGTGTGGGGTTTTTCCACTTCAGATGCCGGATCTGCCTGAGCATATAGAGGATGCGGTTTCCCTCCCGGGAAGACGCCCCTGAGAGACGTCTCCCCACCTGCCCCACCCACCCCCAGAGCCCAGCCCAGTCTGGTGGGAAGCGAGGGGCAGGTGGCCATGGAAGCGGGGGCACAAAGCCGGCCACAAGGACTTCTCGGCGACGAAGGCGGACTCAGGCCCAGCTCTGCCCCTCCTAGCCTGTGCCCTCGGCAGGGAGCCAGCCTCTCTGAACTTCACTCCCCTACTTTATGAGGTGGAGATGACACCAGCCCCCACCTCTCTGCGTGCCTGGCTTTTAAGCTGTTTATGATACGGAGGCAGTGGGCATGTGACAGTGACTGGCACAAGAAGGGGAGCCCTAAGGACTTCTTAATTTGTCCTCCTGGGGACCAGGCTGGAGAGGAAGGGCCTCCCTAGTTCCAGGGTGTCCCAGGTGGCACTAGTGGTAAAGCGCGCTCCTGCCAATGCAGAAGACGCATGTTCCATCCCTGGTCGGGAGTATGCCCTGGAGTAGAAAATGGCAACCCACTCCAGTATTCTTGCCTGGAGAATCCCATGGACAGAGGAGCCGGGTGGGCTATGGTCCATGGGGTCTCAAAGTCGGACATGACTGAAGCAACTCAGCAGCAGTAGCAGCAGGGTCTTCCCAGAGACCAGCTAAATGTGAGGACACAGAGGGACAGAAATGCTTGCAGGGCAGACAGGATTCCTGGGAGTGGGGACCCACTGCGTGTTCACACATATGCGCCGAGTCTGCCTGGGGCCCTGGGGTTTGCCAGGAGGAGCCAGACCCGTCTCCCGTGCCGGGATGGCTCCAGCTTGCCTCCAGCCACCCTCACCCCTCTCTTTGGGTCTTCCTGGGGGACTCGGCAGAAAGAGGGTTGTTTGCCACCAGGCCCCTGCTTCCCCAGGAGAGGGCGGGGCTCCAAGTCCCAGGACACATAAGTGGGCCCTGCAAGCTGCTTCCTGCCCACCAGCCTGGCCCAGCTCCGTTTATAACAGTCCTTCTAGGCTGGGAGTCCCAGCCTCACAAAGGAGAGGGCTGGTAACAGCCTTTAGACCCAAGGTGAGTCTAAAGAGGGCAGAAAGGGGGGCCCACAGAAACAAGACTTCCTCTGCCCCCCCACCTCCTCCAGCTTCGTAGCTGCATGCTGGGCCTCTTGGAGCCTTAGAGAAGTCTGGGAGTCATCCAAGAATGGCCGCTGGGGCTCTGTGGCCAGGTCTGTCTGTCTGTGCCCTGAAGGGGGCCCCCACGGGCTGAACACATTCCATCAGGAACTGGGGGGCCAGTGCAGACTCAGGAAGCTCACGCTCTGCAAGGGCTGGGACCACACTCACATGCACACAGGCAAGAGGGGCTTCAGAGGCCTCCCCACCGGCCCCAGCCACCATCCCCTGTCCCAAGTGGAGAGCCCCAAGTTTGAAACTCCCTGCACACCAGTGACATACTCACAGCCAGCAAGGCCAGGGAACAGCCCCCCACGGAGGCCCATGCCCCTCACACCCATCCCCCTGTGCTTCCAGGGGAAACACGCCATGCCCACAGTTGGCCAGACAGACGGGCACACAGGCATTCAGCCAGGCTTGTTCAACTGGGGCTTGGGAAGATCCAGAGCCCAGAGCCCCAGGGCTGAGCATCCTGGACATGTGCCTTGCACTCTGCTCTGCTCCCCACCAGACGCCCCGCTAAGCAGCAGGCTCCCTGCTAGGACAACGGGACCTTCAAGTCTGACCCCCACACTCTCCTCAGAGAACAGTGACTCCACCCTCGTCCCCCATACGGTCAGCACTGTCCTTCCTCTGACACTGACGTCCCTGTCCTCCCCCAACTTCCAGGCACAGTCCAGGGGCTCGGCCTCAGAGATGGAGCAAAACAGCCCACACTGCCCGAGACTAAGGGACCAAAAAGCCACCAGCGGCAGGCGGCATCTCGGGGAGCAGAGCCCATGGGCCCTTCTCCTCTCTGCTCCAGCCTCCAGCAGTGCAGCTGCCAAGCCCTTTGAAGCCAACAGGAGCTTGTAAATGTCCTGACTGAAGATGAAACATGATAAGACATGAAGCCAGAGGCTGAAACACAGATAATCTCCACGGTTTTACGAGGAACAAGTCATGCCTAGAGACAGGTGCTGGGGGAGCTGAGGGGCTGGGGCAGAAGATTATCAGCAGGTAACCCCCTCCCCGGCAGCCCCCCCCTCTTGTCTGCTGCCAGAACCTCACCAACCATCTTCCCTGCGCATCTTACCCTTAAGCTCCTCTAGCAGAGCCCAGGGCCAGGGGTAGGGTGACTGGTGTTCCTGCCTCCCCCAGGCCACGGATACACTCACACAGATGTGTGGTTCGCTCTTCCTGAGACTGTGCGGCCCCCGCAGAGGGAGCAAGCAGAGGCAGTGTGGTTTGGTGCACATTCATCTGATGCTACCACATGCAGCCCCCTTTCAGGACTCACTCTTTGGGGAAGGGAAAGAGATTGTTGTTGTGCAGTCGCTCAGTCATGTCTGATTCTTTGTGATCCCATAGACTGCAGCATGCCAGGCTTCCCTGTCCTTTACCATCTCCCAGATTTTGCTCGAGATTCATGTTCATTGAGTAGGTTATACCACCCAACCATATCATCCTCTGTCATCCCCTTCTCCTCCTGCCTACAATCTTTCCAAGCTGAAGCTCCAATTCTTTAGCCACCTATTGGAAACAGCATCATTGGAAAAGACCCTGATGCCAGGAAAGATCGAGGGAATGAGATTCCACCATTCTAGAGTGGAATCTGCCTGGTCTAGAGGCCCAGGCACAGGGGGTTTGGGTGCAGATGGTGTGCGTAATAAAAACAACACAGTTACGATAAATAAATAACTCTGCTACCACTTATGGAGTCAGGGATCAAGGATCAAGACAGAGAGGGGGTTCTGCAGAGCCTTGGCAGGCAGAGCATGAGGGAACCACTGAGGGAAGTTACCTGGTCTGATGATTATTTTTCAAAGACCACACTAGTGGGGACAGCTGGGAGAAGTGGACAAAGATGCGTGGGAAGTGGAACCTCAGGAATTGGTGCCCCTTCAAATGGTAAAGAATCCTCCTGCAATGCGAGAGACCTTGGTCCGATGCCTGTGTTGGGAAGATCCCCTGGAGGAGGGTCTGGCAAGGCACTCCAGTATTCTTGCCTGGAGAATCCCCATGGACAGAGGAGCCTGGTGGTCTACAAACCATGGAATCGCAAAGAGTCAGACACTGAGCAACGAAGCACCCAGCGTGGGCCAGCAGGTACGACAAAGGCGTGGAAGGGCCACAGAGAGGAGGCTGGGGGCATCAGAGCAGGTGGGTCCCACCCAAATGCCCTAGAGAAGGGTCTGGGGCTTGGCTGGGGCTGGGAAGGATCAGTCACCACTTTTCCAGCCCCCAGCTCTGTCTGCTTCTGCTGATTCCAGAAAGAGGCACACTGGGCCTCCACTGCTATCCCCACACCAGAGCATAACCCCTGCCTCCTGCTCTGAAAGCAAGGAGTCTCAACCACTGGGCTGCAAAGGAAGTCTCAACCAGAAACTGTCTTTTTCTTTTTTACTATTTATGTATCTCCCTGCACCAAGTTTTGGTTGCTGGCATGTGGGCTCTTTGATCTTGGCTGTGGCATGCGGGTTCTTTGGCTGCAGCACATGAGATTTAGTTCCCTGACCAGGGATCTAACCTGGGTCCCCCGCATTGGAAGTGCAGGGTTTCAGCCACTGGACCCCCAGAGCCAGGAGGCCTCTGCCCGTGGGGGAGGTTGGGGGGCACTGGCTTCTCGAGCCAGCCCGGTTTGGAGCCGGGACGATGCGGGCGCTGATTCCTGAGTGCGGCGGGGAAGCGCGGCGCGGGCGGGAGCCGGGCTCGGAGACCCGCCCAGCCGTCGAAGCTGCTGCCGCAGCGCCCCCGGCGACGCCACGGGGAAGTGCCGCGCCGCTCAGAGCTGCTCGGGCGCTCCTGGGGCCTGAGCGGCCTCTGCCGGTCCTCCATGCACACGGTCCCTGTGCCCACTCCCAGAAGGGACCTTGAGGACTGGTTGACTCCGAAGCGGATCATAGCGCCAGGCCCCCAGCTGGGCCTGGGATGGGGTGGGGGCACGTGGCTGGATTGGTGGTGACCTTCACTGACCTCTGCAGGCGCCCCCTTCCACGTGCTGCCCCAGGGTGTCAGGGGGTCCTGAGACCTACCAACAGGACCTGAGTAGCACCCTCACCAGGGTCACGGCTCTCCCTGGCACTGGACTTGTCACTCAGAAGAAATGAAAGCCCTGGATGAGTGAAAGCCCCAGGCATCATCAATCCAATCATCTGCTGTGTTTATTGAGCCCAGTCTCCAGGCTTCCCAGGTGGCGCTAGTGGTAAAGAAACTACCTGCCAACACAGGAGATATGAGACTCAAGTCCAATCCCTGGGTCGGGAATATCCCCTGGAGAAGGGCATGGCAACCCCCTCCAGTATTCTTGCCTGGAGAATCCCATGGACAGAGGAGCCTGGTGGGCTACATTCCTGAGGTCTCAAAGAGTTAGACAGGGCTGAAGCGACTTTGCATCCACTCACACCTCCAGGCTGGGGATCAGCAGAGTCCCACTGGTCCCCTGTCCGGCCATGCCTGGGCCTGCTGGCTGGTGTTGGCAGAGCAACTGGAGCTGTCTGCCCCTGCATGCAACCCTTGGCTCAAAAGGCTGTGTCCCGGGGCCTCCACCTGGCAAAGAAGCAAGCAGAGGTAGGGGGCAGAGGGGGATGGGCTCTCAAAAAGCCTTTTGTTTCTCAAGAAGGAACTGCAGCTGCAGGCCAGAGGTTATGATGCAATGCTACAGGGGGGTGGGGTGGATTTATGATTCCACCCAGCCTTTGGTAGAAACACTGTCAGGGGCCATCCACTTCCAGGTTCTCAGCATAAGGGGACCTTGGGGTCCTGGTGCTCACCCTCCTCACTCCCTTCCTCCCAGAACACTGCTTGCCAGCCCCCAGTTACCACCCTGTACAAATGAGTGTGGGGCCCCTGGGGTGCAAGCATCAAGCACTGCCACTCACAGCTCCCCTACAAGTCTCACCCTCCCCAGGCCCGGCCCTCCAGCCCACTATACTATAGCTCTGAGCCCAAGGGGCAGCCACAGGACTGTGGCCTGGACACATGGGCCCAGCTTGCCCCAGGAAGCCAACTCGCTCTTGGGCCAAGTTCAAGCTCAGGGGACACCCTCGCCAGAAGGCAGAGCCAGGAGTGCTGGGAGAGGTGAGCAAAGTCCAAGGTCCTTCCTGGCCCTGGAGCTCAGTTTCCTGCTGACCACTCAGCTGGCTCTGATTCACTCATTCTGGGCATGCGAACTGGCTCAAGGGCTCCCCAAGTGGGCTCAGTGGGTAAAGAATCTGCCTGCCAATGCAGGAGACAGAGACGTGGGTTCCATCCCTGGGTCGGGAAGTTCCCCTGGAGGAGAAAATGGCAACCCACTCCAGTATTCTTGCCTGGAGAATCCTATGGGCAGAGGAGCCTGGCGGGCTACAGTCCACAGGGTCACAAAGGTGAGACATGACTGAGTGACTTAGCACAAACTGGCTCAAGCCTGTGAATTGACAGCAGAGTCTAGTGTCTGTCTTTATGATTCAAGTTAGACTTCTGCTCAAACAGGGCTTCCCAGGTGGCACCAGTGGTAAAGAACCCACCTGCTAATGCAAGAGATATAAGAGACGCAGGTTCAAGCCCTGGGTCAGGAAGATCCCCTGGAGGAGGAAATGGCAAGGAGGAAATCATCTTTATGATTCAAGTTAGACCTCTGCTCATACAGATCAAGCGAGATCAGGCTTCCAATCTACTTCGCTCTGAGAAGCACCCTGCCCAACTGGCCGACTCTAATTCTGTGTGTCAGATTATTCTGACAGCCGCTTTGACTCTGTTGACCGGCATTGTGAGCCGCCATTGGCCCTGCTGCCCTGGGATCCAGTGACTCCCATGCATTCCAGGCTTCCAGTTAGTTCAATGACAGCAGCTTTCCTGTAATTCCTGATGTGGTTAATAAAGACAGCAAGCCTAGGTTCCATTTGTTTACTGGTCTCCTCCTCATTACTCTAGAGAGGATTCAAGGTGGAAGGGGCTTCACCCTACCCCCCGATGGCAGGCGCCTCAGAGCACATGCAGTGAGGTCCGCTCACTGTTTACTGGGAGGGATTGACAGGTGGCTGTGAGCTTGGGGTCCCCAGCCTTGCACTGTCAAGATGATGAAGCAATAGCTGCTTTCCTAAGCCTGAGTGAGGCAAGCCACATCCTCACAGATGGTGCAACCAGGTTCGGGATTTCTCCTCCTGTAACTGAGGTCAGAGTCCATCCCCTCTGCCTGCTCCCCCAGCGGGTCACAGGTCATCACCACTCTGGCTGCCTGCAAGGGTTTAACCAGAGAGAATCATAGAGTGACCGGGCTGGGGCAGCTGGCAGAGCCACCCCTGTCTGCATCCCATCTCCTGGCACAGCCTGGAGAAGGTGGGCAAGAGCTTTGGTGAGGGCGGCGCCATCTCAGGGCTGGGCCCCATGGGGTGAGTCCAGACAGGCAGTAAGGGGGCAGTGGGCTGAGAGGAAGAGAAGGTGGGGCTTGCAGCATCATCCAAAGATAGACCAGGCCTGGAGTCCACACCCTGAGACCCCGTGTGAGCCAACAGCAGGGTGTGTGTGGCAGCCGAGTGTGAGCCTTCTCTTCCCAGCAAGAGCCTGTTCAGAGCCAAGGCCTCGGGAGTCTTCCTGAGGTTTCAGCTACTCCTTTCTCCCAACCCCGACCCTCCTGCTCTGAATGTCTGTGGCTCCACGACTGAGGTGGGTGGCATCAGGTGGTATCCACCTGATCTGGGTATGGGTAGCCCGCCTACTGTCCCTGGGAGGCAGAGGTTTCTTCGCCTGAAAGAAATGAGGGAGGGGAGAGAGAAACAAGTCGCTGTTAACAGGTCTGACACCCTCCCTGGGCTATCCCAGTGTCTCCAGCCTCCAGCTCAGCGAGGCCAGGAGGACCCAGACCCCTAGTCTGGGGCATCTGTGTGTCCGGTTCATCTGCTGAGGCTGCAGGATAACCCAGAGTCTATCCTTCCTCCACACGTCCCGGAGGACGAATAATCACACAAGGACAAAGTACTCTCAAACCTTTATCACATGCTGGCCCTTAGGTACACCTTCACTTAACCTCCACAGTGAGGGAACAAGCAGGTGCTATTAGCAATCCCATTTTACAGAGGATAAAACTGAGACTAGGAGGACTTCCCTGGTGGTCCAGAGGCGACGACTCTGTGCTCCCCCTGCAGGGGAGGGGTTCGACCCCTGACTGGTGAACTGGATCCCACATGCTACAAGTAAGAGTTTGCATGTCACAACTGGGACCCAGAGCAGCCAAAGAAATAAATATTTAAAAAACAAAAACTGAGACTAGGGGCTGGCCACAGTCCCATGGGCAGCAAATGAGGAGGGGATTGAGCTACAAAGAGCGCAGAGAAGTTCAGAGGGCGGCTGGGGAGGCAGAGTGCAGAGGGCCAGAGAGGAGGCTGGGCTCCAATAGCGTTAGTTGCTCAGCTGTGTCCGACTCTTTGCGACCCCATGAACTGTAGCTCACCAGGCTCTTCTGTTCATAGGATTCCCCAGGCAAGAGTACTGGAGTGGGTTGCCATTTCCTTCTCCAGGCCTGACCCAAGGATGAAACCCGGGTCTCCTGCATTGCAGGAGGATTCTTTCCTGTCTAAACCACCAGAGAGCTCAGATAAAATGCACACAAATGAAAAATGGCCCCTAAATATCCACCAGTGATGAATGCTGCCGACACCCGCACACATTTGCTAGCTCCCACTGCACGCCAGAACCCAGTGCACTCTAGGGCAGCCAGTCTCAACAGGCCTGTGAAGGAGACTCTGCCATCACGCCCACTGCACAGAAGAGGAGGCGGCTCAGACAGGCCGACAAGCAAGCCTGCAGCCACACATCCCTGGTCCTCAGCCTCTGTGCTGCCCTGCATATGATCAACCAGCGTGGGAGGCAGGACAGCTGTCTTTTGTCCCCGCCCCGCAGCCACCCTCCAGTGGCCCTGGGCAGAACCCGGGCAGTGTGCTTTGGTGCCCCTACCCTTCGTCACCATAAATGAACGAGAACAGTATACCCTGGGGCCTCTAAAGTTTACACAGGCCTGTGCCCAGGTGCCAGGAAGCAAGCGCACCTTTAGGGATGAACTTCAATGAGCTGCTGAAAATTCAGAAGCGGGACTGTCCGCGCTTGGGGCCATCGTTCAGGAACTCATGGCCCAGCCCATTGCCACACCTGCCACAGGATACCTGGGGAGACAAGACAGCCATTAAAAACAGCTAGAGCCACGGTCCCCGCAGTGGGGATCCTCACGCCCATTTCCCAAGGTAACTGCTGTCAGCCCCATCCCACAGCCTCCCCGGAAAGCAGTCCAATTTCCCTGTCCTCACCAAGGCCCCAGGGTCTCCCAATAGTTTGAGGTGGCAGCTCCCCAGGCTGAGGCCAGAGGCCTGGAATAGACAGATGGTAGGCCCCTGCAGCTGAGGGAGAGCAGCAGGAAGGGGGGCGTCGGTTCTCAGGTCCCCCTGGCCAACACCCCTTCCCCGCCGCCCTGCTGCTACCACCCACCTTTATGGCTCCAGGCCGATTATGCTCTGGACGCTTGGCCACACTGTCAGCGTGGATGGTCTCGGTGAAGGCCGGCCATGGGGACGAGTGTGCGTACTTGGAGCGGCTGGAGAAGAGCTCATAGCCACACTTGGCACACACGTAGATACCTGGGGTGGAAGGGAGGCAAGAACAGAGATGCTGGCTCCAGCACCTTGGGGGTGAGCTCCCAAATCCTGGTTGAGACCCCAGGAGAGGACAGCAGGACCCCGGTTACTAGGTGGGCTGCACATCCTCCCCACGCACCCACCCACCACCCACAGGCTTGGACATCAACTCTGTGCGGGAGACACGGCATGGAGCTCATGTTGAACGGTTCTGAGCCTGTGCCAGAGACCAGGAGAGTCACTTTTCACACTTATCTCACTGGCTCTTCTTAACAGCCCTGTGACGCAAATGTTCCCATTTTACAGATGAGGAAGCTGAGAGGCAGGGATACAAAATATTCAGCTACAGGGTGTGCAGCCAGGAAGGAACCCAGGCAGTCTGATGAGGACACAGCTCTGCCCCCCATACACACAAACAGGTCCACCACCACTAGCCCACCTCCCTTCCCACATGGCTGACCCTCTGCCCAAAGAAGCCTTAAACTGGAGCCCAGCCACCGGCCTACTCTCCAAGTAGGAAAAGAAAGAGCCCAGCAAAAACACTTCTGGTCCAGACAGAGGGCCCAGGAAGACGGGGCAGGGAGAAAAATGGGTTTTAAACTATCCCCAAAAGATCACTTTGAGGGGGAAAAAAGTTTGCAAAATTGACTTGCAGAACAGGAAACTGCTTGGGGGTCCCTCAAAGGGTACTGAGTCACCTTTTGCCCCCTGCTCGGCCTAGAGACAGTCTACCCTGGAGTCCATGACCACTCAGCATTTAACAGTAACTTGAGGGAAAAAAGAGGAACCAGGAGATACTGTGGAAGTGAGGTTTCTAGTGTGGCTGAGTAGCCGGAGGACAACCCCAAGTCCCACAGCCAGAGGGTCCTATGTCGCAGCTGGCTCACAGAGATGCTGGGTGTCACAGCCCAGCCCCCTAGAGAGTTGACACCCAAGAAACCCTGCCCAGGGGTAGGTCGCTGCTCTAGTCTTGCTTGTGGACATATTTTTACCAAATTAGTCCATGACCAGGCAGCACAGCCCAGCATGTGATTCACCTGGATCTTTCAAAGCTTGGGGCCAGGGCTAAGGGTAGGCCATGCCCCAACCAACCACTCACCCTTCATCTTCCACCTCTCCTAGCTGGCCCAGGGTGTCCAGTCAAACTTGACGGACCATTGGCAGCCTGGCCTGGTTACCCAACCCTGGGCCCCCTGGGAAGGCGGGGGAGGCACCCAGGCAGTTACATTTGGATCCCAACGGGACATTCTGTGCTTTCCAGCTCACCCCGCAGGTCTGGGGAACTGGGGAGGAAAAAGGGATGGGGTCATGACCGCGCAATGCCCCAAGGAGAGGGAGCCAGTCACAGGAGCTGCCCCTGGACAGGACCTTCCAGCACGTCTCTCTAAAGTCCCGATCCTGACCCGGATACCCCGAAGGGCGTCGCCACAGGCGCTTAGCCTGACAGCACAGATTTCCCCGGAAAGGGCCACGCTCGCACTCAAGGCCTGTGCTCTCTCCAGCGTCTCCCTCCCCTGGGGTACCCCTACTCTCTGGGCCCCCCAGACTCCTCCCTCCTACGTATCGTCTTTGCCCCGCATGCGCTCCTCTCCGCGCGGCCACACTCGTTCCGCATTCCTGGGGCTCCGCCGCCACCCGGAGGGCAGCGACGGCCCGGCCCGCTGTCCTCCCAGAAGTTACAGTTCGTACCCGGCTCAAAGTGGTTCTGGAAAACCTCGCCCCCGAAGAAGCTGCAGAACGACATGGCGCCGGAGGGACGGTCGCACGCCCGCCGCCTCCGACGGATCCGAGGCCAGACTCAAGTCCGGGGGCTTGGGCCCGCCTCGCGAGAACCAATCCCTCTCCGATCCCCGCCGGGCCCGGGCGCTCGGAGGCCCCGCTCCCCCAGGCAGCCAATCACGTCCGGGGATGCGAGACACCCTCTCAGGGCCCGCCTCCCACTGCCCCGCCCCTTTCCGCGGACCAATCCCTCCCCGGACCCAGCGCTCCGACTTCCGCCTCCGGGAGGGCCCTTCCGAGGACACGCCCCCGCTATCTTCCAGCAGGCCCCGCCCAGCAGCCAGGACCTTGCCTCTGCGGTTCCCGAGGCCCAGCCCCGAGCCGCAGGGCGCGCCGCCGAACCGCGTCCGCCACTGGGCGGCGGCTGCAGAGAACCGGGAGACACGTCAGCTTTCTCCCCGTCCCAGCTCTAAGCCCCCGAGTACCGGCTGTTGACCAGCCTTTCCGTACCCCCCAACTCTGAGACACAGCGGAAGAACTGCCTCTGGCTTTTATTAGACTAGGGCACCAGCTGGGGTTGCGCCGCGCTTCTTCCAGGCCCCCGCCGTCTCATTCTGCCTACAAGTCTCCCGAGGTCTCCGGCTTTTCCTTCTCCAGATGCTTCTTCTGGGGACCCTGGGGTGCGAGGGACAGGAGGAGGGTTAAGTCACAGGGTCTCACCAGCCACCTGGGTTACTCGGAGCCAGCCCTGCGCCCCCTACCACGGTCCCTCCCCTGCTTTCTTTCCGGCAAGACTGCGCGTGCCCAGGACTAGACCCCTGAAAGCCCCTCCTGTGGATGAGTGCAGGGGCATGCGTGCCACAGATGCCCGCCCTGGGACAGGTGAGATGTGGGGTCTGAGCCCCAGAGAGCAAGGCAGATGGGCTCACCATGAAGGCCCTCTTCTCTTGGGCTGTCTGGAAGCGGCCGTGGCCAAACTTGGAGGTGGTGTCAATGAACTTGAGGTCGATGTTCTCCAGGGCCTGGCGGCTGTGGTGCACCAGGAGGGACTGGGGCCCGTGGGAGAAGGAAACGTCAAGGTGGGAGGTCCCCACTCAGCCCCTCCTGTCACCCCCTATCCACACAGGAGGGTCTCACTCACCCACCTTCTGTTAGAACCCCTCCCTTTTTGCTTTCCCCACCCTGTCCTCCTGGAGTGGTCTGGGGGACAGAACAGACCAGCTCCCCCCCAACCCACTCCACAGCCCATGGGGCTCCCACTCCCCAGCTCGCCACCTGGCACTGACCTTCCTCAATGTGATGACCCGCTTCTTGGTGCCCGCGATGCAACCCTTCAGCATGACGAAGTCGTTGTTGACCTCCCCGTAGTGTGGGAAGCCGCCCTGAGGGAACGTAGGTCCAGAAAAGAGGCTCTGGATTTAGAGGCCGCTGAGAAAACTAGGGGAACTCCCCTGGCCTGGGGTGACACTCTAGATCACATCAGGACAGTCTCTGAGCCAGACCCTAAGTCCATCCTGCGATTGTCTTATTTAAAACTCTGTATTTTACAGAGGGGGAAACTGAGGCTAGGGGTAGGGGGAGATGTCACTGCTCCCAGCCCCGCAGCTGCCACATCCTGCAGCTGGGGTGTGAGCCCAGGCAGCTTGGCTCCAAGGGCGGAGTCGGAGCTGCTGCACCCCGAACGCTGGGAAAGCAGCTGGAGGACATGCTGTCTGCAGCGGAGACTCTGAGGATGCAGGAAACGGCAGGGGTTTGGTCCACCCTGGTGGTGGCTTGCTGGTGCCTGAGTTCTTGGGAAGGGTGGTGCCCCGCAGGCCTGCCCCACACATGCACACCAGACCCCTCAGCCAGACTGGCCGCCCACTCTCACCAGCGGCGTGATGGATTTGTCGGTCACGTCGTAGCTGGTGGATGCGTTGTTCTTAACCACCTTCCCGTCCTCTGTGTGCAGCCCCCGGCCGATGCGGTAGATCTGCCAGGAGGACAGGGCATGTGGAGGACAGCAGGTGGCCTCTGGGGTCAGCAAGATGTCCACGCCCATGAGAACGTGGGCTGAGACCCAGGCGCTGGAGGAGGCATTTCAGAGCCTCAGGAGCCAGGAGGTGTCTGGGTCCCTGGGGTGTGGTCATGGACACCCCCCCACCAGACCTGTGGACACACCTTCTTGTTGAGCTCCGTACGGTGATGGTAGCCCTTCTGCCCAGCCCGGGCGATGGAGCAGCCCACGCGGGCAGGGTGCCAGGCACCAATGCAGGCCACCTTGCGCAGCCCCTTATGGGTCTTCCGCGGCAGCTTCTTCGTATGCCAGCGGCTCGTGACACCTGCAGGCGGGAGGGGCTGGTGGCTGAGGCCAGTGTGGTTCCCACCCCCTCCAGGCAGCCTCGCTGGAGCCCCCATCGCCACCTGGCCCTACCTTTGACGCCCCTGCCCTTGGTGACGGCAATGACGTCGATGACCTCGCTCTGGCTGAACACGCTGTGCACCGGAACCTGCTTCTCCAGCCGGGCCTGGGCCCAGGCCACCTTCTCAGCCACCGTGCCGCCGTTCAGCTGGATCTCCATGATGTGGGCCTTCTTCTGCCGGAAGGGCAGCAGCTTCATCTGGCAGATGCGACACACCAGTTGGTTCCCAGAAAGTCACACCCACCCCCCCATCTGTAGACATGGCATGGCCAGCTGGTGTCCCCCGGCAGGCCTCTATGCACGCGTTCATTCAACAGATGATCCTGTGCTCTGGTGTGGCTGCATGCCACGTTCTGTGTGAGGAACTGGGGACACAGCTTGCCATGAGGCAGACAGGGTCCTGGCCCCCACGGAGCCACCAACCAACTGGGGAACAGAAGCCAAGGAAATTCTTGGAGAGGCCTGTGTGTTGTGATAGGATAGAGGGCGGAGGAGACAGTCATTGCACGTGAGGGTGGTCAAGGAGGGCCTCTCTGAGGAGGTGACATCAGGAACAAGAAGGATCCACTAGGTAAAGATCTGAGAGCTTCTAGGGCAGAGGGAACCGCATATGCAAAGGCCCTGTGGCAGGGAAGATCCTGGTTGGGGAGCAGGGGAACAGAAACAGGGCCAGTGTGTCTGGATCATGGTGAACAAGGAGGAAGGTTCAGGATGGGGAGAGGGATAAGGAGAGGTGAGCGAAGTCCTGGCCGGCAGGTCTCATGGGGATTAGCTGGGGATTTATTCCAAGTGTGGGGGGTGATGTGGTCGGACGCGTGTTTTTACACATCTCTGTGCCGTGTGAGACACAGGCTGTGGGGACCCCCCAGCAGAAGCAGGGCTGGGTTAGGTCACAGCATAGGGCTCAACCAGCACTGGTGGAGCACCTGCTGGGGGCACAGCAGTGAGGAAGTTACAGCCCGTGAAGTTCACGTCCATGGACGGAGACAGGTTAACCAATGACGCACATAACCGGGAACTGCACGTGTGAGAGTAACTGAGGCAGCTGGGAGGGCCACCGCCCCGGGCCTGGAAGGCTTCTGTGAATGTTCCAGAATGTTCGGAAGGGGTTGGTTACCTGGACCCTACTTACAAATGTGGATTCACACACGTGTGCCCAACGGGAAGCACCAGCCCCCTACACCTGCCTCAGGGCAGGAGATCCGGGACCTTCGGGGCATTTCAGGGCCTTGGTTGACCGATGGTGTGGTCGGCGCCCTGCAGCCCTCACAGACGCCCAACACGCCAGCCCCAGGCTGCCAGCACCCTGGGCCTGTGCCCAGGGCTCATGGTATTTTTAGGCTGACATTTGTCAGGGCTCCCGGAAGCCCAGCTGGGGGAGGGTAGACCTGGGGGGTGGACTGACTAGCCAGTGTGGACCAGAGGGTGGGGGCTGACCTGGGTGTGGACGATGACCCGGATGACCTTGCAGTACTTCTTCATGGCGGCAAAGTCCTTCTGCAGCTGCTTCTTGCCGTCGGCGTCACGCCACCTCTTACAGGCCTTGGTGAAGGCTTTTTTCTTGCTCTTGTGCCTGAGCCGTGCACACAGGATGCTCAGCAGGGCGAGCGGGGTGGCCTCCACTGCCCGCAGTCCACCAAGCACTGGTTAGATGTCCCCCTCCGCCCTCCTCCCCTTCCCAGGGGAGGCACTGCTGGGTCCCTGGGGTCCCTGGGCTGGTTCCAGTCACCCTCTTTAAAGCACAGATGGTCCCACCCTCAAGGCCTCAGTTTCCTCTTCCGTCAAGTGGGTACCCTCCCTGCCTCCTGGAGCTGAGAGTGAGCAGGTGTGCCGGAGTCCGGGGAAGGGACGTGCCAGCCGGCCCACGGCCACATGCCCACCTGGCCACGGATGCTGAGCCCACTTCTAAAGTGAACAGCCGGGACTGGCCAGGCCGCAAGCCCCATCATTCCTAACCCTCCGCAGGACACTGGAAGATGGGCATCAGTATCCCCATCCTACAGACGAAGAAACTGAGGCTCACAGAGATCAGAGCCCCCGGACGAGGAGCAAGCTGATCACAACTGCAACAGAGAACATAGGCCAGATGGCGTTTGCCAACCTCTTTTTCTGTGCTGAGCACTTGACACACACTACTCATCTCACCCTCATGACTGCCCCACGACATGGGGACCTGTCCTGTTCCTGGGTGATGGTGTCTGTGGTGTGTGTGTATGGCAGAGGGTGGGGTGAGATGAGATTCTAAGAGGTCCACCAGCTTGCCTGTGGTCACACAACCTGCTCTGACACTGGGGCCCAGGACCCTCACTTCCCATGGAGACTACGGTGCCTCTACCTCCATATGGAAGGAGGGTTTGTGAGGGTCGTCAGTCAGGGAGGGGGCCTTCCCTTTCAAGACTTAATGCCAGGGAAGATTTGAGACCTAAAGAGGCCTTTCTTTCTAATGAGCTTGTCAGTTGTCATTTCCCTTTTCACCCTGGCTGCTAGGAAGCTCAGAACCAGGTCTGACATGCATCACCCTGAGGTGGAGAATGTTTGCTTTCTTTTTTTCTGCTAACAGCTTCCTCTCCAGCCCTTAGTCCTTGTCTTCTCCTGGAGTGAAGGCACCCCACACACACACCCTTCCCTGCCTTCTGCTCTCTGTGACACCCCTCCCCGTGCCTGGCCACCCTGCAGGATGAGCCTCACCAGTCCTTGTAGAAGCGACGGCGGCACTCGTCACTGAGATGCTCTGCGAAGATGGTCTTGAAGCTCCGCAGGCCCCGTGGGGTGGCCACGTAGCCCACCACACCCACCACCACCAGGGGTGGCGTCTCCACAATCGTCACTGCCTCCACCTCCTCCCTCTTGGAAATTTCTGGATGAAACCCAGAGACAGAGAAGACATGGAGGGGGGCCTCCGTGTCCCGTGGGGAGGAGAAGGGTGGAGGAGCTGACCACAGCCCACCCATCTGTGAGAGCGCGGAGCACTACAGCCCCAGGGCTGCTGCAGACAGAGCCCCCGTGCGCAGGGCCCCAGGCCCCCCGCCCTCAGCGCCCCCACTTCCTGCCCTTCTCCCTGCTCTGCCCTGCACGGGGAGTCACTGCCGGGCTAGAACCCGCCATAGGTGTCCACGCTAGCTCTGACTCGGATCTCAGGCAAGGCCTGACCTGCTCCTGCCTCGGTTTCCCCACCAGGCCGCCCGGGAGAGGGGCAGGAGAGCCACAGCCTGGGCAGCTTCCCCCAGAGGGTTGGGCTGGCCTCCTGCAGTGGAGCACAGAACAGCTCTGGAAAAAACCGACGACTGGTCCAGACCCATGATTTTATAGATGGTGTTATTGAGGCTGATCCAAAGAAGTGTACGTTTGAAATATATATTAGAGGACTTCCCTGGCGGCCCAGGGGTTAGGACTCTGAACTTTCACTGCCGAGGGCCCAGGTTCAATCCCTGGTCAGGGGGGCCTCCCAGGTAGCGCTAGTGGTAAAGAAGCCGTCTGCTAATGGAGATGTAACAGACACATGTTCAATCCTTGGGTCAGGAAGATCCCCTGGAGGAGGGCATGGCAACCCCAGTATTCTTGCCTGGAGAATCCCATGGATGGGGGAGCCTGGCGGGCTACAGTCCATAGGGTTGCAAAGAGTTGGACACGACTGAAGAAGCTAAGCATGCACAGGGAACTAAGACCCCACCAGCCTTGTGCTGAGGCAAAAAATATATATATATACAATAGAAGAGATGAAGAGCAGATGAGGGTTGCCAGGAAGTTGGGGGTAGCAGCTGTGGCAGTAAAAAGGTCACCAGGACGGACTCCTGTGGGAATGAAGTGTACCAGGGTGGGGGGTATATGCATTTACATGTGACAGAACCGCACAGGGCTACATAAACACACATCTTATTCAGGAGAATCCTGCATGTCACTCTCTGGCTGTGACATAGTACCATGGTTACAGGAGACGTTTCCATCGGGGAAACCTTTAGGATATGTGGTATTCTTCTTAAAACCACACGTGAATCTACAAAGCTCTCAAGACCAAAGGTATACTGTCGCGCCTGCCCTGAATCCCAACTCATAACTTCTCCATTTCCTCATCTGTGAACCAGGGGCGATGACAGATGGGTTCTGGGGGCGTGGCCAGCAGTCAGCATCTGACCCTTTCTGGGGCTCTTCCCCCTCCGGGAGCCCAGCTGTGGCTCCTGGCATCAGAAGGGCCTCCAGATCTCCCGGAGGCCCGGGGTGCCCTGCCCGCTGCCCACCCCCAGGAGGGCCCCTCACAGCACTCACTGAGGCCGGGTCGGTGCACCTCCCGCAGAGTGTGTGTCATGCCCGCCTTGTAGCCCAGGAAGGCCGTGAGGTGCACGGGCTGGCTGGGGTCGTCACGAGGCCACGTCTTCACCTTGCCCCGGTGTCGGCGGCTCCTCTTGTGTGGCAGGAAGCCCAGGTGTCCATGCCGGGGGGCAGAGAACTTCCGGTGGGACTGGGGGCGGGAGGGGAGGTAGGTCAGAGCTGGGGTCTCCCTGGGAGGGGCGGCTAGACTATCCCAGGGTCCAGACTGGAAGTGAGCCAGAGACCTCAGGCTGTGGCCTGGTGATCTTCTGGGCTTGCATCGTCCACGAGAAAGGAGGGAGGCTTCGCCGAGGGCAGTGTCTTGGGGACAAAGCCAGCTTCGGCCCCCGGCCCCCAAAGGCTCCCCCAGTGGTCCTCAGTGGTCCTGCCCGGTGGGGCCCAGCAGATCCTCGCTGCGGTCAGGGCACAGGGGCAAGGGGCCACTGCCACCCATCCCCCCACCTTGCCCATCCTGAAGGCCTGAGCCCAGGCCTCCTGCTGTCCCCCTACTCACTGACCCCTTCACAGGCCCAAGGACCTTCTCTGCTGGGAGAGACCCCAGGAGCCCACCTGTCCCTCCCCAGGAGGCCTCCGTGCTCCCCACCCCCACCCCCACCACAGCCCACTGACCATGGCAGCTGGTCCTTCGGGTCAGGAAGGGAAGGGGCCTTCCCGGCAGGCGCCGGAGTTCGAGTGGCAGGGCCAGGATGCACAGTGGCCAGATCCCAGATTTAGCCCCTGGCAGGGGAGCTCTGTCATCTCCCGTGGCGGGTGTGAGCTCTGGTGCCAAGAGCAGGCCTGGCCCAGGGCCGGGCGAAGAGGGGCAGCCGGGGCAGCCGGGGGGACACCTGGAGCCCGGGCTGGCACTCCTTCCCCAAGGGTCCTGGGATGCTCACACACCTTGTCTTCTGCCTCATGGGACTCTCCAGGACAGGCGCAAGCTGGCCTGGTAGAGGGCTGAGGAGCCCAGGTTGGGGGGCTTCCCTCCGGCAGCTGCCATTAACAGAGTCTGCGTCCAGTTTGCTGGTCTTGAAGTTGAGTGGATTCCTGTCCTGTCCTGAGGGCTGTGAGCCTGAGCTAGGCAAACTGGGGGGAGACGGCGAGGGCTGGGTGAGTGCCCAGAGGATCACCAGAGTGTGATTCAATGTCAAGGCCGCTGGACTCTAGTAGCTGTGAGCCAAGAACTCTTAGATATTTTTATGAACTTTTTTTTTTTGAAAAAGTTAAGTTTTGAATGAAAAGGGGATTGAAATCTCCTAATTTTTTTTTATTCAAAGAGTCTATGGCTATAAAGCCTTTTAACTTTAGAGCGAGAGACTTTTTCATATTTGTCGATTTGTTTGACTGCACTGGCTCTTAGTTGCTGTGTGTAGGATTCTCAGTCTTCATTGTGGCATGCAGAATCTTTAGTTGCAGCATGTGGAAACTAGTTACCCAACCAGGGATCAAACCCGGCCCCCTGCATTGGGTGCACAGAGTCTTAGCCACTGGTCCACCAGGGAAGTCCCAGAATCAGACTTTTTATAGGCCTGATATATCTCTGCAGGTCTTGTGGACTTTGCATCATTGGGTGCTAAAATTCTGTGCTAATGAAATGTTACAATTCTTCATTTTTGTCATTGCTTTTTAATGACAAGGCTACTTTTAATTCTTTGAGCTGCGACCAACAGGAAAAAAAAAAAATCACTGGGCAGCAGTAACCCCTCAGCCCAGAAATGACCTGGGGAAAGGACTCTCTGAAGGAAAGAAGTACAGAAGGGACACGCTGCAGACTCAGGGCCAAGGGCACACACCCTCATGCTGTGCCAGGGAGCACATGCTAGGGGCTGCAGACACACAGGTCAAGGGTCAGAGGCTTGGACATGGAGCCATGAACCTTCTTGGGTTCCCCCTTCTCTTTTGCCTTTTTCTTTCTGCTGCATGATCTCCAAATCTGTCTGTGGCAGGGTGGCAGCAGAAAGCCGTCATCTGGGCGCTTTCCCTTAACGGAGTACTGAACTCTGCTTTCTCTCATTCCTGTCATGGTAATGCCTCTGGCCCACTGCCGTTGGGTCCCCTGGTTCAGTCCGACATTGCAGTCCAGTGTTATTATTTGCTGAGTCTGACAGTACTATGAGTTCATGATTTGAAGATCTGAAGATGCTGTGATTCTGGATTCTGTGTGTCCATAGAGCTAGTGGCTGACCCCAGCCTCTGGGCAGGAAGTGACCAGCACCCACCCTCCCTGGTGCTAGCCAGGGGCTGTACCAGGTATGGAGATCACAGAGGGTAGCCAGCAAGGCCCTGGTCAGTGGAGCTGGCCTCAAGGGCACAACAGTGTTCAGGGCCAGGATGGAACCCTCAGAACCAGAACAGAGTGCCCTGTATCCAAGAGAGGAGCCACTTCTCCCTAGTGGGGGTGGGGGTGGGGGTGGATGGGGCAAACCCTACACCCTGTGCTGCCCCAGGCAGCATCCTGTACCCCCAGGCGCCCTTCTAGCTCACCGGCATCAGCCAGTCCATGAGAGGCCCTGGCAGAGACAGTGGGGCCCAGAGAGGGCCGTAAGGAATGGACAACCCAGGAAGGCTTCCTGGAAGAGTAGGGTATTTGGTAGTTTGCATTATCTGTTGACTTCACTCTTCTGGACTGAGTTCGCCATCCTGGTGTGTTCACCATTCTGCTCCCTGCTGCACTTGGCACGTTCATCTGAAATGAGTGGCTTCCTTACACCTTCCTTACACTTCTTACTGTGTCTCTCTGCTCCCAGAATTAAACTAGGGATCTTCTGTTTCTTTCGCCGCCGATAGCAACGCCCAGCGCACGACAGGCACTCCTCGCGTATGCGATGGCGCTGCGATCCCACGCGGCGGCGCTCGCACCGGCCTCGAAGCGTCTCCGGAGAACCCATAATCCTCCCGAGGCCTCCCTTGGGCGGTCAGGGCGAACTACAAGTCCCATGGTGCCCCGCGGCCGCCGGCCGTCCTACGCAGGCGCGGCCGCCCTCGGGTGTCCTCTGGGCAGGCGAGCTAGGCCGCGGGATCCGGGCGGAGGCCGGGCAGCGCGTCCGAGAGCTGAGTCCGCTGCCCGCCGCAGCCATGCCGGACAGCTGGGACAAGGACGTGTACCCCGAGCCCCCGCGCCGCACGCCGGCGCCCTCGCCGCAGACCTCACTGCCCAACCCTATCACCTACCTTACGAAAGCCTTTGACCTCCTCGTGGACCGGCCGGTGACCCTCGTGAGAGGTACTAGCCCCACCGGGCCCTCCGCCCCCGCCCCGGTCACTCGGCGTGGACCCCACTGCACCCCAGGCCTCCTTGCCTCCCGGGACGCTCGCCGTCTCCCCCCCGCCCCGTACAGCCCTTGCCCCCTGGGGAGCCGTCCACGCACCCCTGGGCTCAGGCGTCTCACATATTAGGGGCTGTTTGCGGACCGAAGTCATCTGCGTTCCGAGAGGCTTGTTAGATCCCACTCTCCAAGCGCGCTGGGAATCCCGCATTTTTGCACAGCAGTCGGTCCGGGAAGGCTGTTGAGGTGCAGAGGTGCTCCGGTACCCCTTCGCAGGCCTACAAAATGGCCCTCCCACCGAGGTGTACTGTAACTTGCCCTCCCTGAGCTGCCCAAATGCCGCCATCTCTGGTCCAAACCAGGTGAATGTTTTTTAAGGCATTGTTTTGTCACCCAGCTCGGTGGGTGCAGCACCCAGAGCACTGTGCCCTTAATCACTAGTGCCAGGCGATGCGTCCGTGCAGTTAATCCGTTCCTTCAACAGCAAAGCATTTGGGTGCATAGCATGCTCTGGTGGCCCTCTTCTGGTGGAGGCACTAGATGCCTGCCCCCGCCAAGGTCTGGAATAAACAGGAGTGGAACTGCTCCCTTTTGTGTAGCAGTTTTTAAGGAAGTGTCTTCTCTGTCTGGATAGGTGAGATCTCACTAGATCCAGCTTGTTCATTTACACATGGGGAAGTTGAGGCCGAAGGTCAGAGATGGCAGAACTGGCAGTGGAGGCCTGCTGATGGCTCCCTGTTGGGGCCTCTTTGCCTCCAGTGGAGTCCCTGTGCTCTGGGGGAGGTGGGCCAGAAGGACTGGCAGGTGGGGGCTTGCAGAGCACAGGCTCTGAATCCTGCCATCTCAGACCTGGATGTCCTCTCTATAAATGAAAAGGCCCTGCCCTACACGGGGTTGTTGTGGGGACTGAGTGAGATAAGGGTGGTGCCTGCCTTATAGAACTCTTCATAAACTGCAGACATCTGGGCTTGTAAGCCCAGTCCTTTCCAGGACTGGCTGCCAGCCCTCCCACACCTCTTTGTGAGTCGTTGCCAGTCTTTGTAAAACTGGGAACATTTGGGGAACGTGCCTCTTCCACGACTTACGAGAAATACAAAGCTAAGAGCCCCTTCAGACTGTGACCTGTCCAAACCAGTAGCCTTTTTGGGTCTGGGCTTTTCCCTTTGCAGAGTTTATCGAGCGGCAGCATGCCAAGAACAAGTATTACTACTATCACCGTGAGTTCCGCCGCGTGCCGGACATCACAGAGTGCCAGGAGAAGGACGTCTTGTGCATGTTTGAAGCAGAGATGCAGTGGAGAAGAGATTAGTAAGGCCTCCCCCTTGGGCTTCTGTTTAATCAGGGGATACAGAGAACCCTGCACAATGAATGTACCCTGTTGGGAGCCATCATGCCCTTGGGAAACCATGGGTGGAGAGGCCAGACCACAGGCCTCCCATGCCCTGCCTTCATTTTACTCTCAGTACAGGAAAGGAGTCCTTATAGACCATCTGCCTTGTTTTCCTTTCAGCAAAGTTGATCAAGAAATCGTCAACATTATCCAGGAGAGGCTGAAGGCCTGTCAGCAGAGGGAAGGTGAGAGCCACAGGCAGAACTGTGCCAAGGAGCTGGAGCAGTTCACCCAGGTGGTCAAGGCCTACCAGGACCGCTGTGAGTGAGCCCTCCCGCCTCTCCCACCTGCCTGCCTTCCCGATCCTACTTCCAATCTCCACATTGGCTCTGTGCTAAACGCTTTCCTAACTAGGCCAGTCTCTGGAGGTTTTGAGTCACCCTGTTAATCTGCTCAGTGACCTGCCCTAGCTCCCTCCCTGCAGAGGTTCCCCTCATGACGGGAGTGGCCCATGACTCCCCGCCCATCTCTCTCCCAGATCACGACCTGGGGGCCCATTATTCTGCCAGGAAGTGCCTGGCAAAGCAGAAGCAGAGGATGCTGGCCGAGAGAAAAGCTGCTAAAGAGGCCGCCGCCGCCTGAGGCCGCCGCATGTCCCTGTGTCCTCACTGCTGCTCCAATAAAGAGTGAGAGAGCCTGTGCCTGTGGTGTTCCTTTCAGCTCCTAGACACACTTTTCATCTCACTGGTCCTACTTCCTGTCCAAATTCAGCCACCACTGAGCTTAAGTCCAGTGGCTTCCACTGCTGGGGGGTTGGGAAAGATCCCATCAGCTAAACGTGCGACCAAAACCATTTGGGAAGAAAAACAAGACAACTATAAACCGGTTTCATTCACTTTATTATTCTCTTTATAAAATTATGTGGTGGCTACAGCTGGGGCCTGGGTCCTCTGCACGGAGACTCTGGTGTGGGTCTTCACAAGATGGTCAGTAAATTCCTAGAAAAGCAAGACACTTTTAGTTGTGCACCTAGACAGAGTACTCCCCTCTGCTCTTCAACAGGGTGGGGGGCAGGCAGTACCTGATATGGAGATTTGGTGAACACCGTCTCTTTCCAGAGGTCAGGGGTGAGATAACTGTAGGTCTTGGAAATGGCATCAAAAGTGGCCTTGGCTAGAAAAGGGAAAACCAGAGAAGGCTGGTGAATTCACCCAAGGTGAACCCCCAGATGGAGATGGAGGCTGTTGCGCTCCTAGGAACAAACAGGCCACTGTGGGCCAGTCTGTCGTGCATTAGGAGGGCCTTCCTCTCTCTCTCTGAAAATACGCCCACCACACACAGAATGTGGCCAAGCGGAGCTGAGAGAAGCTGGAGTTGGCTTGCGGGCCACCTACCGAAGTTGCCCAGGGTGGCGGTGCAGCCCCTGGCAGAAGTGTAGCAGTCGTCGATGCCGGCCATCATCAGCAGTTTCTTGGGCACAGGGGCGGAGACGATGCCAGTGCCTCTAGGGGCAGGGATGAGGCGCACCAGCACGGAGCCGCAGCGGCCAGTCACCTGGGGAGGAGTAGAGACGTCAGGAGACAAAACAGGCGGGAGTCTACACCACCGCAAGCCCTACTGTGCACCAACATCCAGTCTACCTTGCAAGGAACTGTGTGGGGCTTGCCGATCTTGTTCCCCCAGTAGCCTCTTCGCACGGGGACGATGGACAGCTTGGCCAGGATGATGGCCCCACGGATGGCAGTGGCTACTTCCTTGGAGCACTTGACACCCAGACCGACATGTCCATTGTAATCCCCAATGGCAACAAATGCCTGCGGAGAGACTGACGTGGGTGGTGGGCCAGGGGCCTCCACAGCATCAGTAACCACCCACCACACAAGGTCTGTTGCGCCCCTCAAGGCAAGACTGGCCACCAGGAGGCCAATCTGAGATCCTGAGGAGATCCATCCTCTCTCTCCCCTTTACGAAAGTCACACGTGTGACGCCAAGTGCAACCATGCAGAGCTGAGAGAGTCTCGTGAAGGCCCTTGGCAGCAACTAACCAGGAAGGTATGGTGACTGGGGTACCTTGAACCTGGTCCGCTGGCCAGCACGGGTCTGCTTTTGCACGGGCATAATCTTCAAAACTTCATCCTTGAGGGACGCTCCCAGGAAAAAGTCAATAATCTCAGACTCCTGCAAAAAGTAAACTCATTACAAAAAAAACATTAACACCTAAAGGGGAGCCTTAAGTGTTAGTTGTGTTGGAGTTTTTGGGACCTCATGAACCGCCAGGCTCCCCTGGTCACGGAGTTTTCCAAGAAATAATGAGTAGCCATCCCCTTTTCCAGGGTATCTTCCAAATAAAAGGAATCGAACCCGGGTCTTCTGTATTGAAGGCATTTTCTTTATTGTCTGGGCCACCAGGGAAGCCCAGGTCAAGTGGAGTCTAGAACCTCTCTCTCAACGTTTGGCCAACGACAAGAATTCCCTCGACTACAGGCCACGGCGCCATCCCGGATGAGGAACCGTGTTTACCTTGATGGGCAGAGAGAAAAGGTAGATCTCCTCCAGGGACTTGATCTTCATGTCCTTGACCAGGCGGCCCAGCTTGGTAACGGGGAGCCACTGCGAGAGAAAAAGGCGCAGGTGATCAGGGCCTCCTCCCCGGTGCTGCCCAAGGGCCCGCCTCACACGCCCAGCTCAGACCTACCTCCTTGTCCTCGGCCTTGCCTCCGCGAGCTCCGCGGCCTCTGCCCCGGCCCCGACCTCGGCCACGACCCCGGCCCCGGACGCCACTACCGAAGCCTCCGCGGAAGCCACCGCGGCCTCCCATTCCAGGGCCCCCCGGGCCTCCGGGCCCTCCCGCAGCACCGGCGTCATCCGCCATTTGCTAAAAAGAAACAAGAACCAGCCGGTGAGCGAAGTCCTGGCATTTAGAGCCGCCTCGGGGGCCCAGGCCGGGCTCCACAACGGAGCGCGGGCGCAGCATCCCGTGCCCCGTCCGATGGCGGCCCAGGCCCGCCTGCCTCAGCCACACATACAATCACTCACGTGTTTTCACGAAGAAGAGAGAGAAATCGCGCGCGACGGTGTCTTTATAAGGCACCAAGGGTCGCGAGATCTCGGTTGCCCCGCCCCAATGGCGCTGCGCCAAGAGTATATTAAGGAACCCGTGATTGGCTGCGTGGGGCCCCGTCCCCGCCGAACTCTGCGTGCGCATGCGTGTCTGCGGCCTCGGGAACTTCCGCGACCCATATAAAGACTCGCGCCGGCTCCACCTCGTATTTTCCGGCTTTGGGTAGGTTTGTTCTTCTGGGTCCGCTGGCTCCCTACTGTTCGGGAAGCTGTTGGGGCGGGCGGGGGTGGGGGTGGTTTGGGAGATCGGCGTTGGTTGAAAATCACCTTCGACTTTGACCATGGCCGCAGGTGAGATTCGGCGCCCAGAGCCACCGGGGGCTTTAGCTCACTGCCCGCTTCTCCGTGTGGGGATGTGAAACCCAGGCCCCGACACGCGCCGCCGCTCCTGGCTCGGTTGCGGCCTCTCGCGTGTTTCGGACTCTGGTATCTGACCTTGTCTTCTACCCGCAGGACAGCTGGATGCCCAGAACCTGAGGCCAATGCCGCCAAGACCGTGGGGGGACGGGGGACGGGGGGCGGGGAGGGGGCTCGCCTTTCATCTTTCAATAAAGCTGTTGATTTAATTCATCCGTGTGAGCGTGTGTTCTTGGTCCCCTCGTTCTCAGCCTGCAAAACGCATCTGTGGCTGCTGGGACTGAGGTGTGCTGTGGAGGAGATACCTTTGTGGGACACCTTTCTTCCAGCCATCTCGGCTCTGCTTTGAATGCCACCCAGGGATAGAACCCGGTCTTGAAGGTTGGCAGGTGACTCCTAAGGTTCCACCTTCCAAAATCTTCTAGGATTTGATGAACTCTACACTCTGGCTTCTTTGATGGCTCAGATGGTAAAGAATCCACCTGCAATTTAGGAGACCTGGCTTCAATCCCTGGGTCAGGAGGATCCCCTGGAGAAGGAACTGTACCCACTCCAGTATTGACTGGAGAATCCCATGAACAGGGGAGCTTGGTGGGCTATAGTCGATGGGGTCTCAAAGAATTGGACACAACTGAGCAATTTAAGCCTGTGCAAACACTCAGTGGCATGGAAACCAGTTCTCTTCTGTGCCTCCTATATGGGGATATGCTAGTTTCCCAAGCTGGAATTGGTTTACCCATCCATGCCTTTCCTCATAGGTATACCCAGGTGGTCAGAGCAGGCTCTGGGAGGCTCTCCACATTCCAGGCTGCTGCTTTGGTACCACAGAAATCAGGTCCTCATTCCTGGTCTGTACCCTGGAAATAAATGTGGGTCTGATCCCAAGAGGCCTGGTGATGGGTCAGTGTCTAAAGCCCCCAGAGCTCTTGGGGACCTAGTCACCTGGGCGGCACCACATGAGGAAGGAAAAGAAACTGTGCGCTTGGACTGCAGGCTCAGCTTTGAGGAAGTAGCCCCTGGAAGCTTTGTTCCAGCCTTACTGCTGTTTGAAGGTCAACTGTCAGCCACCCTGAAGTCAGGGGTTCCAGAGACCTGTCCTGGGTATAAGCTGCCCTACCCCTGAGGCTCTTGAGGCAGGAGCAGAGCCAGGTGGTACCCTGGGCCAGGGCTGTGATTGGCCTGAGCTGGACAATGCCCCTGTGATGTCGACCTGCTCCTGCTATGAAATGGTGACTCCTGAGCCCTGGCTTCAGTGGAGCTGCCGTCCAGACACAGATCATGGTGAGCTCTTAGATTGTGCCTAATTTCAGAGACGTTCCCAAGCTGGACCCCACTCCTCACTGAGATGATCTGCACAACAGGGTTCAGGGCCCCAAATGGGACAAGGAAACCTTTCAGAGACCTCTGGCCCAGGTCTAACTCCAGGCCAAGGCCAACTTCTACAGCTGGGTTTGGTAGAAATGGGGGATCTTGGCCCTCACTGCTGCCCCCTCAAACTGGGTGCTGACCCAACCCTCCGTTTATGGTTCTCATGTGGCCCACCTCCCAACCAAAGCTTCCTGGAGTCCCTTTCTGGGCATGTGGAGTAGGGAGTCAGATCCTGGTCCCAGCCAGGCCCTGATGCAGGCCTGGCCTTTGCTTGACCCAACCCTCCATTTATGGTTCTCATGTGGCCCACCTCCCAACCAAAGCTTCCTGGAGTCCCTTTCTGGGCATGTGGAGTAGGGAGTCAGATCCTGGTCCCAGCCAGGCCCTGATGCAGGCCTGGCCTTTGCAGAGTGGCGGGTATGATCTCAACCTCTTCACCAGCCCTCCCGACTACAACTTCCTGTGTTCTGTCTGCCACGGAGTTCTCAAGAGGCCGGTGAGGTTGCCGTGCAGCCACATCTTCTGCAAGAAATGCATCCTCCGGTGGCTAGCCAGGTGCTACTGGGCAACCAAGAGGCTCGGGGGCCAGGGCAGGGCTGGGGGGGGGGGGGGGGGGGGGCATTCCTAGGAGCTAGAACAGAGAGGAAGGTCAGCCAAGCACTGGGTCATGGTGGCCATTAGTTTCAGCTGCCAAATCTCCTGGGATGCTAATATATGAGCTGGGCCCCTGTGGAATCTGCACCCCAGCCTCAGAGCTTCGTGCTCCCTATGAAGCCCTCTTATGCCTCTTCCAGCTAGAGAGAAAGAAGGACCACCAGGGGAGGCATATTGATGCCACCTCCATACCCAACAATCACCCCCACTCATGTCTCCTAGACAAAATACCTGTCCATGCTGCAGGAAAGAGGTGAGAAGGAGAAAGATGGTCCATGTGAATAAACTCCAGAAGATCATTGGCCGCTTGGAAGTCAAGGTAACTCAGAACTCCCCCTCCCGTCACTCTACCCTCCTCCCCTCTGCATGGGTCGGGGCAAAGCCAGCAGAGGGGTTGAAAATAACCCCATTCTCAGAACTGAGGGTTTCTATTCCACCAACACACTGCTCCCCCTAGGGTTATCATATCTGGCTGAATGTGTCACTTCTCTACAACATACTTGATGTGTGGTTTTGGGCAAGTTACCTAACCTTTCTGAGCTCCAAGAGCCCCAGCTGTAAAATGGGGATTGTAAAGGATGGAGAGCCTGCTGTGGTGCCATTGCTATCCAGCCTCATAGTTTTTATAGATAGGGAAATTGAGATTTAAAAAAAAAAAAACCTTGGCTGGGGAGTGCCTTTTTGGTCTAGGGGTTAGGATATGGCACTTTCACTGCCATCAGTTCAGTCCAGTCGCTCAGTCATGTCCAACTCTGACCCCATGGACTGCAGCACACCAGGCCTCCCTGTCCATCACCAACTCCCAGAGTTTACTCAAACTCATGTCCATTCAGTCAGTGATGCCATCCAACCATCTCATCCTCTGTCATCCCCTTCTCCTCCCACCTTCAGTCTTTCCCAGCATCAGGGTCTTTTCCAATGAGTCAGTTCTTCACGTCAGGTGGCCAAAGTATTGGAGTTTCAACTTCAGCATCAGTCCTTCCAATGAATATTCAAGACTGATTTCCTTTATGATTGACTGGTTGGATCTCCCTGCAGTCCAAGGGACTCTCAAGAGTCTTCTCCAACACCACAGTTCAAAAGCATCAATTCTTCGGCACTCAGCTTTCTTTACAGTCCAACTCTCACATCCACACATGACTACTGGAAAAACCATAGCATTGACTACACGGACCTTTGCTGGCAAAGTAATGTCTCTGCTTTTTAATACGCTGTCTAGGTGGGTCATAGCTTTTCTTCCAAGGAGCAAGCGTCTTTAATTTCATGGCTGCAGTCACCAATCTGCAGTGATTTTGCAGCTCAATAAAGTCTATTACTATTTCCATTGTTTCCCCATCTATTTGCCATGAAGTGATGGGACCGAATGCCATGATCTTAGTTTTCTGAATGTTGAGTTTTAAGCCAACTTTTTTACTCTCCTCTTTCACTTTCATTAAGAGGCTCTTCACTTTCTGCCATAAGGGTGCTGTCATCTGCATATCTGAGGTTATTGATATTTCTCCTGACAATCTTGATTTCAGCTTGTGCTTCATCCAGCCTGGCATTTTGCATGATACACTCTGCACAGAAGTTAAGTAAGCGGGGTGACAGTATACAGCCTTGATATACTCTTTTCCCGATTTGGAACCAGTCCATTGTTCCATGTCCAGTTCTAACTGTTGCTTCTTGATCTGCATACAGATTTCGCAGGAGGCAGGTCAGGTGGTATGGTATTCCCATCTCTTGAAGAATTTTCCAGTTTGTTGTGATCCACACAGTCAAAGACTTTGGCGTAGTCAATAAAGCAGAAGTAAATATTTTCTGGAGCTCTTGCTTTTTTGATGATCCAACGGATGTTGGCAATTTGATCTCTGGTTCCTCTTCTTTTTCTAAATCCAGCTTGAACATCTGGAAGTTCATGGTTCATGTACTGTTAAAGCCTGGCTTGGAGAATTTTGAGCATTGCTTTACTAGTGTGTGAGATGAGTGCAACTGTGCTGTAGTTTGAACATTCTTTGGCATTGCCTTTTTTTGTGATTGGAATGAAAACTGACCTTTTCCAGTCCTGTGGCCACTGCTGAGTTTTCCAAATTTGCTGGCATATTGAGTGCAGCACTTTAACAGCATCATCTTTTATGATTTGAAATAGCTCAACTGGAATTCCATCACCTCCACTAGCTTTGTTCATAGTGATGCTTCCTAAGGCCCCACTCGACTTCGCATTCCAGGATGTCTGGCTCCAGGGGAGTGATCACACCATCATGGCTATCTTACAAATAGCTAAGAAAAGAAAAGTAGCTAAAGGCAAAGGAGAAAATGAAAGATATATCCATATGAATGCAGAGTTCCAAAGAATAGCAAGGAGAGATAAAGCCTTCCTCAGTGATCAATGCAAAGAAATAGAGGAAAACAATAGAATGGGAAAGACTAGCGATCTTGTCAAGAAAATTAGAGATACCAAGGGAATATTTCATATAAAGATGGGCTCAATAAAGGACAGGAATGGTATGGACCTAACAGAGTGAGTGAGTGAAGTCGCTCGGTCGTGTCCGACTCTGCAACCCCATGGACTGTAGCCTACCAGGATTCTCCGTCCATGGGATTTTCCAGGCAAGAGTACTGGAGTGGGTTGCCATTTCCTTCTCCAGGGGATCTTCCCAACCCAGTGGATGGAACCCGGGTCTCCCGCATTGTAGGCAGACGCTTTACTGTCTGAGCCACAAGGGAAGCCCTAACAGAAGCAGAAGATATTAAGAAGAGGTGGCAAGAATACAAAAAACTATACAAAAAAGATCTTCATGACCCAGATAACCACGATGGTGTGATCATTCACTGCTATATCCTGGGTTCGATTCCAGGAAAAAAAAAAGAAAAAAAAAAAGCCTGGCATACATACATACAACCCACTAGACCAAGCCAACCATGTAACTCCGTTCTCTAAACCTCCTGTCCCCACTCCTCTGAGATCTAGATTTTCCTACCTTCAAGGATTTGCTACAGTTTACCTCTCTCCACCACATCACTGGTAGCCTAAGAGGTTGGGAGGCTGCCAGTTCAGTGTTTCCTAGTCAGTGGAACGTCATGGATGGGGGATTCTTGGGGGTGGCTGGAGATGTCCCCAACCTGGTTTGGCTCACACGATGCTCTCCTCCACCCCCAGTGCAGGAACGCCGAAGCTGGCTGCCAGGTGACGTGCCCCTTGGCCCATCGCAAGGGACACCAGGACTCATGCCCCTTCGAGCTGATGGTCTGCCCCAATGAAGGCTGCATGTTGCGGGTGCCTCGTGGAGCCCTGGCTGAGCACAGGCAGAACTGCCAGCATGGTGCCCATCAGCGCTGCTCCCTGGGCTGCGGGGCCACCCTGGGCCCAGCCGAGCATGCAAACCACAATTGCTACCAGGAACTGCGAGAGGCCTGGTGCCAGCGCCAGCAGCGCAGCCGGGCCCTGGTGCTCTGCCTACTGCGGCACATGCGCAAAATGCACCGGACCACTGGCCTCATCCGCCGGCAGCTGGCAGACTTCCTGGAGGAAGATGACCCCCTGCTCGTGGGTGCCCCGCAAGAGGAGGCTGAGGCCACCCCCGAAGGCAGCACTGGGGCTGAGGTGTGGGGGCCCCAGGGCCAAGCTACCTTGTAAATAAAGGGTAAATAAATGCAGAGCCCAGGCCTGGCTGCCTCACTACCGCTATGCTTGCTGACCTCACCCCACCTCCTCTAGGAACTACTCCTCTCGGGGAAGAGGCACCTTAGCTTTTCCCCTGGACCTCTCCAAGTTCTTTCCCACCAGTTCCTCACATTGACTTTTCCCCTCAGCTCTCTGCCTGATTTTTTCTCATTCGGTTGTCTCCTCTGCAGAGGTTTCCCCTGTCCATCCTTTCCCAGTCCTCCTCCCAGTTACCTTCTTCCAATCTGTTTCCTGGCTTCGCAGCCAGTAGCACAAACAGCTCAAACCCCTGAAGTCAAAGTACAAGCCAACTGCTCACAGTGATTCCCGAGGATCCCTCCTTATCTTGTTTCTGCCCTATATTCTCCTTCCTACTCACTCCCTGCAGGCACACCGGCTTCTGTTTCTCCTAAATGCCAGGCTTCTGCACTGGCTGTTCCTCAGTCTGAAGCATTGGTCCCCCAGATAATCAGAGGGCTCCCTGCTTCACCAACCTCGGGCTTTGCTCGCAGTTCACCTTTACAAGGAAGCCTCCTCCATCACCCAGTTTAAAGTTGTGCCCCCTGCACTCCACTCCATCCTAACCCTACTACATTCTTTCCGATCACTAACCACTTAACAAGATTATTCCGGGCCCTTCCTCTGCCCAGCCCTGGCCTCACTAGCCAGCCTTCTCTGGTGTCTCCCAAGTGCAGAGAACAGAGAATGTGCTCAATCAATATTTGAATGGCCCCGAAATCGCCCGATTTACTACAGAGGATGAGATGGTTGCATGGCATCACCGACCCGATGCACATGAGTCTGAGCACACTGTGAGCTGGCGATGGACAGGGAAGGAGTCCATGGAGTCGCAAAGAGACGGACACGACAGAGCGACTGAACTGAAGTAGTTTACCCGCGCTATTTCTCATACCATGCGCTAAGGCGGAGCCTGGTTCAGGGCTCTGCTAACCCACCGCGCTTAACCCAAACGCCAGAATGCCAAGGGGGCAGGAGTCTTGGGATTACTTCAATAACCAGTTCCAACGAATACCTTTTCAAATTTCCACTTAAAAGACAGGCGGCTGGCGACTCCAGCACGCGGCCAGTCTACGCCTCCCTCCCACATTACTCTACGCCCCACCCTCCAGGCCGGAAACGCCTCTGCCATCTTCCGCTTCCTGACGCCGCGCCACTGCCCACAGCAAAGATGTCGCCGAGGTCGCAGCGCCGATGACGTAACAGTAGTAGTGGGCGGTGACGCCATCTCTGCGAGCCCAAGGTGCGGAATGGCTCCCGGGTCTCCCTCACGCGGTGGCACCGGCGACATGGCTGAAGTGGCGGCCGGAGTGGGCCGCTTCAAGTCCAAGTAAGCTGGGGCGCTGGGACTGGGGGCGAACCCGCCGCTGGGTCTTGGGTCGCCGCCGAGGGAGGGAGCCGGGTTCGCAGCCGGAGTAGCGAAGGCGCCGGCGTGGGTCCCACACGCATCGGTTTGGGAAGGGATGAGGTAATAACGGGGCTGGGTCCTAACAGGCGGGCGGCGGCGTCGCGGCTGCGGCATCAGGTGACAGAGCAGGCACTGACAGCGCTCAGCTCTCGGAGGGCAGGCCCTGGAGCCTGGTCGGGTGCAGCTAGCTTCCGCGACCTAAAGTTGAAGCAGGTTCGGTCGGGGGCGGGGACTAGAGATCCCTAAGCGAGAGGAAGGGTCGAGGCCGGTCCTGAACGGTGGGAGTCCCCACCGCCCAGACGACCGCAGAAGAGCCACCTTTGGGGCAGGCGGCCTGGGGAGCTTTCACATGCTGTCTCTCTTCTCCAAGGACTGGGAAGAGGTCAGGAGATGAGCTAGACAGACGTCCGTGGCCAGGAGGCCCTGAATCCCGGGCTTATGCAATCCCCAAACTTATGTTGAATGTCTAAGTGCTCAGTTCCCGGGTCCAGACAGACTCAGCCTAACGCGTAGGAGCAGAATCTGATGGGGTACACCTACCAAGCAGATCATTTCCAGCAGTAGCTGCGACAAGCACTAGCAAGGGGAAACCCTGATGCCAAGACCTCTGTTGGATGGTGGAGCAGGCTCAGAGGGCCTCCAGCCTACTCTTGGCCGTCAGGCTTCCTTTAGTGGAGTTAGCCAGGCACCTTGGAAATTCAGAGAGGCCCAGGCTGGGAACAGGGAACAGTCTGTGTGAACACAAAGGATCAGCAGAGATTCCTCACGGCAGGTTCTTGGGAACACATAAGGAGAGGAGAGGGTTTCAAGGCAGGGGACAACACAAACAAGAGTTGTGTTCTTGCTCTGGGAGCAAGCTTTGAGAGAGTGGTTGGTACATGGTGAAAAGGCTGTAACAGCTGCCCAGAGAGGAGAGTGCCGTGGCCTGGACCAGCAAGGAAGTAGCAGAGAGGGAGGGGTGAGGATAATCTGCCTGGAGAGTGGGGTGGAGGAAGGAACTGGGGTTGTGGAGGGGCAGGCTGGAGTTGGACCTCAAGGATATGGGTGTTGAAGAGGATGTTGCTCTGGGTTGGTACCCAGGCCTGGCCTCCCATGGCCAGCAGAGGGCGCCCAAGGCCTGGCTTCCTGGGCACCTGGGAGTCTGTGGGAAGATTTGGACTGCCTTTGCTTCCCTGGGCCTGTGTGGATCACTGACCCACTCAGGGTCCCAAATCTTCTGTAACAAGGGGGTACTAACACCCACATCCCAATATGGCTGAGAGGGGTAAAGAAGGTAACAGACGAGCTCATCACTCCACCATGCGTGCGCACACACATGCACCCCAGAATCCCTGCCCTCCCAGAAGCTCCTCAAGGGCAGGGTCCTATTGGGTTGACCTCCGGGAGAGCACCTAGCACAGGGCTGGGCACCGGGGACCACGGGTGGTGGTTCACTCTCTTGCCCTGTCTCCCCTCCAGCTATGCTGTCGAGCGCAAGATCGAGCCTTTCTACAAGGGCGGGAAGGTGCAGGTACTGGCCCCGGCGGGGGGAAGGGGGAGGTGGGTCAGGGGGAGGGTCAGCAGGGTGATGAGGAGCCTGGGGCTGCAGGGTGTTCCCTTGTCTGAGACCTCTTTGTCCCCAGCTGGACCAGACTGGACAGCACCTCTTCTGTGTCTGTGGCACCAGAGTCAACATCTTGGACATGGCCTCGGGGGCCGTGCTGCGGAGCCTGGAACAGGTGAGGGCGGGGAAGGTCGGGGCCAGGTGCCGGTGTGGATGGCAGCCTGTTCTCACGGCACCCTGCACACTCACTGTCGCCCCTAGGAGGACCAGGAGGACATCACTGCCTTTGACCTCAGCCCCGATGACAAGGTGTGTGGGGTCAGGACAGGAGGTGGGCCCCGGTACCTCCTGCCAGACTGAGTGGGTAAGGATGTCACACACACCCGTGCCCCAGCTGAACTGCGTCCTCCCCTAGGTGCTGGTGACAGCCAGCCGGGCCCTGTTGCTGGCTCAGTGGGCTTGGCAAGAGGGCAGTGTCACCCGCCTGTGGAAGGCAATACACACGGCCCCTGTGGCCACCATGGCATTCGACCCCACCTCCACACTGCTAGCCACAGGTAGGACCTCGGCTGGGTTGGGGGCGGCGAGCCAGGCAGGGATCTTTGGGCCCACAGTGCCCCCACCTCAGATCCACTCCCACAGGCGGCTGTGATGGGGCCGTGCGCGTCTGGGACGTCGTGCGGTACTATGGGACGCACCACTTTCGGGGCTCGCCAGGCGTCGTGCAGTGAGTCGGGGCAGCGGGAGGCAGGGCGGGGGTCGTCACAGCCAGGGTGGCGCAGCTCACAGCCCCGCCCGCCTGCCCGCAGCCTGGTGGCCTTCCACCCGGACCCCGCTCGCCTGCTGCTCTTCTCCTCAGCCGCAGACACCAGTGTCCGCGTGTGGTCGCTGCAGGAGCGGTCGTGCCTGGCTGTGCTGACTGCCCACTACAGTGCCGTCACGTCTCTGACCTTTAGCGCCGACGGCCACACCATGCTCAGGTCAGAGCCCAGCCGACCCCCGGCCTTGGCAGGGAAGGGAGGCCCACAGCCGCGGCCCTGGCACTGAAGCGGGTGTCCCCCCAGCTCGGGCCGGGACAAGATCTGTGTCGTCTGGGACCTGCGGAGCCTCCAGGCCACAAGGACTGTGCCGGTGTTTGAGGTGGGGGCGCCAGGGCCAGTGAGGGCGGTGGGAGGGGAGGGGCAGCGAGGCCGGGGGCTCCACCCCTGACCTGCTTGTCCTCAGAGTGTGGAGGCCGCGATGCTGCTGCCGGAGGAGCCGGCACCAGAGCTGGGTGTGAAGTCTGCAGGCCTGCACTTCCTGACGGCCGGTGACCAAGGTGTGTGGGCCGGGCCCGGGCAGGAGGGGGCGGGGGCCGGCGGACCCAGCGTGCCAGCGGCCTTGTCTCTGCCCAGGCACGCTGCGCGTGTGGGAGGTGGCCTCTGGGCGGTGTGTCCACGCACAGCAGTGGCTGCCAGGCCCTGGGCGGGAGCTGACCCACTGCACCCTGGCCCGCGCCGCCGGCCTGCTCCTCAGCGTCACTGCTGACCACAACCTGCTGCTCTACGATGCTCGCTCCCTGCGGCTGCGGAAACAGGTGCACGCACTGCCCCTGCTCAGCCCCCAGCCCGGGTGCCACCTCCCTGCTCACCCAGCCTGCCCTGTGTCCCTCCCACCCCACAGTTCGCCGGCTACAGCGAGGAGGTGCTGGATGTCCGGTTCCTCGGGCCTGAGGACTCTCACATTGTCGTGGCCTCTAACAGCCCCTGCCTGAAGGTGTTTGATCTGCAGACCTCCGCCTGCCAGATTCTCCACGGCCACACAGGTGAGGGCACCAACCAGGCCCCGGGCCCTCACCCGGACGGAGTGCCTGGCCTGGCCTCAGCTGACCTCTAGCCACGGCCACTCCACTTTCTTCCAGACATAGTCCTGGCCCTAGACGTGTTCCGGAAGGGGCGGCTCTTTGCTAGCTGTGCCAAGGTGAGGCACCACAGAAGCTGGGGGGCAGGGACTGGTGGGGAAGCCCCGCCCAGCCTCCCCTCACCCTTCGCATCCCCAGGATCAGAGCATCCGCCTCTGGAGGATGAACAAAGTCGGCGAGGTGGCTTGTGTGGCTCAGGGCTCTGGGCACACACACAGCGTGGGCACCATCTGCTGCTCCAGGTAGTGGTCAGGGCCGGGGGTGTCGCAGAAGCAGAGGCAGCTCTCGCCTTGCTCTCCGAGTCTCCAGCCCAGGGGTGCGGAACAGAGGCCAGGGCAGGGCACCCCCAAGGGGCTGCGGCTCCCTAGAAGTAGCCTTGACCGGTGGGTACAAGGACACTGAGTGATGGCCGGGGCAGGGCTCCCATTGTTGGACTGAGTCACCAGGGGTGGCCAGGGTTGGGGACACGCAGCAGTTCTGGTCGTGGGGCAGGCTTTCCGGGCTGGCCCGAGGCCTGAGCTGTGGGGCTCTGCCAGCAGGGCTGGCCAGGGCTCAGCAGGTGTCTCCCCTCCCCCGAATCCGGCCACAGGCTGAAGGAAACCTTCCTGGTGACGGGCAGCCAGGACTGCACTGTGAAGTTCTGGCCCCTCCCTGAAGCCCTGCTGTCCAAGGGCACCGGCCCCGAGGGCGCCCCGGTCCTCCTGCAGGCCCAGGCCACGCAGCGCTGTCATGACAAGGTGACCGCACGCAGCGCCTGGGTGGGGTCATGGCCAGGCCCTCGCCAGGACGGGGGTCTGAGTGGCTGCCTGCTCTCGCCACCAGGACATCAACAGTGTGGCCGTCGCCCCCAATGACAAGCTGCTGGCCACGGGCTCACAGGACCGCACGGCCAAACTCTGGGCCCTGCCACAGTGCCAGCTGCTGGGCGTCTTCTCGGGCCACCGGCGCGGCCTCTGGTGCGTCCAGTTCTCACCCATGGACCAGGTGTTGGCCACGGCCTCGGCCGATGGCACTGTCAAGCTCTGGGCCCTGCAGGACTTCAGCTGCCTCAAGGTGAGCCGCCCCTGGCCCAGGCCTGGCACCCCCCACCCCAGATCCGGCCCCCCACCCCACGCCTCACCCCACCCCCACCCTGCCCACAGACTTTCGAGGGGCACGACGCCTCTGTGCTAAAGGTGGCCTTCGTAAGCCGCGGCACGCAGCTGTTGTCCAGGTGAGTGGGGGGTGGGCAGGGCCGGGGTGTGCTGGGCAGGCCCCAGGCTGAACCCCTCCCATCCCCACCCCAGCGGCTCTGACGGGCTCCTGAAGCTCTGGACCATCAAGAACAACGAGTGCGTGCGGACGCTGGACGCCCATGAGGACAAGGTCTGGGGGCTGCACTGCAGCCGGCTGGACGACCGCGCCCTCACTGGTGCCAGCGACTCCTGCGTCATCCTCTGGAAGGTGTGTGGGCCAGGGAGGGCGTTGCAGTGGGCAGGGCAGCGTGGGGGCTGGTCTGAGCCCAGTGTGACCCCGCTCTGACCCTAGGACGTGACCGAGGCAGAGCAGGCCGAGGAGCAGGCCAAGAAAGAGGAACAGGTGGTCAAGTAAGTGGGGTCTCCCTGCCCCCCAGCTTGGAGTCGGCGCGCTGGTCCCTCCTCTCCAGAGCAGCCACCCTGCTCGCCCCTGACGGGGTCAGGCATGGCCAAGTCCCCCAGGGGCCCTGTGCCTTGTCACCTCCTTGCCCTCCAGGCAGCAGGAGCTCGACAACCTGCTCCACGAGAAGCGGTACCTGCGGGCGCTGGGCCTGGCCATCTCCCTGGACCGGCCCCACACCGTGCTGACCGTCATCCAGGGTCGGTGCTATCTCGGGCCGCACGGGGTGGGGGTCTCTCGGGGTCTGTGCTGCCCCTTCCCCAGGGCTTAACCTCCCCTCCCCCCGCAGCCATCCGAAGGGACCCCGAGTCCTGTGAGAAGCTGGAGACCACGGTGCTCCGATTGCGGCGCGACCAGAAAGGTCTGGGGTGGGCAGGTCGGGCTGGATGGGGCCGTGTGAAGCTGGGGCCCCGGGGGCAGGTGTGACTGTGCCCGTCACCCACAGAGGCTTTGCTGCGCTTCTGCGTCACATGGAACACCAACTCGCGGCATTGCCACGAGGCCCAGGCCGTGCTGGGCGTGCTCCTGCGTCACGAGGTCCCAGACGAGCTGCTGGCCTACGACGGCGTGCGAGCCTCGCTGGAGGGCCTGCTGCCCTACACCGGTGAGTGGGCCAGCCCTGGGGGCGGGCAGGGCTGTCGGCCACACTCAGCCAGCCCTGACGGCCCGCGGTCCTCCCCCAGAGCGGCACTTCCAGCGGCTCAGCCGGATGCTGCAGGCAGCCACCTTCCTGGACTTCCTGTGGCACAACATGAAGCTTCCCACTCTCCCCGCGGCCACCACGGCCCCCGCGGCCCTCTGAAACACGGACTTTGCTATCTCGGCTCCCTGTGTCCACCTTGACTTTATTTCACCCCCTGGTCCTGGGCCACAGCTGGCCAGCCTGAGGGTGGGCACACCAGTCAGTCCCCTCCCCTAGCACAGACACGGCACGGTCAGTCAGGAGAGCTTTACTCAGGGCACACCAGGGGTGCATGGCCCAGCAAGCCCCACCTCCACTGCTCTTCCCACGGCCCTGAGGCTGAGGCGGCTGCCAGCGGTCGTCCCTGGGCTCTGGAGCCTGGGGTGGTCCCTGGGGTGCACAGCATCGCCCTCCACGATGGACCGCGCTCTCTCAGAGGGCTCCCTGCCACCCCGGGTCCCGCTGCAGTGCCTTACGGGTGATGGTGCAGCAGCGGCTTTGAATAGCGCTCAGAGGCGGCCGGGTAGGCACAGGAGGCGGAAGCATCGCGGCCTGGGGGGACCTGGGGGAGCCATGGGCCTTGCCCTCCCCACCTTCCGCAGTGCCAGCCCCGTGGTGGAGCCATGGCCCACTGAGGAGGGTGCCCAGCCCATCACGCTGCAGCGTTGCAGCTGGGAGAAGACCGGTGCGGCCTCGGAACCTGTGGGACACATTTGGTTGGCTCTGGGCCTTGTCCCCCCGGCCCTGCCACCAGACCGGCTGTCGGAGCCCCAGCCCACACACCTGCACAGCCACCAGCCTCGGTCAGAGGCTTCCAGCACACGCACGCGTGCCCCTGCGGGCACAGACAGCTCATCAGCCCGGCTGCTCTCATAGGCATGGACAGCACAGAACTGGGGCCCTGGGGGTAGACGCTGGGTGGTCACCATGGGGCTGCAGAGGTCAGGGCACCACCCCTGCTGAGTCACCCCCTCGGGGCACCCCTATGCATCTCTTAATACCAGAGACCGCTTCTAAAGCCCAGCGGGCTCTGGCTTGCTCTGAGACCAAGCACACGCTGGCAGGGCCTCCCTCCCCAGCTCGTGCTGGACGCTGCCTTGTGAAAGGAGGGGTGTGGGGAGGAGGGTCATTCTCACCGCTTATCCCCAGGGGCTGTTCCCCACCCTGTCCCCGGTGTGGGGCCGCCTCCTCCAAGTAGGGAGCAGGAAACCACGCCGTCTGCTGGTCCTTGTTCGCCACCAGCCACCAGCCTGTGCCCGAGAGGGGGACGGGCGAGGGCTTCAGTTCTGCAGCCCACTGGGATCCCAGGGGCAGGACGGCATGTCCTTCCAACTGCCCAGCCCACCTGAGGGGTGTCGTAGCAGCACATCCAAGGCCTCCTGGGCCTGAGTGCAGAAGGGCTGGCCCCGCATGTCCTGGGTGCTGAACGGCTGCAGGCAGCGCAGGCTCTGGGCCTCCAGGGTGCGGATGGCAGGGCTGCCTGAGGGGCCTGGCGGGGACTCTTGCAGGGTGGGCAGGATCACCAGGCTGGTGAGGGCCCAGGGTGAAGGGGAGAGGTGTCAAGTGTCTGCCACACACCTGTCCGGCCTCCAAGTCTCCCCGCTTGTGGGCCCTTCCCCACCACACCTCCCCCATCCTCAGGGCAGGCACCTGCCAGGTGGCAGCATAGGCTCCAAGTCCGCAGCTTGTGGCGCGAGGAAGCCAGTGAGCACCAGGCTGCGGGACACATGCTCCCCTGCCGCCAGCAGCGCCCTCAGGTAGGCCTCCAGCAGCTGCAGGCGGGCCAGGCCTCGGCTGGTGCGGCCTCGGTGCACCAGCCAGGGTGCGTCGGCTGTCGGTAGGACGGGGCGGCTGTGGGAGCCCCGCCCGGCCCCTCACATCCCACCGCTGCCGCCCCCGCCCTCCTGGGATCCCTGCTGCCCTGACCTGGGAGCTTGGGGAGAAGGCGGTCAGATCTCCGCAACAGGCCCGCCTCCACTGGGAAGGTCTCCTTGAGGGTTTTCTGAGAGTGAGAAGAGGCATCGGTCTCCGAGGGCCCACTAGGTTCCCCTGGGACAGCAGGCAGGGGTCCCTTAGCTGAAAGCCCGAGTGGGCACAAGGGCAAGCCAGGGGTGATTTCAGGTGGGTCAGGCTGCTGGGGGAAGTCGGGTGACCAGGCTTACTCACGTGGAGTCTCCTGAAGTCCTCCCAGCTTCTGCGTACGAAGCTGTCGCTATCATCCGACCAGCACACAGAGAAGGCGAACATCTGCTGGGGGAAGGTCAGGGGCATCTTGGAGGCACTGGGCCAGGAGCTCCCCCACCTCCTCTCGGGCTGGCAGGGGTCCCACACGCTCCTACCTGGAGCCTCTCTGTCTGCACCAGAGCTGCCCCCCTCACACACACCGGGTGCCGGGCTCCCGCCATCCTGGTGACCTCCCCAGATGTCCGTGACGGGCTTGTGGAGTCTGCTGGGTGTGACCCCGGGTCCCACTACCGCCCTGCCTATGTGGGGAGGAGGGGAGGCCTTGGGCACCCGGAAGGCTGGAATTCCCCAGCAGCGCCCCAGCCCTGGCTGCACTCCCCTGCCCTTGACTGGGGCTTTCCCCGCTTCCTCACCACGCCCCTCACCTGGGGAGGCAGGGGCACAGGGCTTCCAGGGTGGAGGCCCTCCTCCCAGAGTGTGAGCCTGAGGGGAGGAGGAGAAGGAAGGGCAGTTAGAGAGCCGCCAGGCTGCCCCTCCCGGCTTGCCATGCCCTGGGCTAGTGCCCAGGCTGGGCAGAGCTGCCCAGTGGCCTGGTGTGCCCCTGGCTCTGTCCCTGAGCTGACTGCAGTCGTCACCAGGAAAGTGTTAAAGGCTCTAAGTGCTTTGTTTGGCTTAATCCTCACATCGGAAGAAAGGTCTCTTGATGTCCCCAAATGGCAGAGGAGGAAATCTGTTAAACAGATACTGTCAGGGTTTCTCCCATCTGCTGGGGAGAGGCAGACCTCACGGGCTCACCCCACAGGTCCCGCTGTGGTGGAGGGGCTTGCAGCAGGATGAAGAGGGTCCATCTCTAGTCACTGGCATTGGGAATGGCGAGGTGGAATTGGGAATGGCTAAGACTGTTCTGAGAATCCCCTCTGAATTCATGGTTTTATCACAGTATGCTGCAGACACAGCCTCTGAGGTCTGGAGTGACCCTCCCCCCACGAGCTGGGGCAGTTGAAGGGAAGGCCCTAGAATCCCCAGACAGACGTTGCGCCCAGGGGCCCACATCTCGGAACCACCGCCTCATAGGGCAGAGGAAAGCCCATCCAAACCTGGAGCACGGGGGATCTTCCTTCCCCCGCCCACAGCTCAGAGAGCCGGGAGGGGCAGCTAGCCTGGCGGCACTCCGATGGCCCTTCCCCTCCTCCCTCAGTCCCACTCTGGCAGAAGAGCCTCAGTCCCAGCCCCTCCACCCAAGCCCTCCATGAGGGAGGGGTCAGGAAGCCACCCGGGCCTGACAAAAGGCCTTTGTGCATCTGTCCAGCCAGAGGCGTGCTCTGAAGCCTTCAAACTTCCCCTGGTCTTGGCCCAGGCAATGAACACCTGTGGATGCAGGCCTGATTTTTGCAAAGTGCCTTCTGTCCGGCTGCCACACTCTTGCCAATCTCAGTGGGGGCCGCTGGCCCGGTAGGGTACAGAATGGGACGGCTCCAGCTCCCTTGGAACACAGTGAAGTTGGAGAAGGGCCAGTCCAATCACAGCCAGGGACCTAGAAGGATGTTGCGGCCCCTCCCTACACTGCTGACAGCCCCGTGTTCCCCACTCCCAGCAACCGAGATCCTCTCCACACCCCCTCCCTCACCTCTCACCTGGACCACTACAACAGCTCCATGCCCCCCCCCCCCCCCCAAAGCCTGTGGTCCTCACTTGCTGCCGTGAAATCCACTCTCCAGAGGAAACTATGCAAAACCAAAATGGGATCAGGCCAGGGTACCCTGCCCCAAACTTCCCAGCACCATCCCAGGGTCCTCAGCATACATCCTCAGCTCCTGGGGCAGACGATGGTGTCCTCAGTGGGCCCTTGGCAGCCTCAGGACCTCTGCTCACACCACCCTTCCCAGGTCCTGTCCCACATTAGCCTTTCTGCCCTTGCAGGAAGTCAAGCTACTCCTCCCTCCTACATTGGCTCTGACTACCCTCCTCAGCAGATTTCTCATTCTTCAGGCCCCTCTGCCTAAGGGTCAACTCCTCAAGGAGGCCTCCTAGATTTAACACACCCTGTTCACAGCCTCCATCACAGCTTGTACCTACACACTTGGTGTGACTCTTGTTTTTTCCATCTTGACCACTAGACTATGGGCTGAGGAGGTCAAGGAGGAACGAATCTTGCTTCTTGCCCTGTCCAGAGCCTAGAGCAGTGCTAAGGACACATTAGGCACTACACAGGTATTTGCAGAATGAATTAATGTACATATTAATATACATATGGAATTAATACATTTGGAAGCAGTGGTATCCCTGAGGCCACGCCCCACCTGGGTTTAACCCCTTCAGATAGGCTGTGGGACTGAGCAGAGGAGACGGCTGCCCAGTGCTCCCCGGAGTCCAGAGACGCACCTCCTCCTCTGCAGGCACGACCTTCCCAGCCTAGGCGGGCGCCCGTTGCCATGGCGCCGGTCGCCTAGGCGGACTCGCCAAGCCCGCAGCCGCACTGCCCTGTGTGCGCTCACAGCCCCGCCCCGCATTGCCCAGGCGCCAAGCACCTGGCCCCGGGCGCGCCCCCAGCGGAGGGCACAGAGCCAAGCCGCAGGCACGCGAGACGGTCGGAGCGGAGCGATGGGGGCGTCGCGGGCCGCAACACGGAGGTCCAAGAGGCCACAGCCCGAAGCCGCGTCGCGCCCACGGCGCGTCGTCCACAGCACGCTGGTCTTCTACTGGAGGAAGGGGGAGCACCGCCACGGCCGACACAAGACTGGCTCGGGACCTGGAACGAGGCCCAAGGGGGAGGCTAGGACTCGGGGCTCGGGCGCCGCGCAAACCGCGGCTCCGGCCTCCGGCGAGTCCCCATCCCGCACGTCCCCATCCCGCACTCCTGCAACTCCCGGAGCGCGGACCCGGGCCGCCAGCCCCGCCCCCGCGTCGGGCCCCGCCCCCGGGCCCAGCTCCGCGCCCGCAGCGCGCGTGCCCGGCTCCTGCGGCCTCGCTCTGGCGGCGGCGCGCGCGCTGGCCTGGAGGCCGACCTGGTTGCCGGTGTGGAGGCCTCGCTGGCCCGGCAGGCACTGCGCGGGCGGCATGGCGGCGTCCAGCGAGCGCTACCGTTTCGGCGCCGGGAGCCTCTTCTCTTTCCTGCCCGGCGGCGCGCGCTCCGAGGTGACGGACGACCTGGTGACGGACGCGCGCGGCCGCGGCGCGGGGCGGAGAGAATCCGCTGCTTCGGCCCGGGCGCCATCCGCGGGGCCGGCGTCTGACCCTCCGCGGCGGCCCTGCCGGGCCTGCGTGGACTTCAAGTCGTGGATGCGCACGCAGCAGAAGGTGCAAGCGCAGGGGGGCCCCCACACCTTGTCCTCGGGCACCCCGGACAGGCTGCCCGTCCCCTCCCCGGGGGTCGGCGCTTCCTAACCGTGCCCCCAAGGTAGGCCCGGCCTTGCGGCTCTTGGCCACGTGTGGGCTGGATCGGCCCCAGGACTTCTGTCTCCGGTCAATGGGTCTCCGGCTGGGGCGAAAAAAAAGGGGGAGTTTTGTAGGTTTCTGGTCGGGGAAAACCAAACTGATCCTTGGTCGGCCTCCTTCCACAGCGGGACAGCAAGTTTAGGGAGGATTGCCCTCAGGATCGCGAGGAACTGGGCCGCCACAGCTGGGCTGTCCTCCACACCCTGGCTGCCTACTACCCCGACCTGCCCACCCCAGAGCAGCAGCAGGATATGGCTCAGTTCATACATTTATTTTCCAAGTTTTACCCATGTGAAGAGTGTGCCGAAGACATAAGGAAAAGGTGAGTCGTGTCTGCAGGGTGTGCAGCCTGGGTCTGGGGCCCCTGGCAGATGTCATAAAGGGGAGCCTAGAGAAGTAGAGGCCGAGGTGGCAGCGGGTTGCCGAGAGCAGGGACCACCAACAACGGAGGGATTCCAGAGCCATTGCCTTTCTCCTCAAAGGCCAGGCCTGGGGCTGCTGCTGGGGGCTGCTGCTTTTTGCAGCCACGGAGCTCACTCCCAGGGAGGGCTACTCTCATGAGATCCCTTGCTTAGCACTGATGAAGCCTCTGGCAGGTTTCTGGGGACATGTGCCTAACTTCTGGAGCAGGGCCTTCAGTTTCAAGGCCTTGGGAACTCGCCTGCTTTTGCTTCCAAGAGCCGCCTTTTTGGGGAACCTAAGGACTGTTGTTTGGCAGCCATAAGCATTTCTGGGCTGGCTGTGGGGGAAAGGGCAGCCCTTGCTGTTTAGAGCCTGGGCATTTACTTATGAGGTCTCTTGCTGAGGTGGTGTGGCAGGGCCAAAGAAGCAGACCTGGTTTTCAGGTAGGCCTTTATGCCAGCCCCGCCCTTCTACACACTGCCTGGGGCCAGGGACGCTGGGGTGAGGCCTCCTGATTGTTATGAGGTTGTAAAGTGGAGACCTTGTGTCTTAATGTCTTGCCCAGGGCTCTTGTCAGGGTTTGCCACACGCCCTACGTACGGGTTGGAGCAGGTCTAAGAGTCCACCGGGCCTTGAGGCTGGAGGGTCAGCCCCCTTCTGGGAATTCCTCAGAGCATGAGGGCACCCCAGGGTCTAGGCCCCAGCTCTCCTCCCTGGATTGAGCAGGCCAGGAGATGGTGGGGCAGGCACGCTGGGAGCACCGCCTGCCCCCTCCTGCACGTGCTCCCCCTCACGCAGGATATACAGGGACCAGCCAGACACGCGCACTCGGGTGAGCTTCACCCAGTGGCTCTGCCGTCTGCACAACGAGGTGAACCGCAAGCTGGGCAAGCCGGACTTCGACTGCTCACTGGTGGACGAGCGCTGGCGCGACGGCTGGAAGGACGGCTCCTGTGACTAGACTAGCCAGCGGCCAGAGCCTGGGGAGGCCCGGCCAGAGGGGCGGGGCTTATTAAAGTGCCGTCACACACAGAGCCTGTGGTGTCTCCGTTGGGTGGTCCCCAGACCCTGCCCTTGGAATCCTCTCCCTCTTGAGGTTCGGGGAAGAAGTGGAGGAACCCGATGCGGTGGTGGCCTCCTCACGGCGGGCCCGCAGGGCTGCTGACGGGGGAGGCAGGGACAGCCCAGGACGTCCCTTCCCTTCAGGATTCGGCCTCTGCTCACCCACCCCACCGCCTGCTTCTCCACACAGGAAGCCCACAGGCCTGGCTGGGTACTGCCGTCTTGCCCCTCCAGGCCTGGCCTGTGTCTCCCCACCCTGTAGTGAGGGACAGCAGGGGATAGTGACTGTAGCCGCAGAGGCTGTGCACTGTTTGCACGTCAGGAAAGAGGCCTATGGGCCGAGCTCTGCTGCTCGCCTCCGGTCTGGCCTCTGGCCTTACAGGTTCCATGGAACTCGAGACCAAAATAAAATGCTGGAGAAGTGACCGAAGTCCTGGCTTCAGTGTGTTTTGTGCTGGGACTTGCAATAGCAGACAGGCCTGCTACCTGCATCCGTCTGCAATCTGCTGCTTCCTTATCTGGGTTCTGGTTCCCCAGGAGAAGGGGGCTTTTCCAAGGCAAGGGTGGGCTAGGATATTGAGGAACAGGAGGCTGAGTTGCTGGAGCTGAGGGAGAAAGGATCAGAGGAGGGGAGATTGAATGACCAAAGGTCCTCAAGGCCCCAGTAAGGATGTGGTTCTAACACCCAGCTCTGACCAAACATGCATCGTGGAGGATCTGGAGCAGAGGGACAGCAAGGTGTGACTTTAGCTGGAATGTGGCAGGGGTGGCCAAGAGTAGGGAGGATCGACACATACTACGCAGCAGCTGAGAGGGAAGTTCGCCCCAGGGTGGGTGGGAGGCATCACTGGATTGAAGGTGGAGTCCAGGGTGACTATGGAGTGCTGGCCCAAGCCACTGGAAGAAGGCAGTTGCCCAGTGTGTCAGTGAGATGCAGAAGGCTATGAGTGGAGCAGGTTTGGGGGTGACCTGGACCCAGCTTTAGGGCCTTCCCAGATCCTCTCATCCACACCCATTCCCAGGGCTTGGCTCCCAGCTGGAATGGCTCAGCAACAGTGTGCCCCACCCCTGTGATCATAAAGCTCTGGTCACCTCTCCCTAGGGTGTCTCAGCCCCTAACTGGGCAAGAGCCAGCCTTTAGCACATCGGCATCTTCACCACACTGGCCCTACAGGGGTGCTGGCTTCCACAAGGGCTGCCCAGAGGAGCCAGGTGACACAAAGAAATAGGGGCAACTGCTGGATAAGTCACTCCTCTTTGGTACACTGATGAACACCCCCAGCACAGGGGGACCTGCATGCTGGGAGCCAGCAGGGCTGTGGTCAGTTCAGGACCACGCCTTCCATGTTGGCTCTCCCCCCTTCCCTGCCTCACTTCCCTTCTTCCCTAACTCTGCCTTCCTCAAAGTTTCACCTCCCAATAAAACTCTTAACTTTGCAGCAGATTCTGATTTCCAGGCTAAGACAAGAGGGACTCAAGTTCAAGGGAAAGTCCTGGCTCAAGCTGTGAGCATGGAGACCAAGAGAGTGAGCACAGAGCAGGGAGAAGAGCCCCAGGACCAGACATGGGGACTCCTAAGCTCAAAGGTCACAGGAAGAACAAGAGAAAGAGATAAGAAAGGGCCCATGAAGTAGGAAGTAGGAGGAGAGGGTGACGTCGGAAGTGTTTCCAGAAGGATGGGAAAAGGATGGCAATGCCTGAATTGCCCCTGGGACTAAAAGGAGCAGTGACAGCTGGAGGGAAGAGGGTTCAGGAGTGGAAGGCAGTAGCAGGTTTAGGCACCGATGTAACCAATCAAGTAAAAGGGGAAATGAATGATGGATGAGACGGAACTGTTGCTGACAGGTGAAAGGTATGGGACTGGATATACAAGGCATCGAGTCAACCAGGTCACACCTTTCCCCAATGTCCCGGATAGAAACTGGCATCATCTGTCCTGGCACGGTAGTGACCTGGGTTTCAATCCCGGTTCTTCACGTTCTGTGATCAAGGAACTAAACCAGTGTTGTTTTTTTTAAACTTGGTCACGTTGCATAGCTTACGCGATCTCACTAGTTCCCTGACCAGGGATCAAACCCAGCCTTGGCAGAGAAAGTGTCGAGTCCTAACCACTGGACAGCCAGGAAACTCCCAGACTGGCTATTTACCATCTGAAGAAAGAGGGGGTAAAAGAGCCCCCTCCTCCACAGAGGGTGGTGGAACCCCAGACACTATCAGCGCTCAAGGAATGTGGACTTTCCTCAAATGTCCTGGGCAGAAACAAGCATCACCTGGGCCCCTGCCCAGCTCCCTGGAAGGACCATGAAGGAAGGGACCCTGTCCAACCCCAAGCTGGGTGATCTCTGGAAGAAACCCAGCAGGTGTGCAAGGGAGCCAGGCACTCGCTCTGCCAAACTCCCCATCTCCAATGCTTCGCCCCAAACTGCCAAAAGTCAGCTGGGGAGACCCAGGATTGTGGAGGGGGCTCAGTGGGCACCCTCCGCAGGACCAGATCCAGCTACAGGATAAGAGCAGAGACGCCCCACCTCCCACCCGGCCAACCTCTGGGCTCTGCCTGCCTGGGCGGTGCTCTGAGGGCAGAAGTGCCCCACCCTGTTAGGGAGGCTAGAATCCTCTGAAGGAGAAGGGGGACTCAGGAAAGCTGGGTTTCCCTTTCCCTGAGGGCTGGGGAGAGACACTGGAACCCTGGGTTTGTTACCTCCTTGCATACTCAGCAAAGGGCCCTGTTCGGAGGAGCAGGGTCACAGCGGTCCGTCCATCCGCCTGGCTACCGCAAAGTCTGCGGGGCCTGCTGACTCCGGACTATTTGTGGGGTGGGGGCACTCGGCTCCTTGACCTTGCCTCCTGGTGGGGACCTGGCGGGTGGAGTGGTCTTCTGGCGGGTGGGGTGGTCCTGTGGTGCCAGTCGGGGTGGAAAGTGGGCGGGGCGGAGGGAGGTGAGGGCTCCAGCCCTGCGCGCGTGGACCAGGGTGGGGGCGCGGGCTCGGTGCCGCCCCGCGCGTCCCCGCCGCAGCGGGCGCGCGCTCCCGAAAGGCGGCGGCGGCGGCAGCACCGGCCGCACCAGCAGCATCAGCACTCACAGCATCCCCGGGCGGCCTCGGGCGGGGCCGGCCCGACGGATAGGCGGACAGAGGGCCCCGGGGGCGCGCGGCCCGCCCAGGCTGACCATGGAGGGAGGCTCGTTCGGCGCGGGACGCGCGGGGGCAGCCCTGGACCCTGTCAGCTTCGCGCGGCGGCCCCAGACCCTGCTGCGGGTCGCATCCTGGGTGAGTGGCCGACCCCAGCCCCCGCCCCGATACCCGCTCCCACCTCGCCTCGTCTCCCGCATCCCGAACACCTGCGCCTCGCCCCTGCCCTTCGCCCCTTCCCCATCCACGCCGGCCCTTCCCCCCCGGCCGCAGGTTAGGGTGACGTCACCGGGCTGGGTGCGCCCACCTGCCGGCGGGGGAGGGGCCGGCGGCGACAGCCGGGGACCTTGAGAGGTCACCACCCTCCGCACCCACCTCCCAGTTCTTCCTTAGGTCTAATTCAGTGCCCTTTCTCAGCCCTCGCTCCGTTTTTCCTGTGTTCACGCCTGGAAACGGGCAAAGGGGTGGGGACGGGATTCGCGGAGGGTTTGGGCGCTCAGCCTCAGCACGAAGAGAGGCTACCGGAACCGAGAGAATCTGGCCGAGCCTCCCCCTTGCTTCTCCTGCGCGCACATCCTCCCGGCTCCTTCGAAGGGAACTGGCCCTTCTCAGGCCCCCCAGTTGCAACCGTGAGTTGGGGGTGGGGGTGCTTCGGGATTCCTCTGCGTGGGGCAGCTGGAAGGGGCTCTGCACTGGGAGGGCTTCCTGGAGGTGGTGTGGGAGGGGCAGATTTGGTGCAGCCTAGCCCGCTGGAGCAACCCTAGGCCCAGTGGCCTGCTCCTCTTTCCCATCCGTCCAGGTAGGAGACACAGAAGGTGGAATGCCAAGTTCTGGGTTGTGCCCACCTGCAGGCAGCTGGTGCTGGCATCTACTCACCTATCTTCCAGGAGGGTGATGCTCAGGGTGGGGCAGGGACCCTGGGGTGGAGTGACTCTGGTTAGACCAGATACTAGGGACCCTACGTTCTGGTTCCAGCTCTGACCCAACTGGTGGACCAATCCGGGGGTACATGTCCGTATCTTGCACTTTGGTTTCCCTCTTAGCCTCTAGGAGCTGGGGCAGGAAAGGAGAAAAATGAAGCAGAAATTCGAGGTCTTTTCTTTTTTAGAAACAGATGGCTGCCCAGGGCTCCTAGAGCAGCATCTGGTTTAAAAGGACTGTGGCTACAGTCCATGGGGTTGCAAAGAGTCAGACATGACTGAGGGACTAACTCTTAACACCACCTCCCTTGCCTTCCAGCCACAGGGCACTGAGGTCTGACTGAACCCCAGAACTCATGGATGGTACTGATTATTAATCCCAGACTGGAGTGCCCACAAAGTGCAGGATGCTGGGTGGGCATTATTTCTGACCCAACCGCCCCATGAGTCGTGCCTGCTACATTTGGCATGCTGGAAAAAAAGACTGCACAGCTCAGGCATGCTGAAGGCAGGTTGCACTGAGGTCCTGGCTGACAGCTCTGTGCAGCTGTCCCTCTGCTGTGCGCCCCATGCCCCCTCTCTCCCCACTCCACATCTACTCTCCCAACCCTGCTGACTCAGGCCTGGGGGTCACAGTTCCTGTCCCCACGCTCTGGAGTGGGCCATGGGAGACACTTAGGGCGCCACAAGGTACAGAGGACACAGCTTGAATGCCAGCCCTGGCTGTTACCAACCATGTGACCCTGGACAAGTCACTTCACCTGCTGGAGCCCTGAGCTCCCTATCTACAAAGCAGATAAGAACCATGGCACCTTCGCGGTTGTTTCGGAGAATTCCATGCGCTAATAAGGCATGTAGCCATTTTAAGCACAGTGCACAGTAGATCCTCACTAAAGGCTTTGTCTATAGTTGCTACACCTGAGGTAGGTATTAAGGGAGGGGTCCCTGAAGACATCCCCCCACCTCCAAGAGATGGATCCTGGGCTTCAGGGACCCGTCGGCGCTCACGGTGGGCTAGGAGACCTAAGGGGCACCGCAGGGCCCTGAGCGCCTCCCGCCGCCGCCCACAGGTGTTCTCCATCGCTGTTTTCGGGCCCATCGTCAACGAGGGCTACGTGAACGCCGACAGCGGCCCAGAGCTACGCTGCATCTTCAACGGCAACGCGGGCGCCTGCCGCTTCGGAGTCGCGCTCGGCCTCGGGGCCTTCCTTGCCTGCGCCGGTTTCCTGCTGCTCGACGTGCGCTTCCAGCAGATCAGCAGCGTTCGCGACCGGCGCCGCGCGGTGCTACTCGACTTGGGCTTCTCAGGTGGGCGGGGCGGGGGCGGGCCCGGGCGGGGGCGGGGCCCGGCCGCGGCGCTTCCGGGTGGGCGGGATTGGGCGGGGCCAGGAGCGCGGTTCTCAATGAGTGGGCGGGGACAGGCCCGGGGGCGTGGTCTCCTTCCTGTTCGGGCCCGGCGCCTGCGTGGAGCGCCCCGCGATCTGCTCGTCCGCCGTCCCGCAGGCCTCTGGTCCTTCTTGTGGTTCGTGGGCTTTTGTTTCCTCACCAACCAGTGGCAGCGCACGGCGCCCGGGCCGGGCACGGCGCAGGCGGGGGACGCGGCGCGCGCCGCCATCACCTTCAGCTTCTTCTCCATCCTCAGCTGGGTGAGTGCGGCCGGCTGGCGGCTGGGCTGGGGCTCCGGTAGGGTCCGGGCAGGGTCAGCCCTGGCTAACCCCGGACTCCCTCTCAGGTGGCGCTTACCGTGAAGGCCTTGCAGCGGTTCCGTCTGGGCACCGACATGTCGCTCTTTGCCACCGAGCAGCTGGGTGCTGGGGCGGGCCAGACCTACCCGGGGTACCCGGTGGGCAGCGGTGTGGAAGGCACGGAGACCTACCAGAGCCCGCCCTTCACCGAGACCCTGGACACCAGCCCCAAAGGGTACCAGGTCCCTGCCTACTAGAGGCCAGCAGGCCCAGACCAAGGCGCAAAGGCTGCCCCACCCATGCAGGGTCCAAGGCCTTCTGGGGCCTCCCTCAGGTCCTCCTGGTCCAGCAGCAGGGAGTGGATGCTGTGGGTCATCTGGGGCCAAGAGAAGGTGGCCTCCAGGGTGCCTGGGCTGTGCCCCCCAAGTTCCTCCGGTCCCCTTAGTCCCCAGCTCAGGGCCAGAGGTCCTGAGGAGGGATCATCATGGCCCTGGGCATGTGTCCTCCAGCCTCCAGTGGACCAGCCTGGCAGGGGGCCATTCCCCTCGTGAGCCAGCCAGGGCTCACCTGCCCACTCCGGGGTCAGAGGTCCAGCTGCCCTCCATAGCCGGGTGCGGGAGCTGCCCTGGACTCGGGGTGCCTGGGGGAAGGAACACCGCCCTCACCCCGTGGCTCGGCGAGCGTGGCCAGTTCTCCACCCCCCGTCCCCGTGGATATTGGTGGTCCTCGCTTTGCCCTGTGCCTCACCCTGTGGGGCCCCCTGCTCTGCCTGGAGCCGCCCCCATTTCCTCTCACAGGCACACTAGAGTAGCCCGGCCCTGTGGATGTTGTGATTGTGGTCAAGTCTAAAGGTTTCACCTTGTAGTTCCTCACAAGCAGCCCCTCTGTCTGTGGCCCCAGCTCCAGCCCTTACCTGCCTCGGCCCAGGCCCCTGCTGGGGTGCGGGCAGCTCTGGCCAGAAAAGCACAACGTGGCTGTAGGCCTGAGCATCGGCTCTCTCGCAGCCTTTCAGTAAGACCTTGCCCCAGGGAGGCTCCGGACACTGGGTGCCTGCAGGACACGCCCCCCACGAGGAGAGGCCTCGAGGCTCCACCTGCCCACCATGCCCTGGAGATGGCCATTCCCTGCAAACCCTGTTACCTAGGCCTCCTCGACTAGTCCAACTCCCCACACTGCACCCCACTTTAAGGCCCAGCCCGAGGTGTGTGGGGGGGGTCCCTCTGCATAGCTGAGTACTCATGCATTGCTCAAAGCTGGCTTTTCACATTAAGTCAATACCAAATGCGGTTGCCACATTCATTCTTACAGACAGATGCCTCCCTCAGGAGTTGCAGTTGAGTGACAACCCTGTACATTGTAGCATAGACCGATTATTTGTGGATATTTAAGTGAACATGTTTACAATTTTTGTATATATGGATCTCTCCCCTCCCTCTTCTGAAAGAACAATCAGTGATTGTGTATTTTCAGTGTCCCATGTTCCAACTGCAACTTCTTTACAATAAAGACTGTAAATGAGTTTACTGTGACCTTTCCACTCCTGTCCCTCCAGTACCAGAGATTGGGACCTGAGGAGCACCAGGGCCCCAAATCCAGAAGGGCTGACGCCCCTGTTCTGGAGAGTGCTAGGGAAACCCATCCAGATTTCTCCAGATGTCCCCTTCTTACCACCTCCTGTTCCCGAGACCCCTGCCCTGTATACCATGCAGTGTCCAGAGCCACGTTCCATGGCCAGCTCCCCTTTGGAGATGTCCCCAGCTTGGTCTTGTTGACTTTTGAATTTGTCTTTTGGGAGTTTTATTTCAGTTACTTTTTCATTTCTTACTGGTTAACAACCTTCTAATTGATTCAAGGAAGCAGGCAGGAGCTAGGGCTGGGGTTCTGGCTTGGCCATGTTCGAGCTTGGTCTCAACTTGTACCCTTCCAGAGGAGAAGAGCAGTTCCCATGGTCAAAGGTGCAGTTCAGTTCAGTTCAGTCACTCAGTCATGTCCGATGCTTTGAGACCCCATGGGCTGTAGCATACCAGGCCTCCCTGTCCATCTCCAACTCCCGGAGCTTACTCAAATTCATGTGCATCGAGTCGGTGATGCCATCCAACCATCTTATCCTCTGTCATCCCCTTCTCCCGCCTTCAATCTTTCCCATCATCAGGGTCTTTTCCAGTGAGTTAGTTCTTCTCATCAGGTGGGCGAGTATTGGAACTTCAGCTTTAGCATCAGTCCTTCCAGTGAATATTCAGAACTGATTTCCTTTAGGATGGACTGTTTTGATCTCCTTGCAGTAGGTGTAGTAGTTGCTAAGGTGCAGTAGGTGTTAACATAAACTTGTGTTAAGAGCTCAGAGTAGTGCTTGTCTTCAGGCTGTGTTGCCTGGTATTGTTATGGTCCTTGGTTCTTTAAGAATCAGCGTTTTTAGTATGAGTGAGATAGCCCATCTTCCAGGTTACTCTGAGGGTGTTGGCTTGTGCTCAGGTCTGCAGAGGGCATCAGCTATAAGGGGCTTCTTCCGTGTGATAGGGAACGCAGGTGGCCTCCTCGCAGCCCTATGGAGAGTGAAGAGGGTGACGGCTTTGATTCCTAGCAGGCGCCAAAGCTCAGCCATCACCCAGAAACTTGCTCCAGTCTCACCATAGGTAGGTAAGCCCTCGGGTTCAGACAGGCAATGCCCACCCCCTTCTGCTTCTTTTAGAAAGATATCTCCATTTCTTCTCAAGTAAGGATATTGCCTCATTTGGAGGTGGCTATGTGTTTAGATCTTGCTTCCTACTATTTATATGTGTTTGTGGCAGAATGGGGAGATTTCAGAACATGCCTGGTTCCTTTCCAAAATACTGGATCTGTTTCTAAATTGTTCCTGCCAGAGTTTACTTTAGAAGCTCTCTCAGTGGTCTGTGGATGTAAACCTTGGGTCTGTGTGACTCCTGGGTTCTGGAAGGACAGTTTTACTGGGTACACAGTGTAGGTCAAGCATGGCTGGCTCTGCTTCTGGAGGGCTTGGGCGCTGCTTGACCTCCAAGACCCGGGCCCAGGGTCAGCTGCTTCTTCTTGCGAGCAGAGCCTAACTGCCTCCCTCTCCCCACAGGCCCCCTACCCCCAGCCCACAGTACTCCCTGAGACCACCTGAGCTGTAGTGTCTGAACACTCTGAGTACGGTGACCTCGGAAGGCAGAGAAGCTCAGAACACCAGCTATGTGCATTATTGCAAAATAAATTTATTTGAAGATAAACTGTCTTAAAAAGTTCAGAGGCAATTGGAGATCCCAGATTCAGCTAGTCTCATAAAAAGATTCAACTTCAAGTAGCACAATTTTGTGTCTTTTAATCCTGAACGTTCTTTAGTCACGAAACAGCCAACTGTTTACACATCGCACTCAACATCTGACTCCAGCACCCATGGACTCTGGCTCAGGGACCGTGGTGCTGCAGCCTTTGGGCTCAGGGGCTCCAGGAAGGGGCCAGGGGCCACCAGCCCTGACAGCACACACAGGTCCCGGCACCTGGCCCTTCCCTCCCCGGTGCCCTCCGGAGGCATGAGAACGTAAACCCAGAGCAGCCTGCTGCTGCGGCAGGGGTGTCTCTAGTTTCCAGGAGGAATCCAGAGGGATCCCCCACGAGGGTGTGCCGGTAGGTTGCAGCGGGCCTTCCCGGTGATCCCCGGAGAGCCAGCCAACTGAGGGGCCTGAGCAGGTGGCCTCACTGGCTGCCTGGGGGTGGGGACAGGGAAAAGGGAGGCTCATGGGGGCGGTGGCTCCTGCCTGCGCTGGCGGGAGCTACATCAGAGCTACGTGAGGATCCTGGCGAGGGCCTGCAGGGAGGGGAAGTCATCGTCCCGGGCGGCGTGCAGCGCCTGGTGGCTGCCCACATCGCCGTGCGCCAGCACCTGCTGGCAAGTGGGGCACACGCAGCAGTCCAGGCCCACCTGCCGGGTGCTGGCCTGCCATGCACTCTTCCTATTCTTCTTGGCCTTTGTGCCGGGAGGCTTCTCGCGGCCCCGGAAGTCCGTGTGCGCCAACAGCAGCTCCTGCTGCTTGGCCGTGTCAGGCAGCAGCACCAGTAGCTCGTTGAAGATCTTCTCGAAGTTCTCCCCTAGCAGGTCCCGGCAGCTCTTGTAATACTGGGCTGCGGAGATCACGCCCTGCCAGCCAGAGCAGACCCAGTCACGCCCAGCCCCGGCCTGGGCCCCAGTGGCCGGGCTGGCCCCCGCACCCCTGCCTGCCTGACCTGTCTGAACTCCCCCGAGTAGCTCTTGAATTTGCTGAAGCGGGCCTCGTCGCTCTGCAGGAAGTCCCTGATGGACTGGATAAGCTGCAGGTTCCTCTCCCGGAAGTTCTCGGGGACCAGGTAGGCCCGGGGCACGGGCGTCGGCCTGGGTCTGAATTGGAAGGAAGTGGAGGCTTCTGCCTTTGGGGAGGCCCAAGCTGAAGGCACTCTCCCCCGGGGGCATGGGGTCAGGGGCCTGCCCACACTTACGCTTTTGTGGTGGTCGTAGTGCTGGGGACGCAGGCCGGGTGGGGGCTAGACGGAAGGCTGGAGAAGCCGGGGGGTGGCTTGCTGACAGGGGGCGCCAGGCCCGGCGGAGGCGGAGTGCCCTTCAGGAGCACCACGGCGTTGAAGCCTGCGGGGCGTGGGGTGCACGGGAAGGTCCCAGGACGTGACCTCACTGGTCAGGCACAGGCGGGCCCCAGTCCCCACTTTCCACACGCCGCCCCCCCTTCCGCCGGGGTCACAGTCAGGCTCTGGCCCCACTGCTCCTCCCCACAGAGCAGCCCCTCCCCACAGAGTGGGTCCAGGGCCCGCTGATGCTGACGACGCCAAGGGCCGGCACACATGTTGTGCTCCCTCATGGCAAATCTTGGCCTGAGTTAACTACTCTGTCCTCATCTCAAGAGGCTGCCAGGACTGCCCCAACTTGCAGGAGGAAAGGTCACAGAGGAGCTATATGGCAGACCGCGGTCACAGGCTCACAGACCTGTAGCCTGCATCCAGATCTGGCTACCAGGCGCCGAGGCAGTGGGAAGGGCCTACACATGCCCGTCTGCCCGCCTGCGCCACCCTGGGCCTCACCCCACTACCCCAGCCCTTTCCCAGGGTCCCGTGGCAGGCCTGGGCCAGCACACCTACCTGGGGGTGGGGGCATCCTGGGTGGGCAAGGACCACAGAGCGCCGGGAAGTCTTCCTGGGGCGTGGGGCAGGGGGGCGGCCCCAGAGGCCTTGGGAGCCCAGGGGGCTCCTTGGGGGTGCTCCGAGCTGGGGCCGGCCCCTCTGAGTGTCCATTAACAATGACGGCAGCGGGCCCCTCAGCTCTGCCCGGGGGCGCCGTGGGGGCCAGCTCGGCCCCAGGGGGCCCCTCTCTGTCAGGGAGCGGGGGCGATGTGGCACCTGACTTCTCGGAGCCCACCTTCTTCTTCTTGCCGGCCTTGGTGAAGGTCTGGGTGGCAGCCCCGGCCAGCAGGGAGGAGACGGCGACTGTCGTGGGCACGCTCCGCAGCTCCTGGGCCGTGAGGCCCGCACGGCCATCCTCCTCCGCCTCCTCTGCGGGAGGTGGCCCACCCTTTTTGCCCCCCTTTCCTCCCTTGCCAGACTTCCTGGGGGGCTGGCTCCCCCCGCTGGTGGACTGGGAGCCCGGGGCAGAATGCGCCACCTTCTTGCTGGCCCCGCTGTTCCAGGCAGAGATGAGGCTGGTGGGGGCACTGCTGGGCTTGGAGGCGGAGGGCACCAGGGCAGGGAAGTCTTCCTCCTGGAAGGTGGTCCTGCCCCTGGCGGGCACAGGGTAAGCCAGCGCCAGCCCCACAGGGCCTGGGGCGGCTGCTGCGGAGCTCGAGGACAAAGCGGAGGCACAGAGACTGGGGAAGTCTTCATCCTTGAGCTTCGAAACGGGGGGCGGGAGAGCGCTGTGCAGAAAGCAGACAGGGGTCAGCGGCCTACATGCTCTGGCCTGCCTCACCCCCCACCCGCGCAGGAGCCCTGGTGCCCGCACCCACCCTCCCCAACCCTCGGTAGGAGCCCCAAGCCCCACACGCATGTACTTTGGGAGTGTGGCTCCTGCAGCCGGGCCAGTGGTGGAAAAGGTGTCCTGGTTCACAGGACCATTGGCAGAGGCTTCCTTGGGACCTACGAGACGCACGAGAACTCTTGTCAGGGCTAAGCAGTGTCGAGGGGGCAGGATCAGGCCTGGCAGGGTGACCAACTGGAGGGCACATGGCTTCTCACCGACCTTGTTATCAGGAGCCTGTGTCCTGTCTGTCGGGCCTGGGTGGGCCTGCCTGCAGGGGAGCTGCTCACCTGGGCCCTCGCCCGGAGTCCGGGCCGGGCGCCGGGGACCACGGGCCTCCTCAGGACCCCGCAGCCCCGCCTCCTCCTTCTTGGGCCTGCTGCCCTCTTCCCGGTCCTCAGTCCTGCGTGTCTCCTGCTGCTGCTGCTGCTGCTGCTGCTGCTGCTGCTGCTGGGCGGCCACTGAGGCCCGGATGGCTGCTGCCACTTCTCGGTCCTCTTCTTCCCTAGAATGGGGAGGCCTTCAGGCTGGGCCGGGCCAGGCCAGGACTACAGCAACGCGGCGTGAAGGACTGGGGAGGGGCCTCACCCGGGGAAGCCCAGACGCCAGAGGCCGGCCTGCCAGCAGCCAGTGGAGGTGCCAGCCCGGCCTCCCCGGCCAGGTGAGGGCGCTGTGGGGGCAGCAGGACCACTGCCCCACCAACCTCGGGCACTGGAGCCAGGGAAACACCCAGCCCAGTTCTCTGGGGCAGTGCCTGGGCACTGCAGATGCCTCGGTCCAGCTGGCCGCGGGGCAGCCCAGTCAGAGCATGTGCCCGCCACAGCAGGGCCTCCTAGCACACCTGCACTATACCCCCGTGACCGGGGCCCCTCACAGCCTAGTCTGCAGGGTCGTGGCATCCCTGATTAAATGAGAGGAGAAAGGAGAATGTCCCACTCAGGACGCCGAGCGACCCTGTTGCCATGCCCGGGACACAGAGGCCAGAAGGCCCAGCTCCCTGACCCAGCGCCTGTCTCAGCCCAGCTGTCCACACTGCCCCAGCCTCTGGTGGAGCCAGGGGACAGAGGTCCTGGCGGCTAGCAAATCCTCCCACCTCTTGTACCTCCAGCTTCCTCGGCGACTCTGCTGGGCTCCGCGGCCGCTGGCCCGGCCCGTGCGGCCCTGGCGGTTGTACCTGTCCAGCTCCTCGTAGTCCTCGCCGCCAATGACCCCTGCGGCCAGCACACAGCCAGTCAGGCCCAGGCTGGACCCCGCAGAGGCCTCCCTGTGTACCACACCGTGGACTCCAGGGGCAGGCACAGACGCCTCTCGGAGTCACAGTGGCCCCGAGCCTCTACGCCCCACCCCCCAGGTCAAGCAGGAACTGGGCTGGGAGAGGGGCCTGGGCCTCCTGGCCCTGCCATCCCAGGAGGGACCCCCACACAGCAGGTGCTCGGTAATCCTCCTGACCCAAAGAAGAGGCCCAAGGACCCCTGCACAGCAGAGCTGAGGCCCCCTGGGAGCCAGGCGGCGTGAAGAGCTCCCACCCCCACATGCTCACGGCCGTGTCCGTCGTCCCCGCTGACGCTGAGGGGTTGCGCAGGGCCTGCATCTGAGCCCTGCAGGGAGCGCAGGCAGTGGGGACCCCGCTCACCCTCGCTCCGGCGCGAGTGCCTGGGCGCATAGCTGAACTGCAGGTCGATCTGGCGGTTCTGGCGGGCCTCGGCGCGGCTGCGGCTGTGGCAGGCCGTCCTGTGGGCCTTCAGGTCGATCTCGGTGCGGAAGGCGTGCGTGAACTGCTCGGTGCTGCAGCGGCCCTCCTCGCACAGGAAGTGCTTCTCACGGAAGTGCTCACGCAGGTACGCGTAGTCGCTGCGGGGGCCGGGCGTCAGCGGGGCCTGCGCCGGCCCACCCGGCCCCGGGGTCCCCATGCGTCTACGCCCACCTGTAGTAGTCCTGGGCCCCGTCCGCGTCGCAGAAGTGGCAGAAGTAGTGGTCACGACGCAGGTGCTTGAGGAGCTCGTCGTTGTCCAGGTAGCGCTCGTCACAGAACTTGCAGAGGGGGTGTCCGCGGTGCGAGGTGTCGTCGGGGTCCCCCTGCATGCGGTGCCGAGCCAGGTCCTTGCGCGAGTACCACTTCCGCTCGTGCGTGAAGATCTGCGGGGAAGGGGCGCTGGGCGCGGGCGAGCTCCCCAGCCTCCCGTCCCTCCCGGCCCCACGGCGCAGAGGGCCTGAGGTGGCCTCGGTGCTGCCCCGGGCCCAGCTGCCTGGTGGCCCGCGGGGTTAGGGGCAGCGGCGGGGCTCCGTGAGGCGGAGGACCCGGGAGGCAGCCTGGCGGGCTCACCTGCAGGTGCCTGAGGCAGAGCTTACAGCAGAACAGCTCATGCTGCTTCCGCATGTGCTGCTCCAGGTCCCCGAAGAGGCTGAAGGGCGGCCGCTCGGGACAGCGGGGGCACTCGTGCTGCAGCAGCTGCCTGGGGAGACACCGGGCCAGCCCCCCCACGACACTCAGCGCCACCGGCCCCAGGGAGCACGAGGACCCACCCCCACCCCACAGACACCCTGGGAGTGAGCGCCAGGAGGGTGGGCGCCCCGACTGCTGCGTCAGATGGTGCCAGGCCCGGGCCCCGAGCCCAACAAGGCCCCAGGCCAGGAGACGGCCCCCCACCTGGAAGATGGGGGCTACCCCCAAGACAACCATACCCCTCGTGGGGTTTTTCCTCGACAGGTGAAGAACCTGACTCACACCAGCTCCGGTGCACCTCACAGAAGCAGGGAGTTACCCCGCCACACCCCCTATTTCAGGAGAGCCCGCTGACAGGAACCAGCCACCAGGCCCCGAGGGAGGCGAGGAGCACGGGCAGGGTGAGGCGTGTCCATCTGTCCCACCACAGAGCACCCACAGACCCGCAGGAGCCCGGTCGAGAAGTCCTCTCACCTGTAGAGGGCAAACACCCTCCCGTCCATGAAGTAGATGTCATATTTCTTCTCGTGCTGCAGCTGGTGCAGAGGGATGGTGGCAAAGGCAGGGAGCGTCTTCCCGAAGACCACCTGAAACCAGAGCCAAAGGGGCCGCTGGGCAGGCCGTGGATGCGCACTGCAGGGCGCCTCCTGGGAGGCCGGGACAAAGACGCACCAGCCGGCCTGGCCTCCAGGGGGCAGGACCCCACCCACCCCAGACCGACAGGCTGCCCGGGGGCAGTGACGGATCAGACAGCTGGCCACCAGGGGCTCAATCCACGGGTGCTGAGCACAGGACAACAGGCCCGGGAGGAAGAAGAGACAGTCCAAGAAGCAGCTGAGGAAAGAGTGAATGCCACCCGCCAGACCGTATCAGGTGACCATGCATCAGGCCTGGCCACCCTCCACCCCCCATGAGGCTTCCGTGATGTCACGGGAGGGGGCCCCCCCCAGGACTCAGTCATAGCCCCGGCTGTTCTTGGCCAGCTTCCTGCCTGTTAACTGGGTGGTCTGGGGACGCCACATGGCTCAGCTGGTGTGATGGACGTGAAAACTGCAGCCGGCCGCTTCTCAGGGTCTCCAGCACTCGGTAAAGCTGCTGGGCCAGACATTGACGCTGGACAAGGTCACCCCAGCCTGGCCTCCAGGGCTCTCCTGCAGGCGCAAGCCCCCCCTGAGCTGACAAGGGCCCTGCTCCCTGCAGGGCCCCCTGTCCTCCCCGCCCTGCCCCTGCACCAAGACCACACAGGCCCATCTCACTCGGCCACTTTCTGATCCGCCACTGCCCCCAGCCTGGAGCTGGCTACTCGCCTCAGCTCAGCGTCCAGGCCAGCACACCCAGGGGACATCCTCACCTCGGGAAAGGCCACATCAAGGTCACCCCTGTTATATTTAGGCCCAGCTATGGAGGATGTCTGAAACCAAAACAGCCATGAACTTGGGAGAGCCGAGGACTGGCTGGGGAGACGGAGTGGTTATGCTGGCCCCCACAGCACGGTGGTTAAAACCAGTTCCCGGGGGCTCTGGCAGTTGGGGGGGAGATGGGGAGCTAAGCCTCCACTTCTGAGGATATGCCCCATTGTTCGGGGGCAACCAAGCCTTGCCCCCTCCTGCCTCCAAGGGAAGTGTCCCAGTCCAGCCAAGACCGACCTGGAGGACCAGGGGTGGGGGGATGACAGGCCCCGAAGACCTTTCTTCCCGTCACCACGCTGGCAAGCCAGGCAGAGGGACGTGGAGGCTGCAGCCCCAGCTACACCAGCCGCACTCCTGTGGCCTGTCTTCACAGCGGAATCTCGCTCTGCCAGCAAGGCTCACCCTATACCCTCTGCCCAGGGTCTCCTGACAGGTCCGGAAGGGACATGGGAAAGGCCTGGGCTGCACACTGGCCTCTTCTCATGGGATCTGCGCTCCAAGAGCAAGCCCACGCCCAGCCCTGCCCTCCCCCCACTCCCAGGGGTGCTTTTCCAGAACAGACCCCGTTCCTGCTCGGGGACAGGCGCCCGCAGGTGCAGGGCCCCGAACTGCTAAGTACCTGCTGGCGCTGCAGAACACAGAAGCCAACCTCCAGGATGCCACACCCCCATGACCATCCCTCAAGGGACGCCCCAAAGCTGCCAAAGAGTCCCAGACTGGCAGACAGCAGAAAAACGATATCCCTCCCCAGAAACACTGGTGAGGGGAGGCCCCTCCCCTCAGAGTTCCACTCCAATCCACCACAAGTGGAGTCTGTCCCTGGATGTGAGCACCCTCACTGGACTGGGTGACCATCAGCTTGGGGGGGGTCTGTCCCTCCGGAGCAGTCTGCTGGGACAGCCCAGGCTGGGCGCACCTGAGCCAGGCCAAAGGGGGCTGCTGGTGGGCTCAGGAAGGGACCGGAGCACAGAAGAGGCTTAGGAAAGGAACGTGACCGTGGGCGCGCAGGCTCAGGCCATGTTCATTTGAGAATGAGGCGAGCAGGCTGGCAGCTGGCAGGTGGGATGGGGCAAGGCTGACTGCCCCTCGTACATAGCCTGGGAGCAGGACGGGGCCCCCCAGCACTGAGCCAGACGACAGGTGGGAGCAGCCAGTGTCCCTGCCTCACGAGAGGGTGAGACGAGCTGATGGCTGCACAGGAGGACGGTGTGATGGCTTGAGACCTGGACCCCTGCCCGGGGGATGGGAGCGGTCCCAGGACAGAGGTACAGGCCAGGCCTAGACACTTGAGGATGGGCCATCCTGGGCAGCCCCTGGGCGGGCCAAGCAGTAAATGACCAAGCGTGAAAGGGTGCCCCTGGGTGGGCTCCAAAAGGATCAGGCCCCGATGAGAGGAAGAGAGGGGCGAAAGCCCTCTCAGACTCCCCGACCAGGGGGGTGTCTGCCGGGGGCCTTGCTGCTCCCCACTCCCAGCGAGCACTCAGAGAGAGTGAGTGCAGAAGAGTGAGTGCACTCTTCTGCAGAAGAGTGCAGAAGAGGGAAGTGTCCACCGTGACCAGGGTGAGAGCAGCTCCCTGGGGAGGAGGGGCCGGGACCACAGGGAGCACGACCAGAGTCAGCAGGTCTGGCCTTCCTCCCAGGTCCGGCCTATGAGATGGGGCAGAGGGGCTGCACCAGGCCATCTGCGGGACCTCTCCTGGCTCAGACACACCCCACTTTGTACAGTAGCCCCATCAAGCCTTTCCGACATCCTCGGGGATCAGGGCCAGGTGGAAAGCAAGACAAGACTTGTCTTTCAGAAGAACGTGGCCAGTGGGAAAGACAGGACCAGGCAAGAGGGGGCAGGACCCCAGGACCTGACATCAGTCTCAGTCAGCGGCCCCGTGCTGCCACTGCCCACAGCTGGGAAGGAGCCTCGGCCTCCACCATGAGCACCTGCCGGGCAATCCTGACTCATCTGGCTCCTCGTCTGAGCGTCAGCTGCAGGACTATCCCCGGGGCCAGCCAAGGGAGGCGTCATGTGAAGATGCAGGAATTAAGCAAAAAGAGCTGGCCTGTCCCACAAAGCATCTTGGCGTGCTTTCCTCCCAATTTTTTAGAGGCTTAGTCCCATAGAGGAGGTAGAGGAGAGGCAGGGTTCAGAAGTTTCTGAGCAGGCACGGGACACAGGATGAATTCAGAAGACAGCGCAGGACTCAGCCAGGGGACAGGATGGAGGTGGGGTGGGGTGGATTCCAAGTCCAAGCATGCGAGGAGGCCGGGTGAAAAGAGAAGAGCATCATCTTCCCAAACTGCCCAAACCTCCTCCTGCTGCCAAGCAACTCGGAGCAGGCCTGGTAGCAAGGTGGCTTGGCCAGAGCACCTGATGCCAAACCACACCCCAGTCAAAGCCAGTTGACAGCTCATGTCCACGCCCCCTTGCCACAGAGCACCTGAAGGGTGTGGGACCCACAAGGAATGAGAGAGGCCAGATGCTAGCTATGAGAGCCGTATATGGGTGTCTGCTTACTTACTTCCTCCTCACTCCAGTATTCTCGCCTGGAGAATCCCATGAACAGAGGAGCCTGGCGGGCTACAGTCCATGGGGTCTCACAGATTTGGACCCAACTGAGCGACTAACCCTTTACTTTCTCAATGAGACGTGCAATGTCCGGGGCTGGAGACTCTGCCTGCCTGCCTACCTGCCTGACACCCAGGAAGCTACACGTGTGCTGGGAAACCTGGTCATTCAAGAGTTACGTCAGTCACGCAAGCCTGGCCTGCAAGGCAGGCTCTGGCATAGCTGGGAGGAGCCTTCTGACTAAGACACAGACAGGCCCACAGTTTCACCCATTGCTCCTGCATCCCAGACCTCTCCCAGGTCCAAGTCTGTCCTGCTCCACCCCATCACAGACTGACAGCATCTCCCAGTGTCTTCTTCAGGTAGGGTACAGGATATGTGCCCACAGAGCTCATGGGATTACAGCATTTGCTTGGCTCCTTTAACATAAAAGTCTACTTAAAAAAAAAAAAAGGAAAAAAGGATGTCGTTTCTGCATCACTTGTAGGAAGAAAAAAGTCAGATTCCCTGACAGGTATCACTAGTCCAAGTTTTCCATTCACATACCAGGAGAGTGTCACAACTCTAGAAGCAAACAAATTTCAAAGCACAGCAAACCCAGGGAGTTCCAGCTAAGTGCCCCCAGCCAGCAGCTGGCATTTCGAGGAGGGTTGGGGGGGGATGATGCCCTCTGACCTCACCGGGAGACTTCCAAGTCTGGACAGTCAGAAATTCCCGTCCCTCCACTCGGAGCCGAGCACCGACCCCCGCCGCCCCAGCTGAAACTGGCAAGGAGGATGAAAGCTTCTAACACTTTTATCCCCACCCACCAGGCACCCTGAAGAGACCTCAGTGGTTTCGCTTTCCCCTTGGGTGGCAGGTCAGAGTACAACAGTCACTTAATAGATGAAAACGCCAGTCTCAGAAGGAGCTCCCTCAGTGTCACCCAGAGATGCCCAGACAAACGGCTGGGCTGGAAACGCCCAGACTGATCCTCTGCTCCCGGGACAGGTCGCCTCTGAAGGTGCCCAGCTTCCCCTGCTGCCTTCACGGGGATGGAGACCCCTGAGGAATAAACCCCCAAAGCCGAAAGAGTCGGGGAGCGCCTGCTCTGATCGTGCTCCTTCCGGCGGCCTGGCAGGAGTCCTAGGGGTCAGCAGGAAAGCCCGCAAGCTCTGGGCCCACAGGGACCTTGGCCACCGCCTGTCTCCCGCCCCCAGACGGCCCACAGCTGGTCCAACGATGGGGACCCCGCCCCAGGCGGCAGCGCCGGGCCTCCCGATTGGAAGCCAGCGCCACCAGGCCTGTGGCCGGACACCAGGAAGGCAAAGTCCCCTTCCGGCCGCCGGGTGCCCCGCCGTCCCGCCGGGCCGCGCCCGCCCGGGAGTCCCGACACGCGGCCCGCCGGCGCGGCTCACCTGGCGCAGCTCCTCGCGACACACGGCGCAGTACCGCTGCTCGCACAGCACCCGCATCTTGGTGGAGCAGCGGTAGCACACCGGGTGGTCGCAGCGGCCCAGCGCCGTGGCCTCCAGGTCCCCACAGCACAGTACGCAACTCCCGCCGCCCCGCTCGGGTGCTGGCGCCACCGCCTCCTGGACCGCGCGCCGCCCCTCCGGGCCCGCCGCCGCAGCCCCCGCCATGGTCCGGGATCCGGCCCCCTCCCGGCCGGCGCGGTGCGGCACCGCACGGCCTGGCTCCCTGCGGGCCCGCCCCTTCCGGGGGCGACGTCACCGCCCCGCCCAGCAACGGGCCCGCCCGGCGGAAGTGCGTGCTCGACTTCCGCCTCAGCGAGGTGCGGGCTAGAGCGGCGACTGCGCCCCTGGCGCTCTAGGCGGAGGCGACCGATTTGGACGCCTGCCGCCGTCCCTGCGCCAGGCTGAGGACATCCGGCTTCTCTCCGCCTAGGCATCTGTCCTGGGCCCGCCGACTCCTCTCGGAGCAACGTATGACCCAAATATTGATGGGTCATACTTAATACTAAAATGCTATTCATGGTTCCTCTGAAATTTAACTGAAAGCCCTGTATTTTTATTTGCTAAATATCGCGTGTGTCATCGGGCACAGGCGCGCGCGCACACAAACACAAGCCCTATTGGAAAAGACAACACGTGGTGATATCAGCCTCCGAGCCAGGGGTGGACACCCCCAGTCCCAACCTCTTCATGGGCACGTTGACCTCACCCAGCTGAGCGTGGGGGCTTGAGGCAGAAATAGCAGGGCGGGTTTCACATTGAGGGTAGTGAATCCAGGGGCTTTGAGTCTCTGCAGTCTGTTCGGGGGCCTCCTCCCTACGCTTGGGGTTAGACACACTCAGGACCTCTCTTCTGCTGTTAAGGGAGGTTGGTTCAAAGCTGAACCCTTCTAGAAAAGAGGCAGTGTGTTGTGGGAGGATGCGCTTTTACTGTAGAAGCAGAAATGGGCTGGAAACTCCAACTAGGTATTTGCTGGTGACCTTGGTCAACTTGCTGAGCCTTTAGCTTCCTCGTTTGCAAAACAAGGATCATCATGCCAATTAAACCTGGTGGTGGATTGGCCATGTGCAGGTGTCGTCTCACCCTCACAAAATCCCACTAAAAGGACAGCAAAGGAGTAAAAGACTTTTTCCATGAGCACAGAGAAGAGGAAGGGAGCAAGCAGTGAGTGAAAGATGTAAGCAAACTGTGAAATGACAGAGAGCGGGTGGAGGGTGACTGCTTTTCATTTTACAAAGCATCTTTAAGACCTGTGGGGGAACCCCACAGAGCAGTTCACTGAAGGTGGGATTGAAAAAAGAGTGCATGGAAGTTGGTTCATTCACTGGGCGCCTGGGCCTTCCCTGTATCCATCCAGTCCTCCTCCCACTCACTGTCGGCAGGAAACTGGAGGATTGTTCACTGAGGAAACGCACCACCTCAGAAAGATCTTCATACCCCGTTAGGGACTGAAAGGCTATCCTGGCGCCCAGCTGCCCTGCAATGAAGGTCACATCTCAGCAAGCCACACCCCTCCAAAAAGGAGCCAGCCTGTCAGGGTCTGACTGGCAGCCAGCAATCTGCAGACTCAGGAGGAAAGCCTGCGGTGTGAGATACAGGGACAAAAACAAGCAGACCAAGAGAGCAGAAGGAAACTTTAGTTGGGGTGATATATATATATATAAACCTTTAGGGTCCTTTGGACCCCAAGGAGATCAAACCAGTCAATTCTAAAGGAAATCAACCCTGAATACTCATTGGAAAGACTGATGCTGAAGCTGACGCTCCAGTATTTTGGCCACCTGAACTGTGGCCAATTTGAAAGTGTCAGTTCTTTGGCACTCAGCCTTTTATTTTTGTTTCCTATTGCTGCTGTAAAATATTACCACAAACACAGTGACTTAAAACATGCAGATTTATTATATTGCAGTTCTGGAATTCAGGAATTCAAAATGAGTCTCATTGGGATAAAACCAAGGTGCAGGCAGGCTGCATTCCTGTTTCCTTGACTTTTCCAGCTTCCAGTGGGCTGCCTGCTTTCCATGCTCCTGGCCCTTCCTCCTTCCACAAATTGCATCGTTCCAGCCTCTGTTTTCATTGTCACCTCTCCTTCTCTGACTGCCTCCCTCCTCCACACTTGGGATACCCTTGAGATTACATTGGGCTCACCTGGATAATTCAGGGTGCTTTGCTTATATTGGGTTGGTCAAAAATTTCATTCAAGTTTTTCCATAACATCTTATGGGGAAAACCCACAGGAACTTTTTTGCAAACCCAATATGAAGTTCAGTTGATTAGCATCCTCCATTTTATCTACAACTTGAATTCCGCCTTACCATGTAAATAGTCACAGTCTCCAGGCATTAGGGCACAGACATCTTTGGGGAAGAGCTTTTTTGCTGCCTACACAGTCACAGATGCTGCTCCCCATCCTTGGGGCTCAGGACAGCCTCACAAATGTCAACTATGCTGAGGTTGAGAAAATGCTGATCAATTCTGCTGGGTACTTCTGTCTAGGAGTAAAGGGAGCCCCCTGGTGGTGGTGGTTTAGTCGCTCAGTCGTGTCCGACTCTTGTGACCCCATGGACTGTAGCCCACCAGGCCTGTTTGCTCATGGGATTTCCCAGGCAAGAATACTAGGGTGGGTTGCCATTTCCTTCTCCAGGGGATCTTCCTGACCCAGGAACTGAACCCAGGTGTCCTGCATTGCAGGCAGATTCTTTACCAACTGATTCACTAGGGAAGCCCGGAAGAAGCGCCCTAAGGTACTGAAATCTTTTCTACCTTGATCTGGGCTCTGGGCACATAGGGGTAGGCATATGTAACAAGTGCAGTTAAGGTGTGCATACTTTACTCAAAGCATACCTCCTTAAAAAGACCACCCTTTGGTCCAGAGTTAAGAATCCGCCTGCCAATTGGGGGGGGGGGGGGTGCGGGACACAGCTTCGACTTTTGGCCTGGGAAGATTCCACATGCCCCGGGGCAACTAAGCCCAGATGCCACGACTGTGAAGCCCACACACCTAGAGCCTGTGCTCCACAATGAGAAGGCACCGCAACAAAGAGTAGTCCCCAACTGCCGCAAGTGGAGAAAGCCATGAAGACCCAGCACAGCCAGAACAGAAAAGACCACCCAGGGACTGCCCTGGTGGTTCAGTGGTTAGGACTCCATGCTTCCACTGCATGGGATGCGGGTTCAGTTCCTGGTCGGGGAACTAAGCTCCCATATGACATGTGGCATGGCCAAAAAAAGACCACTCGTTTTTAGAATAGCAGTTGTTCATGATTGCAAAATATGGAAGCAAATACTAGGAGAAATAGCTGAAAGAGTTGGAAGTCATTGCCCCTGGAGGCCAAGATGCTGATGTAATAGGGTGGAACAGAGGCCACTTACTGTGTCCCTCATACTAGCATTTGACTTAAAATGTATGGTGGCGCTAGTGGTAAAGAACCCACCTGCTAAAAAAAAAAAGAACCCACCTGCTAATGCAGGTAGATGTAAGGGACCCAAGTTCAATCCCTGAGTGTGGAAGATCCCTTGGAGAAGGAAATGGCAACCCACTCGAGTATTCTTGCCTGGAGAAACCCATGGACAGAGAGGCCTGGCAGGCGGCAGTCCATAAGGTTGCACAGAGTCAGACACAACTGAAGTGACTTAGCATGCGTGCCCATATATAATCTTAGTAAAACATGCCTTTTCCTCTCCAAGGGATCTTCCCGACCCAGGGATGGAACCCATGTCTCCCACATTACAGGCAGGTGCTTTACCCTCTGAGCCACCAAGGAAGCCTTAATAAAACATAAGCACTTTAAATGACAAAATGGAGAGGTTTTCTAATTTGCTGTATCATTAGGATGGGGTTCCTGTTGGGGCAGAAGGCAGGTGCTGTGCCTGGAAGGGGGAGTATGAAGCAGACATGGGCCCAGCCCCCCGGAGGGCTTGGTCCAGTGTCAGGGGAGGTGATATGCAATAGCATCCATGATCATCCAGCTTCTAGAAGGGCCTGTGTGTGGATGAAAGATGCAGTGAGCCCCAGAAAGACCAGGCAGCTCTCATGGATCATTAGGGCCACTACCTCCTCTGGCGACATACTTTTGGCCCCAGACTTCTGGGTGGGGGAGGGCTGGCAGAGATCTTCGTCCCTGGGCCCCTGGGCTCAGTGCTGGGCAGGGCACAGAGCCTCTTGTCCTGAGCACTCGAAACTGGGAGCCCCCAGAGGCCATCAAGCGATGCGGTGCTCTTCTCCCTCCTCCGCCCTGGGCTCCATCCCTGCCTGCCTTCCACACACCTCCACCTGACAGGCAGCCACCAACTCTGGCCCAGCATGCTCTCCACCTCTCACCTGCACTGGGACATTTTCCTTCCCTCTGGTTCACAGTCATAAGCCAGCCAGAAGGATCACTGGTATTTAAACTTCAGACACTGAACATTTCATTGTGCAGGGCATTTTTTTTTTTTTTTGCTCAATATGGCATTTTCAGATTTATCCACTCTGCTAACTGTAGCTGTCTTAAATTTTCTAACTGCGCAGAAACCTCCATTACCGCATCGACCACAATTGATCAGCTTTCACATAGATGACGTTCTGCCCGCAGACGCTTCCTGCCCGCCACCCGCAGTCCCCCGCCTCCTCTCAGCAGGGAGCGGGCGGCAGTGCCAGGGGACCCTTGCGTCGTGCCGCGCTGCCCACCCACCGCACACTCCAGGCAGCTCTCAAGGCCAAGGGGCCCCAGGAGAGAGAGGCAGTGGTGGGTGGAAGGGGCAGCTTTCCACTCGGCCCACTGGTCCCTGCGGTCCTCCAGGCCCCTCAAGGCGCACAGGCGGCTCCCTCTGTACCCCCGCCCTGCCTGGTCCCTGCTCCATCACCCCTCCTTCAAAGCATCTTCTCTGACAGGTTCGGGGACTAGGCAGCCGCTGGAACAGCAACAGTAACAGATGTTAGCCACGCCATTTACCTCCCCTGGTGACTCAGATGGTAAAGTGTCTGCCTGCAATGCAGGAGACCTGGGTTTGATCCCTGGATCAGCAAGATCCCCTGGAGTAGGAAATGGCAACCCACTCCAGTACTCTTGCCTGGAAGATTCCATGGATGGAGGAGCCTGGTAGGCCAGTCTGTGCGGTTGCAAAGAGTCGGACACAACTGAGTGACTTCACTGGTTATTGCATGCCAGGCACCGTGTCAAGACCCAGCCTAGATTTTTAAAAAAAATTTTGGCCATGCCACATGGCATTCAGAATCTTACTTCCCAGACCAGGGATCAAACCCATGCCCCCTGCAGTGAAAGTGCAGAGTCTCAGCCACTGGACGGCCAGGGAAGTTCCAGTGGCCTGGATGTTTAGTGCTCACAGCAAGCTGGTCAGGAAGCTACCATTACTGTTTACCAATGAGGAAACTGAGGCAGGAGTGCCTCCCCCCACACCCACATCCAGCCTGGGGCACTGAGCTCCAGGGCACGTTTCTCAGCTGCTCCACAGGGCCTTTGTGGGGAGAGCTAACGGCTTCCAGACCTCCCCCAGGGGATCACCAGACCCCTCTGCCCCTCTTGCCTCAAAAGCAGGGGCCTTCCTCGGCACCCCTGAGCCCCTCTGTGCCTCTCCCAATGTGCAGGTCTGAGAGGAAGGACAGACCCAGACTGTGCTCCCCTTCTGCCCCAGATTCACCCCTCCTTCTTGCTGAAGAGACAGGCAGAGGGGGAGGGAAGGCTTCCATTGAGCACTGTAGCTGGGGTCCCCAAACTGGAACTCTCAGGCTGGTGGTCTAGGTTGGACCCCACTCTGTCCCCAGTGCTTACCCAGGTGACTGGAGCAAGTTACTTTCCCCCAGGCCTTAGTTTCCTCTTTGGTAGATGGAATCAATAATTGTCCCACCTTGTGGCGTTGTTTGGGAATCTCCTAGGTGGTGTCAGTGGTAAAGAACCCTCCTGCCAATGCAGGAGATATAAGAGATGTGGGTTCAATCCCTGGGTCAGGAAGATCCCCTGGAGGAGGGCACAGCAAACCACTCCAGTGTTCTTGCCTGGAGAATGCCATGGACGAGGAGCCTGGCAGGCTATAGTTCATAGGGTGGCAAAGAGTTGCACATGACTGAAGCAACTTACCACACATGCACGTGGCATTGTTTGGAGATCAGAATATGATAATTCAGGATCTCTGGTGTCTGGAGCCTAGAAGGTACCCCGTGAGTGGTGTGGTTGCTGGGGGAGGGGTGGGGTGAGCTCTGATTATTTTGAGGGCTGAATCCTCCCTGGCTTAGGGCTCAGGCAAGAATGGGTCAGGCCCTGACATCTGGAAGGAGGCTATTAACCCCAGGCAGGCAGAGAGGGATACTCCAGGAGACTATTCAGATAGGGACTATTTAAGCAGAATCCTGAAAGATGAGTAGGAGTTTGGTCACAGATTGAAAAGGCCAGGATGTCCGTCCCAGGCACGGAAGCACAGAAATGGGGCAACTCATGGGTTGTTGGGTAAAGCAAAAGAATTGAGACTGGTCTGGCCAGAGAACGTGGTTTTAGGGGGATCACAGACAAAGAGGAGGGCTTCCCTGATAGCTCAGTTGGTAAAGAATTCACCTGCAATGCAGGACACCCAGGTTCGATTCCTGGATCGGGAAGATCCACTGGAGAAGGGATAGGCTACCTACTCCAGTATTGTTGGGCTTCCCTTGTGGCTCAGCTGGTAAAGAATTCGCCTGCAATATGGGAGACTTGGGTTGGATCCCTGGATTGGGAAGATCCCCTGGAGACGGAAAAGGCTTTCCAGTCCAGTATTCTGGCCTGGAGAATTCCATGGACTGTATAGTCCATGGGCTTGGAAAGAGTAGGACAGACTGAGTGACTCTCACTTTCAGTCAAAGAGGAGGCTGGAGGTCTGCAGAGCCTTATCCTGCCCAGGGCAGGGCTGGGGGGGAAGAGGGACTGACTCTCTATTCTGGGAGCCTAATCCTAACCACTGTCTCCTGGCTAAACTTGCAGCTGCAAGCATCCGCCACCTAGCAGCAGCTGGGAAGTATGTTGCTGGGGAGAAGCTAGGGGTTAGGGAGCAGAGAAGAGGGTGTGGGCACAGATTTGAACTGTGTTAGGTGAGGGCTTCCCAGGTGGCTCTGGTAGTAAAAAGCCTGCCTGCCAATGCAGGAGACATAAGGGACGCAGGTTCGATCCTTGGGTCAGGAAGGTCCCCTGGAAGAGGGCATGGCAACCCACTCCAGTATTCTTGCCTGGAGAATCCCCATGGATGGAGGGGCCTGGTGGGCTATGGTGCATGGCATCTCAAAGAGTTGGACACGACTGAGCACACACAGGTGAGGATAAGGAACAGCCATCAGGGGAGGAGGCAGGCAGAGGGGTCTTGGTGGTGCAGAGGGCCCCCACCGGTCAGCTCTCCTGCTTTGCCCCCTGGGGTGCTGCTGGCCTCCCAGTGTGATCTGCCTGTACCCCACCTTCCTGGCCTGCCTGTACCCCATCCCTGCGCCTGGCAGCTCCTCTCCTTGGGATAGAGGAAGAGGGGCTGAGACAAGGGAGGAGGGGAGCCCCCAGGCAGAGGAGGAGATGAATTCCAGAGAAAAGCCCACTCAGCCAGGGTGCTTCAGGAGCCCACGTCCTGCGGCGTGGCCTGGGCTCTTCTTCTCCCTTCATCCCGCCTCCTCCCTTTAGGGAGCCCGGCAGGTACTGCGGGGGCGAGCAGGGGCGGGGCCGCCGAGCAGTTATAGCCGGACCCGCGGGGCCCAACTCCCCGCCTGCAGCTCCCGCACTCCGGCTTCTCCACGCGGCGCGCGCAGACCCGACGGAGTCAGAGCCTGGTCCGCGCCTCCGGGCGGCGGTCGACGTGAGCACCCTGGCGCGGGGCACAGGGGTGCGGGGCCCGGGGCGGGGGGCCACCGCCAGCCGCCTGCTGCTCGCCCTACTGTGGCTGCTGCTGCTGCTGCCCCCGCCCGCCGGCGCCTGGTACAAGCACGTGGCGAGCCCCCGCTACCACACGGTGGGCCGCGCGGCCGGCCTGCTCATGGGGCTGCGCCGCTCGCCCTACATGTGGCGCCGCGCGGCCGGGCCCCTCGCCTGGGACACCTTGGATCTGGGCGCGCTGCCCCAGGGACCCTCTGCCAGAAACACCCTCTCTCTGGGGCCCGCCGCCCTCGATGCTCTGCTGCTTCCCTCCGGAGCTCAGAGACCGTGGGAGGCGCGACGCAGAAGCCCCGGGGCCGGGCTCCCAGTCAGTGAGCCTCGCAACCTGCGCGCCCCGGAGTCCGCGCGCCAACCTGAGCGGCGGCCGGGCGCCTACTCCTGGACCTCGGCGGAGCAGGCCAGGTACGCGGGAAGAGGGGGACAGGACGCCAGCAGACAAGGGGGGAGGAGATCTGAGCCGTGCTGTCTGCCTGCCCGCAAGGCACCCAACGACCTTTCTATCCCCGACTCCAGGGAAGGCTCTCCTGGAGCAGTCTCTACGCTTCCAGCCCGCGGAGTCGGGGGAGCGGTAGTGGAGAGCGCACGGCCCTCTCCCCACGGGCCTCTCTGTTCTTTCTAGAGCCTTCGGAGAGTCTCCGGCTCAGTCACGGTCTGCGCAGGGAACCGCCTTCGCCAGCCCCCGCCTAGCCCCGCAGCCGTCCTGATCGCCACCCCTGCTCGCGCCCCCGCGCCTGACCCAGACCGAGTGTCTTCGGCCAACAGGCCGGCCGTCTGTTCAATAAAACTCGCCTAGTTGCCGCGCCCCCGCGTGTGACCCTTTTCCTCCAAGTTGTGTACTTTGTCATCTGGCTGCGAGGCGCAAACTGCCGCGCCCACGCCCTGGCAAATGTCAGGAGCCCTCCCTCCCGCCGGCCTGCCGGGGGACGCGTTCCCACCCCCCGCCTCTCCCCGCCCAACCCCTGCTCCGCCCTCTCTGCCCCAACCCAGCCGAGACCTGCGTGTCCTTGCGGGGCAGAAGTGGGGCACAGAGGCAGAGACACTGTTGGGGGCTGGGTCCCCTTCTCCCTTTTCTGCCAGTGCTGCCCCTCCTTGTAGGGGGTAGGGTCATCAAATCAGGTCCCAGGGTCCCCAAGGAGGGGAGGGGTATCCCACGGCTGCCTCGCATCAACGTGTGCAGGAGGAGAGTAGCAGCCCCCAGCCCAGCCTCCCAGGAGCCCCACAGGGGGTCCCCTCACTGCGCCCTCTGGCCAGCCTGGGGAGAACGTCTTCCCCAAGGGAGCAGGATCTTAACACCTGGCAGCCCATCCCCCACCTCCCCCCCCCCCCACCCCCCCCCGTTCATTTCAAACCTGGATCCCCTTGGAACCCCTTCCTCCCCTTAGCCAAGGGCTGCCAGAGAGGAAGTGGGGACACCGTGGCCCCCTTGCCATGGCCATGCTCTCTTCCTAGGAAGGAAGGACCTCCGCCTGACACCCCCTTGTGTCATCAGAGGCCCCTCCGCTGCTGACCCCCTTCTGCATTTCCAGTTACTGTTCCCCAGTCCCCTGTGTAAATGTGCTCTGCCACCTTGCAAGGGCCTCCCTCCATCTGGGTCCTTTGCCAGTGGTCCCCTCACCCCACCCTTCTGCTCCCCCTTGTACCCTCTTCACTGTGGGCTTGGAGTCCCACAACTGTCCTGGACCTTGGAGTGCTTGGTCACCGTGCCCCGATGCTGTCCGGCTGCCCTCGGAATCCTCGCTTGGCTGTGTGGCAAGGCTGACCTTGGGGCACCCAGCAAGGACAGGAGGAAGGGTGGCCTCTGGTCTGTCTAGCTCTTGACTTTGGAAGGCCCACGTGGAGCCAGCCCCCATGCTACACCCGCCACCCCCCGGGGCCTTAGGAAGCACCCTCTGGAGGTATCTCCCCACTGGCCAAAGCCTCTCATCTGGGTGCATCTTTCTCCCACGTGGCCTGCTAGTGTGGGTGCTCTGTTTGATTCCACCCTTCCAATTCTTATGGCTCCCTGATTCCACTCAGTTTCTTTTCCCCTCTAGGATCTGCACTGGGGGAAGTCGCAGACCACTCAGGTCAACCTGCTCCCCCGCACCCTGCAAAGCTCTTGTCTCTGCTCCTCACTGAACATGGGTTCATGTTCAGTCCTCTGCTCCTCCTGACCTTGTTACCCCCAGGGCAGTTCACCTTAAGGGCTCCCCCCACTCACGCAACAGAATTCCTACTGAGGCCAGGCCCTGTTCCCATCTCATTCCTCTCTCCTCCCCCCACAGTCTGCCCGAGCTCTTGGAAGATTTCGGAGCAGCCCTGTGGCCCACTCTGCCTGAGAACCCCAGGGCCCCAGGCCAGGTTACATGCTCCTCCTGGGGGCTGCCCCAGCCCTGTGCATCCCCTCGCCAAGGTACACAAATCTGCTTCCCTGGGTCTCAGCGATGCCTCCCCGGTGCTCACCAGAGCCTGACACCAAGTGGCCTGTGAATGTTTGGGTCACAAGCGCTGGAGCACTCGGTGAGGGGATAGATTTCATGTGGTCTAGAGAAGACACCCCAGTGCAGAGGCTGGTGCCAGATCCAAGATGAGAAAGCAGAGCCCATCGGGAGCTCGGCAGAGGCCCGCCTTCTCTGCCTACCACTTCCAGGGTGGCCCTATGCTCCAGCAGTGCTCACAGCGCTAGGGCGCGGGCCTCACCCGAATCTCCCACCTGGCGAGGCTGGAGCCGTCAGAACCAGAAGGGTGGGGCCTTGGGCAGCTCCCCGGACGCTGCAATCCTACGCAGGACCGGCAGGAGGCGCTGCGCGGCTGCTCTCCTGGGCGGCAGGCGCGGACCGTGCCTCCGGCGATCGGCACGGCTGGGCGAGTGGTGGGCGGGGCTGGGGATGTAATGGGCGGGGCGGGGCGGGTGGTGGGCGGGACCAGAACCGGGTGGGCGGGGCAGGCCGCCGGGGCGTCCCCGACCGCGGGTTTTGTGCGCCTCTGCCCTCATTGGTCCTCCGACCTTTCGGTTCTCTCCTCCGCTCCGGACCTCCTGTTCTCATCTCTTCCCGTTGCGCTGGTCCCTCCTGCTCCCCTCTGGGGCTCTGAAGAGAGGCCTGGCGAAGGCTGAAGGAAGGGGTTGTGAGCGAGGCCTGGTCATCCCGCGAGGCCCTTAATGCCCATTAGGGAGGCCGCGCCGGCCCGAGAAGCTCAGGCCCATTAGCCGGGCGTCAGACTAATGGCGCCCCCCACCCCCCACAGGCCCCCAGCCCTCCCCTCTGGCAGTGACAAGGCCTCTGCCCACGGCCACGCCCCAGAGCCTGCCCAGGCGCAGGCTCTGCCCCATCTCCGCAGGGGGGTAGGTTCAGAGGTCAGAGGGAACCCCCTCCCTGAAACAAGAGCACAGGACAGTCCCAGCCCAGGGAGAGGAGGACTGGAAGGTCTGACGTACCTCCTGTTCCTCTTTCGCACCCCAGCGTGCCTAGATGGCACAAGTGGGTGAGTGCCCCAGAGTGAGAGGGTGGGCCTGACCCAGGCCTCCACTCACCTGCACCTGCCTGCCTGCCCACCCCTCCAGCTCACCACCCCAGCCCCAGCCCGGCCTCAGCGACACAGCTTCCAGCCCAAACACCTCAGGGCACGCTCCTGAGCCACCTCCCAGGCTTCTCCCTTCCCTTGGCGGCCTGGCCTCTCTCGTCTCACACTCCCGCAGAGAGAGGCTGAAGGAAGAGGCCTGGGAGAGTTTTCCAGAGAGCTGCTTGGAGCCATTTTCACCTTCCCTGTCCCTCTCACTCCTTCCTGCTCCCCCTTCTGAGTTGGTCCCTGCAGGTGGTGTGTGTGTGTGTATGTGTGTGTGTGCATGCGCGTGCTCAGTCATGTCCAGCTTTTGGTGAAACCAAGGAATGTAGCCCGTCAGGCTCTTCTGTCCATGGGATTTCCCAAGGAAGAATACTGGAGTGGGTTGCCATTTCCTTCCTCAGGGGATCTTCCCAACCCGGGGATCCAACATATTTTAGTATATGTGCTGCCGAAGCGAGCACCGGGGATCCAACGTAAGTCTCTTGCGTCTCCTGCATTGGCAGGCAGATCCTTTACCGGTAGCACCACCTGGGAAGCCCCTGCAGGTAGTAGCTGCTGCATTTATTCTGTTGCTTCTACCCACTCACTTTGCTGCCCGTTCTGATGTCGTCTTTGTTACTCTGTTAACCTTTCTTGGTACTTCCTTGGCTTTTCTTTAGCTTTAGGGCCGCCTTTGTGATTCTGGAAGGCAGTGTACCTGGCCCCTGGCTGTGAGCACATCCCCTGCTTATCCCATCCTCCAGGGGTGCTCTGACCCCATCCATCTTCACTCACAGGCTGAGTCCTGGGCTGCAGGTTGATCTGAGAGCGTCTGCTCTATAGAAGAGGACGAGGTCTCCAAGCATCCTGACCCAAGGGACCAGGGGGCCCTACCTTCCCTACCCCTTGGTCTGGGGGGTCTCCCATCTGGCCACCTCTCTTGCCTGTGGTATGGCCTCAGAGCATACCTGGCAGGTCCTGGGTTGCTGTAGGGTGACCCCTAAGGCCCACCTACACTGGGGGTGGGGTGGTATATCATGGACCCCCACTGTCCATACTCATCCTCACAGACTCTGGGCACTGTGGTACCAGGTTGGGTCCAAACAGGCAGCCTGTGGACAGACAGATGGACAGATGGAGGTGGCTAGTCAGGCAGGAGCCTACAGCAGCATGAGCAAGGAACTCAGAGGTGGGGGTGGGGGAGCAGCCTTGCTGCTGCAGCATAAGTGGCTTTTAGGGGCAGCAGCTTGGGTGTGGACACCCAAGGAGCTGTAGCCCAGGAGGCTGCCTAGCGGCGGGCTGTGCTTGGCCAGGGCGAGGAGCCCAGGCTGAGGGCACTGGCAAGCGAAGAAGGAGCAGCAAGGACTGAGCCTGAGTAAGCTTGCCTGTCCCATCATGGGGAACTGTCTGGGCTGGTTGTGCCTGACCCCTGGGGACCAGGTAGGTGCAGGGGGCTGAGCAGGGCTGGGAGGGGCAGGTTGAGGGTGAGCCTGCAGCTCAGCTGGTTTCCTGGATGGGTGACTGAGAAAGCTGAAGAGTGTGGGCTTGGAATCACACCCCCCTCCCCCCAAACCCTGCATGCGTCTCTTCCTTCTCCAGACCTGTTTCCTGTAAAATGGCCTGAGCCCTCGAGGGTTGTTCCGGGTAGCATGTACTCAGAGAGACACACGAAGAATAAGCAGTTGTCCATCAGTTGGGAGAAGGGGGCATTCATTCTGGGGGAGGTGGAGGGAGGGGAGGGGAGGAAGGGCTCGGGGGCAGGAGGGTCTAGCTGGCACCCAAGCCGTCAGCATATTTCATCCCAGGTCGAGAGGAGGGGGGCAAAGACCCCTTCCTTCCAGCCAGACAAGTGCATGTCATTCCTTCACCCTCTGCAGTCACCCACCGGGCCTGGGGTGGGCAGGGACAGGAGTGAGGGTCCTGGTAGAGGGAGGGGCTGGTGGTGGGGAGTTTCCTGGGCCAGCACAGCACAGACAGGCACAAACACTCCTGGGGAGGGCCAGGAAGTCACTGAGCCTGGCCTCCGGGATACAGGGGGGCCACTCCCTGGTCAGTTTCAATCCCCTCTTTTTGCCTCCAGGACCATCCTGGCACTCGGTGCTGGGTACGGGAGGGATCCTGATAGCGGAGCGGGGCATGGGAGAGGGAGGGGGCTTCCCGAGGAGGGTAGGCAGAGCCACGGCCCTTGTTCTTACCTTTTGGCCCCTGGGTGGGGGTCCTTCAGCCTAAGGACCCTTTCTCCGCCCCTTCTCCCACCTCAGGGGCCTGCCTCCATTCCTGTGCTGTTCATTTAGTAGGTGCTCGATAACGTGGTGCTAGTGGTAAAGAACCCACCTGCCAATGCAGCAGACATGAGATATGGGTTCGATCCCTGGGTTGGAAAGATCCCCTGGAGAAGAAAATGGCAATCCACTCCAGTATCCTTGCCTGGAGAATCCCATGGACAGAGAAGCCTGGCGGACTACAGTCCAAGGGGTCGCAAAGAGCTGGACACGACTGAAGCGACTTAGCACTCACCCAGTGTTACTGGCATAGGAAGCAAAAGCGCTGGCTGCCCAGAATGGGGGCGAGACATAAGGGTCGTGGTGATTCGGGGGTTCCCTGGCCCTGCAGTCTCCCTCCCGGCCTCCCTGCCTGGCGGGGCCTGAGGCAGGGGAATGGCCAGGGTGGCTTGGACCCGGGGCGGGGGCGGCAGGGCGGAGGGGGCGGAGAAGGGGCGGGCGCGGGGGCGGCGCCGCAGCCAGAGCCCGAGCCCGAACCGGAGGCGACGGGAGCCGAGCCGAGCGGGAGCCTCCGAGGCCGCCAGCGGGTCCTCAGCGACGCCGCCGCCTCCGCGCCGCCCCCGCGCCGGCCCCGCGCCCCTGCCAGCCCTGCGACGGGCGTGAGTGCCGTGGCCAGCCCTTGGCCGGCCGGTGGGCAGCTGGCGCCATGGCCGCACCGGAGCCGCTGCGGCCGCGCCTGTGCCGCCTGGTGCGCGGCGAGCACGGCTACGGCTTCCACCTGCACGGGGAGAAGGGCCGCCGCGGGCAGTTCATCCGGCGCGTCGAACCCGGCTCCCCGGCCGAGGCGGCCGCGCTGCGCGCCGGAGACCGGCTGGTCGAGGTCAACGGCGTCAACGTGGAGGGCGAGACGCACCACCAGGTGGGTGTCTGCGCTCCGCCATCGGCCCGCCGGCCCGCAGACCCGCCGCAAGCCCCCACCCCGCAGCCCCAGCGCGCGTCCCTGCCCCGCGCCGGTGACCACCGGGCTCGGCGCTGTCTGCGTCCAGGCCTCCGTCCCTTCTCCGAGGCAGGAGGGGATGGCACAAGGGCCTCTGTGGGCTCCCGTGGAGAGGTGGGGTACGTGGCCCCCGAGGCCGCGGTAGCCGGCCTCCTTCCGAGCCTCGTCCACCCCGGTCGGTCCTGCCCCAAGGGGGGTGGATCCTGGCAAAGGAGGGGCCCGCACTGCGGCTCCTCCGGGTCTCAGTCCTCGCTCTTCGCTCTTGGTCTTGTTCCGGCCGCAGGGCAGTGTGTGGAGGAGCTGGCACCTCGGGGGTCTCCGTGAGCCTGAGGACCCCGGTGCTTTTCTACCAGTGTGTATATATGTGCGTGTGTACACAACTGGGTTTGTC